>NC_039367.1:24328441-24652100 GCF_003573695.1 Papaver somniferum | reverse complement strand
GTTTTTCTGCATTTGCGGTTTCCTCGTTAACAAAATCTTGCCGTGTATTTTACTTTTCTATTTCCGCAATTATAATTTATTTATTATAATTAGAAGTAAAATACACAAACTTTAATTCCTAATTACTTGATAGCAATCCTATAGTGTTTCGTTAAGTCCGAACCTATTATCAAGTAATCATACTTCGTTGTTGTATTGTCTCTATCTTGTATCCATACTCAATCATGCAAGTTATCTTGTTGTCGCATTGTCTCGTTCTTGTATCCATAAACGATTACACGAAGTGTAAACGGATTCATTGTATTATCTCGACTCAGTCCATAGACAATCACTTTCGGAGAAAGGACTTATTGGTGGAAAAGTTTTAGATTGAGGTATATTTGGGTACCCTCGTTTTTCACAAAGAACGAAATCTGTTAACAATGGATGATCATAAGTAACTGTCATATCTAAAAACATATCCGAACTACAGTTAATCCCTTGATCTATTTTGAGTGACCTCATGTCATAAGAGAAGGCTCTCAAGAATAATCAAATTAGTTGCAATCAAGGTTTAACGAATATTAGTCAATCAAATCAATAATCAAAAACTAAAATAACAATACAAAATCTAGTTTCCCACCAACGGTATTTTCTAGACGCTTCTTGATCCCACATAAACTAGTGTCATAAGAGATTTCGCGTAATCAAGTTACTTTCCTCTCCAAGATGGTATTACAAGTGATACTAATAGTCGGTTACAGCAGTGACTATAAATGAAGTTGTCAACCTGCCTCGGGATAATTCTGTAAGAATAAAAAACTTCACTGTTTATAGACCAAGGAAGTTTGGATACCAAGTAATCTCCATAACCGAAAATACTCTCAAGATATGCAATAAACACCTATTTTCGGTTTTGTATAATTCCAACTGTTATACCGAAATCCCTCTTGGATTACAGCTCATTAGTAGCTATCATACAAGATACTTAGATATCTAGAGATATGCTTTGATTGCTGTAAAAACAAAAATATATATCGGTTTGGGATCTCAACTTGATTATCAAGAATAATATTTGAACAATAAAATATATTCGGGGTAGGAGACTCTTTCATTTTCATCATACAAAAATGTCAGGGATTCCTTTGAACACCAATTTTGCATCATCAATTTCGTCTTTCATTAAAATCCAGATTTCTCCTTTGCTTTCAAATAAACCAGACTTCATTTAAATGCTTCTAAATCTCCCATTACACAACCAAAATCATCTTTCAAAATCTTTATTTTTGATTTTACATCTTCATCTTCTTCTGTTAACCTTTGCATCAAATCAACTGGTAGTGGTAAAAAAGCTCAAGATTGATCAATATAGGTCCAATATGAAAGAAGATAAAAATAAATTTGAATCCTATTTACCATACCTTTCTCGCTATCTTCCCTATCAGAGCTACATGAGGAGGCACTGGTTTTTTTCTCTTATCTGAATCCAGTTTTCTATTCAATTTCATTTTATGTATTAAGTTTATATTTACATTCCGGATATGATCTTATAGTTCCCTTTATTGATTTAATAGTTAATTGCATAATTATTCAGGAGTTTCCCTTAGAAATAGCTAAATATATATGATTAACTTCACTCTATTGTTAATTTTAGTTATCAGCTAAAATATCTTACCTCCGTCATAGTAAAATTAGAACATTCTCTCAATCCTTTTGTGGACTTATAGGCCTTTAATTTATTCACATTATAACGATGAAGATAATGACATTGAATGTCCAAGGTTTTGGAAATCCATTCACCCAGAATCATCTAAAACAAATCATTACACAAGATAAACATGAAATTCTTTTCCTCTCAGAAACCGAATCCCAAAAAACCTTAGTTAAGTCTCTTCTATTTTCTTACCCAAATACACATATAGTAGACCCAATTGGATTAGCAGGAGGACTAGAAATTTCCTGGATTGATGGGTTCCATTTTCATGTAATTCAATGGAACATTAGTACGATAAACATAATAATCCAAACTAATTTTGAATCCAAAAAATGGATTCTGACCTGCTTTTATGGTAGTCCTTACCCCTCATATAGAAACACAGTGTGGGATTTCATATGGAAAACAACAGAACAGGTAGACCAAAATAGAATGCCCTGGATGCTAATAAGTGAAATGAACATTATGTTTGATCAATTGGAAAAATTAGGAGGTCTACCTTTCAATAACACTAACAGTGTTTATTATGAAAACATACTACAAAAATATGGACTCTTTCACCTAGGTTTTTCTGGACACAAATTTACTTGGAATAATCATAAAAAAGACGTTGCAAAGATACAAAAAAGATTAGATAAAGCAGTATCCAATTCAGACTGGAATTTGAAATTCCTGATGGTTGTCGTAAGTGCAATCAAATTGATAATCTTATTTCCACACAATTAACTGGTAATATAATTAAGCAACGATCGTTTCCACGAAGAGCAGTGAGTTTTAGTTGTCAAAGTGTCACAAAGGGGGGTTTGTTTCAGATTTTTAACAAAGTAAATAAAAGCAATTGAAAATATTAAGTTGTAAGCAATCGAGAGAGATATGATCGAAGAATCCTTATTCGTCAATAAACCGGTAATGAGTTATTATAATTTCCTACTTGTCATTAATAATAAATTTTCACCAACCGTGGAATAACAACTAGATCAGTATTATCCCCTAAATTCCTTATATCACTGGAAACGGAAGTTCTCGACTACCAGATTCTATTCGTCTAAACCACCAAGTAGTAGATCACTCAAGGTGTAATTTGGTCGAATGATTTATCTTTTGTGAATTTATAGGTTGATCCTACTAGTTAGACTCTTAGATCAAGGTCCACTTTTTAGTGTTGTTTATACACACAATCGCTCCACAAAATCCCTCTGCAAGGTCTCGTGTTCTCTACTTGTGTACAAGTTATTTGCGATTAGTTATCTCCTAACTCAATACTAGGAATAGATTAAATCAACAAAACAATTTAGTTGGCCACCTAAAAAATCTATCAATCAATCATAAATATTCGTTATAATATAAACAAGCGATAATCATATGAAGAACTTCAAAGTAGATTAATATAATAACTCAAATCTTGCTTACAACTTAGAATTCATCCCCATTCAATAGTTGTTTAGCTACTCATGGATGTATGAACATCCATGATATACATATAACAAAAGTTAAGATATATCGTTACAATTGAAGAAAGCTCCGAAATCCTAGCTTTTGCTTCGTATGTAATTTCTTCTCTCCAAACCTTAAAATTTTCGTGACCTCTTGATGATATCTCATTCATGACCTAATACCCATTTTTATAGGTTTACGTTGCTTGGCCATCAAGAACCCGGCCCGAAATACCGAAATAAAAACCATAATCGTGAATTTTGGCTTTCAAAAGTTTGCATACCAGTATGCAAACGAAATTTTGTTATAAAATCCAGGGAGATAAGTTTGCATACCAGCTTGCAAATGGAAACATTATTTAAAATACCCCTCAAAATTCGCCTCTTAAATTATACCCTTATTCAATTTTTAAAAATACCCCTATATTCTGAAAAGTGGGAGCAACTGGCACAGGTTGTTTTCAGAAGTGGACGCAACTAGCACAAGTTGCTTCCAGAAGTGGACGCAACTTTATACAAGTTGCTTCCAAAAAGTGGAAGCAACTTTCTCAAGTTGACTCAAAAAAATTTATTTTTTACCCCTCGAGGGTATTTGTGCAAGGTCAACAAAAATGGAGGGTATTTATAACATTCCCACAAATAAATTTCAGTTACTCCCGTTTGCATACCAGTTTGCAAACTTTCCTGTCTTCGGTATTCGATAAAAAATTTGTTTTGGCCGTAATTTCCTCGTCCGAACTCGGAATGACCTCATTATTTTTGCATTTTTTTCCTATTTCAATTCTATTCAAGATGGTGATCAGAAATACCGAGTTTGAATGATTTAATCCCGGTCTTTGGCCCGTCTCTTGATTTTGAGCATTTTGCTCCTTGTTGTCGCACTTATTCCACTTCTCTTGGACTTGGACACTTGGATACTTGCAATACTTCTCTTCCTAGATATTTTTATCACTTTGTAGATCCTTTTTTGATGATTCACCTAATATAGATAAATAAGAGAAAACAAGAGTAATAATACGAAAATATGCAAGAATAATAGCTAAAACAAGTATGGAATGAACACTAAAATCATATGAATTATGCACTTATCAAATTCCCTAACACTTGGATTTTTCTAGTCATCGAGAAAACTAAATAAAGCTAATCCTAAATACAACGACTCCATTTCATCGAGAATACGGTTACACTTAGCTAATGCAACATGCCTTTAAACCCCTAGGTGTCCCTAGTGGACGAGTTATAGTCTCGTGAGGGTTTATAAGAGGTTTACCCACAAAAAATACTCCAATTTATCGCCTTGGAAGAACTGTTAAGGAAAAACACAAAGTAGTAGCGAACAAGATAATTATCCTACATACGTTCTTTAACTGCAAACATCCCACACACATTCCAATCATCATATATAAGTAATTACTTACGCGTGACATTCAACCTGACTGCAAAACTCTATTAGGATAGTCACCATATTTGTTGCAACGTTAGCCACAACACTCGCATACTGAAATCACATGGATAAATAAGAAAATGAAAATAGAATAGTGAAGCGTGTAAATGTTAACTAAGGTGAAAGATGTTAACCACAATACTTGTATGAATGTTGTCAAAGGATTTTTAATTTATGTTTAGCGCAATAGTTGAAATAAGCATTCCATTTAACTCGACAACATGGTTAGATACTCTAAGCGCATGTTTCTTTTCAGCAAATGTTTCTTTTCAGGGTTAGATACTCTGAACCCTTGGATCCTGCATTCCACGCTTGTTTAGGCGACGGAGACAGGGAAAACGTTTCCCACATATTGCTATCCAAGTGTCGAGAAACTCATCAATAGTCTTTTTGACTTGCTAAATAATGATGATAGGTTTTACTCATTTCATCGACTACATGATTAATTCCCATTGATCCTGCATTCCACGCTTATTTAGGCGACGTGTAAAAGGAGAATCTTCTCTTTGTATTGTCAATAATGTCGGTATATGAAGAGAAGCCTTATATAAATTTTTGATTTTTGAATTTTGGCTCACTCTTTATGAGTGTAAGACAATTGTCTATGGGGCTTTTATAAACTCAACCAATGATTACCTTGCTACAATATTCATGGAAGTACTAGGATCCCACCAAATCACTTAGAGAAATATATAACTGCAAAAATAAAAAGAAAGTGATTTCGAAATGATAAATTGCGGGGATTAATCTTTCAAACGACTATCATGCTATTGCTAGCATCTGAGTTCCTCATTCCATTATGAACATATATGATTAAGGATTGTAGAATGATAAAGTGGGACTCAATCTATAGCCGTAAGAACTTTTTCAACCTAAAAAGGTTTAGTGTGTCATCCTAAATAGCTCATAATTAACTCCAAAAGATGAAGTCTCAAGAATGCAAGAGGTAAAAGAGTATTTTTTTTATTATTATTTTTTTATTATAGAAATACTAATATAATCTCCAAACATGCTTAACTACTCCCTCACACTTAAAATCAACATTGTCCTCAATGTTCAAAACCGAAAATTATGATTTATGACATAATAACCTGGAAAAACTCAAAAAATGTACAAATGGGTAGGGAACTAGGAAAAACATCCTAAACGAAAGTTGTTCGCCTAGTCTTTTTTATGAAGTGTTAAAAGGTCACAGTGTTTCGATAATCAGTCTGAAAGTTATGTCACTCGGAGTTAATTGCCAAATCTTTGTGGGGAGTGCGGCTGCAGAATATTGTGGGAGTTATCTTGTATCATTATTAACTCCTTGGTGAATACACTAAGTTTCGACTATGTGAAATCATCGAAACAAAGTTGATATATTCTCTTTTAGTCATGAATTATCTTTATGAGAATTTCATTATGATCCCATAATTTTTGTACATTTGCCAATTTATATTGACAAAAAGGGGGAGAATTATTTTGTAGTTCAAACTACATACATATGGTTTACGGATCATTATGTAAGGGGGAGTGGTTTTCATTGTGAGATGAAGTATTGACTAAGGAGGAGTGATACATATCACCATAGTATTATTGTCAAAGTTGTGGTACAAATGAACTTTGATGTTGTGTAATAATACTATGACACTGCATAACAATATGAAAACAATCTTGTTGATTATTGTTATAGCTATGGATCTTAAACAACAATGATGCTGGGTAGAACACATTCAGAGTCACTGGAATACTTGGAGCGACAAAGAATTCAAGTAATGTTGAAGAACCAAGGAAATCAAGCATGTGGATGAGAAGCTACAAAGTCTTATTTATTTTTTAATCCGTATGTATTGATAGTTTTGTCACTAAAATTGACAAAGGGCAAGATTGTTAGAGCATTGCTCGGTCGAACTCGCAAGCGTTGCTATCTCAAGCTTGTTTGTCAAGTTTAGTTGATCAAAACTATAGTCATGATTTCTAGTCTACCTATAGGAGTTTCAGACTAGGATAGATTATATAGTTGAGCTTTAGACTTCACGGAGCTTACAACTGAAGAACTTGGAGGAACTGCATCAATAAAATGTATGTGGAGACTAAAACTTATCTATCCTCAGAAGTCTATTCTATTCTTACTTATATCCTATTGAGACAAAATTCGTATACGATATAGTCTTTCGTATCATACACATTTCATATTTCAAGCTGAGTATAACTCGCTTATCTATTTCTCGAAATACGTATTGGTATCTTTCTGTCTTAGCTACATTCATCATTATTCTTGACTTTATGTCAAAAGATGATCATGTAGAAATTGCCTTGAAACATCTTACATGATTTATGTGAGACAGTCATTTGATGTCGACTTGGAAAGTTCCGTATTGATCATTCGATCACTTGGAAATTTGTTATTAGCTAATGGTATGTGTGAGACATCCATTGTCGTCTTCTAAGAATGTTTCAATGATAAAAATGGGAGTTAAGAGCTAAAAACCATGTCTGGATACATTACGGTTTGTGTACTTAGTATAGGAACTGTTTTGACGGAATTCAGGACCGGAAGTTTGCATACCCGTTTGCAATCTTATTCAACTGTTTAAGTCAGGTTACTTAAGTTTGCATACCCGTTCGTAAACTGATTTAACTGTTGAAGTCTGGGAACCAAGTTTGCGTACCCTTTCGCAAACGGTTTCAACCGAGTTCGGTCCGGAGCTAAAGTTTGCATACCCGTTTGCAAACTGTTAGCTTGTGACCAATATCCGGAACTTAAGTTTGCATACTCATTGGCAAACTTAAGTGGTTCAATTTCTTAAATCGGTAAAGTATGATTTCATACTCATGAACATATATATTTACTCCCTCCGTCCCAAATTAATTGAGTTGTTTGTAGTTTGCACAATTTTTAAGGCAAAGAGGAAAGGAGAATATATTTAAATGTTTTTTACAATTATACTCTTATGGATAATAACTAGTAAAATTTAGAAATGATTTATCTCTTAAACTATACGACGGTTTTTCGTAAATTCTATACTGTTGAATTTTTTTTTTAAAACATCTACGTAACTAATATAAACATGATTATCAAATTATACTATTTCTTATAGTGACAATAATCAATTAAAAGGGTAGTTTTGGAGAAATCCCCTTGATTAGTGAATTAGCTCAACTATTTACCGGACACAATTTAAAACCAAATAGCTCAATTAATTTGGGACGGAAGGAGTATATAATAAGGAATGCAATCTTTGCAAACCGTGATTGTGAGGTCTATAATTGACTTCAGGATTTTTAGTATGTGGCCGGGACTATAGGCTCCGACAAATTAACATAATACCAGATTTCAACATAACTAAGGCTAATCTTAATTTTGACAGCTAAATCCATAGATTTCAACATAACTACGGCTAATTTTAATGTAAGGCGTATGCTTGACACTGATGAGATTTTTTTAATTCACTGTCGGGACCGTAGTCCCTGACTAATTTGACTAGACTAACAAAATATCTGCATAAAATATCTGGGCCACTGATCTTGGCTAACCTATAAGCTCGATTTCCTATAATTCAGCTGACTCGATGCCTAATTAGAATCTCATTGACCATTAAGTTGACTGTTTATTATAACGATGATTGTCAGCGACTCAGGTGTTTGGATGACAGAATTCATACGGTTTTTGGCCGAATTTCGGTGATCTTATAGATTTTTCGACGACCCAATTTTATGCAGAAAGTTGACGGTACCAAATCAAAAAAGAATCGAGACGAGGCGAGGCGAAGCCGAGCTCCACCAATTCGAAAATATGATCGAAAGAAAAAGGTGGGCACAAAATCTAGTTCTTTTGATGATATTTGCAAAAAAAAATAAAAGAAGATTACTATTACACTTTTGTGACACGTCGGGTGCATTTGTGTCAAACGCCTATCATCACAAGTAGGTCCCATTAAATGTGGGCATCCACGATATCCGTCGGCTTGACACTTTTTGCCAAATTCGGCCCATTTTTGACGCATGAATAGACTACGCCCCTGACTCTTCACTCAACTTCTATTTGGGCAATCCAGCAGAGATCAGCCGTCAGCGGAGCTGGTGAAGTCGTGTAGTCTGAATTACACAGCCACCATTTCCATATCCAAATGCAAGCTTACAAGATCAATTTAGTGACGCCGAAAAGGTGGCTAGTTGCCACTGTACAAATTCATCAAACAGCCAATTCACCATACAGCTGAAAAGAAGCAGCATCAGCAATGCAAATCAATGAATGGAAGAAACTGCTTATTGTCTATCAAATCAATGGGACGGTTAATACTTATACTTATAGGTAACTCAAATTCACTCTTTCTCCTTGTGTAATACCTGTGAAAAAATTGATTTGAGTTTCATACATGAAGAAAACATCATAAAGGGATAAATCCCGTAATTTGGTCAAGAAGCCCCAGTAAGGTCCCGTGTCATCATATACTCAGGTTTTGTTCTTGAAAAGCTATCTTAGGATCTGTAAGATAATATTGAGAAATTTTCCATCTCATTTTTTGAAATGGATTTACACAATAGGGTTCGCATGACAGTTTAAATTTTGGGATGGGAATCATTGAATCTGTAATTGGTATGGTTTAGTAAGATTGCCGGTTTGTAAATACTGTATGATTTTTGAGTAAGAAAGTATAGACATGACTGATGTTTTAAATCGTTCAACACACATGCTATCTAATCGATCACTGTGAATTTAATTGATGGATACGTAAATCTATAAAGTAAAATTTGCCGAATGTGTGGTGTTAGTACACTCTCAAAGTTGGGAAAACTATATACATACCATAAACTATGACATTAGTTGATGTTGCTGCCGAGTTTCTGTCCTTGACACCTTCTAAAACATTGAAAAGTGAGTGACACTTCTAAATTATGGTGAAGCTGTACAAAAAAAATGTGGAACCTAGTTATATGTGAAGGAGTGTCTGGCAGGGGATGCGCATAACAGAGACTAAGGAATAGGAAATCTGTTCTCTAGATACTAGGTTCGAGATTCAAGAGAGGAGAGAGTGAAGACATGAATCATGACGATAACACCCTGAAAACCTTCTTGTTAACCTTCCGATTACAGAGTCAGAAAATGAGATTGAAAAAATGAGTTGTGTTATGAATTTTTTTCTCATTTGTTCTTCTTTGCTTCTGTTTTTTCTATTCCGTTCTGCCTCTTATCCCTTATGCCTTGATTCAAGTAGGTCTCTATCTCTCTGAAGCTTTACCGCTAATGTTATTCTTTTGGTCAAACCATGATTGTTGTTTGTTTTTCTGAATGCTACAGAGGCACCATATGCTCCAAAGATCCCTTTGGGATTTTGTCCTAACGATGAGAGTGTTTGCTGTGACTCCAACCAGGACTTGGAAATGAAGAAAGTGTTTCAATCTATGAACATTTCTGACCCTGCTTGCGGCTCTCTTGTTAAGTCTATATTTTGTGCGGTACGACTTGATATTTAGCTATTTTATATCTGTTAGACAACCCCAAAAGTTCTCAGTTAGATGCATTGTCATTGATGAAAAGTGTTACAATAAATTTTAATTTTAAAAATGTGATGCGTTTGCACTTTTCAGAAATGCAATCAGTTCTCTGCGGATTTATTTAGAAATGATTCTGGGACTCGAATGGTTCCAGTTCTCTGTACATTTTCAGAAACATCAACTTTGTCCAAGACTTCTTCGTTCTGTTCAAGGGTCTGGAATGCATGCAAAGCTGAACCTATTTTAAACTCCCCATTTGTGTCCTCACTACAAGGTAGAACTGAAGTTATGGTTCGTTCTACACCTTCTAAATTAACAGATATATGTCAGTCAAAGAGTGATTTCTGTAGAATATTTGGTGGATCTTCGGAAGATAGATTAGTATGTTTCAATGGGTCATCTGCTTCGCTACACAATACTGTAAATTCCCGGCCACCAAGCGGCATTTGCCTTGAGCAAGTTACTAATGGACGTTACTTTCATATGGATGCCCATCCTGATGGATCCAACCGTGTTTTCTTGGCGAGCCAACAAGGTAAGATATGGCTGGCAACTGTTCCTAAAGAGGGAAATGGAGAAGAAATTGTAATAGATGAATCAAATCTATTTGTAGACTTAACTGACATTGTACATGTGAATATTGTGCATGGATTGATGAGTATCGCATTCCATCCAAGATTTGTACGCAATGGTCGCTTCTTTGCTTCTTATATTTGTGATGGGGAAAATGGTCTGGATGTTATGGAAGGTGTGCATGTAATACAGATGTTAACTGTGATCCTTCAAAGCTTCCTCTGGTTTTCGGATCCCGAGCATGCCGATTTCATGTTGCTATATCAGAGTTTACAGTTAATAGTAGTGCATATAATTTTTTGAGTAAGCCCCACTAATATCTGTGGGAGTTCTGACGGAAGTGAGAAGAAAAATTTAGCTTGATTCATTTTTTTTCAGGAAATAAGGGGCAATCCATCCGAAGTGATAAGGATATTCACGATGGGCATTGCATTCAAGAATGCTATAGCAAGCCAAATTCTCTTTGGTCCGGATGGGTATTTATACTTACTGACGGGAGATGGCGAAACTGAACTCAGTACTTACAATCTTGCTCAGAACAAGAAATCCGTGCTCGGTAAAGTCTTGAGGTTTGATGTTGATAAATTTTCAAGTGAGTACTATTATTAGAGCTAAGCCTTGAGTTTAAATTAAAACTTCTTATGCAATTTTTCGAAATAAATAAATAAATTCTGATTCAGTTCTCTATGGACAATTTTTGATAATGTATTTCCTAATAGTTCATTGCATTGTCAGGTGCAGCAGAACTAAGCAAACACAGTGCATGGGGAAACTACTCTATCCCAGGAGATAATCCGTATATTCATGAAAAGGAATCGCTTCCTGAAATTTGGGCCTTAGGGTTTCGGCACCCTTGGCGTTGTAGTTTTGATTCAGAGAGGTCGTCCTACTTTCTTTGTGGAGACTCTGGGAAGGTTAATTGGGAGTTATTTCTTGCTCATTATAGTTTTTCTTCAATTGTCTTTGGACCAATTCTATCTTTCTTAGTTGTCGATTATGTGTTTCTTATATGATGTAGAAATTGTAGGATCAATATGAAGAAGTGGATATAGTCATGAAAGGTGGGAACTATGGGTGGCCTTATTTTGAGGGAGATTTTCCTTTTCACTCTCTAAATTCTTCCGGAGGAAACACCAATATGAACTCCACGAACTTCATCTCTCGTGTAATGGGATATGATCACTCCGATGCTAATACAAACGAAGGATCTTCTTCAATTGTAGGTGGTTTTTTTTATAGGTCCGAAACTGATTCGTGCTTATATGGAAAGTAAGTTTCATTTCCCTCAATGAGTGCAAAACAAATGCAAGATTACGTATTTTCCACAATCTTAAATCGGTTTGCTTACTTATTTGCTGCTTATGATTGAATTCCAGGTACATTTTTCTAGATCTATACAGGTGTGCCATATGGGCAGGAACAGAAAATCCAGAAAATAGTGGGAACTTTACCAGTGTTAAGGTTCCATTTAGTTGTGCCCATAACTCTCCATTGCAGTGTAAGTTTGAGAAAACACATCCTCACCTTAATTTAAATTATGTTTTCTCAATGGGAAGTGATAACAGGAAAGATATTTTTCTGTTAACAAGCAAAGGTGTGCTTAGAATTGCTCATCCTAGTCGTTGTAACTACAAAAGCTCAAAAGAAAAATTTACAACTTCTCAGATTCCACGACATTCCCCTTTGTCTGGAAGTGGCACAGGAGTTAAGGGTTCACAAACGAGTTTTTTGTTTTTCTTCTATTCATTTTTGTTTTTTCATCTGCATTTTACCTTGCAAGTCAGACAAATAATTGGTCTGTAACAGCATCTGTTATCTCAATTGTAATGAAAAATATGAACTTTGGTTAATATACAAGTTAGAACAATATCGGAAGCGCAGTATCAAGAACCACTGGGAAACCAGAACCGAGAGCCAGGATTTCTATGATGGGGATGCAAAGATTAATATACCCTGCAAAATTTGCTCTGGGGTGCAAAAATATTTTTAGAGGGTGTAAAAAAGGAATATTAAGCTTGTAAAGGGAATAAAAATTGTAATTAGGCCCAAAGTGGTTTTTGGAGCCAGCTGGGCTGGGGGTGCAAGTGCACACTCTCGCACCAGGCTGGCTCCGCCCCAGTTAGAGCCTTGAACTCAGCAGGGAACCGCTTCAGCTAGATGTCTCCTTAAATTCAGCAGGGAACCACTTCAACTAGATGTCTGGCTCGCTGTTTTCCATTCACTATTTTTGATGAACCATAATATTGGGCATACCAAAAACTTTATACACATACAAAGTCATTTTCCTAACCAGGGTGTATTGATAAGGGGTGTCTAATGGGTATGAATGACCTATATACCCTTAAACACTTCGAAAATATTGATTTATAGGCTTTAGGTTCGGCTGACTCGTGTTGATGAGTTATCAGCCGAACTTCCCGCTGTAGACTGAATTCTTTCGATCTTGTTTTGATCATAACTTCTTCGTCCAATGTCGGAATGACCTCATTCTTTTTGCGTTATCTTCGTATTTTCATTCTCTTAAAGATGAAGATAAAATCTACTTGATTTTAATGGGTTAAAATCTACGATTTCCATTATATAAGATGAACCATTAACATTTTTTATTCCTGAACTCCCAGGAATAGGTTCGGCTTACATATATGAGTCGAACCAACCCATTGATGAACAGTTCGGCTTACATCTATGAGCCGAACCTCACATAACTTTTCTTCCAGATCACACAGGACTAGGTTCGGCTCATTATGATATTTTTAAACAAGCCGAACTAGTTGGTTCGGCCCATAACAATAACACTTTCAGCTTGCCGAACTGTTCATTAGTTGTCAATATCCAGGTTTCAGATCAAGGTTCGGCGCATAATTTAGTTGCTTTGTGAGCCGAACCTAGTTCGGCGCATAATGTTGTTGTTTTTTAAGCCGAACGGTTCTTCAAATTTTCAGCCTGAAAGTGTATATGAACAGTTCGGCTGATACGATTTTCATTATATAAGCCGAACCATTAACATTTTTTATTCCAGAACTCTCAGGAATAGGTTCGTTTTTCTAGGAAAATTTTATACAAGCCGAACTAGTGTCTAGCAAATGTTCGGCGCATACTTAAACAGTTTCAGCTAGCCGAACTATTCATAAAGGGATCGGTTCGGCTCATAAATGTAAGTCGAACCTTTTCATCCTCCATTGAATCATTCTCGTAATCTAAAAACTGGAAGCATCAACCAGTTTGAAACCTTAAATAACTTAAACAAGCGTGAAACAGATGCAACTTGAAATAAAAAACAAAAGCGAAGACACCGAGTTTGAGTTTTAGATAGAAAAGATGATATAGTAGTAGAGGCAACAAGTGCTCCAAATATTTTGTTAGTTGCTTAGGCAGAGACAATTTTGATGGTTGATGTTGCTAACTAGTTTCTGTGCTTGCCACCTTCTAAAACATTGAAAAGTGAGAGAAACCTCTAAATTATGGTGCAGCTGTACAATAAAAAACGTGGAACTTGGTAATGCGTGAAGGAGTGTCTAGCAGGGAATGCGCATAAGAGAGACAAAGGAATAGGAATCTCAGATAGCCTTCTTGTGAATCCTCCGACTACAGAGGAAGATAAAGGAGATTGAAGAAATGAGTTGTGTCGTTCATATTTTTCTCGTTTGTTCTTGCTTGCTTCTACTTTTACTCCCATCTACTTCTCATCCCTTATGCCTTGATTCAAGTAGGTTTCTTTGTCTCTCTCGTTAATTTACTGCTAATATTTGAAATTCTTTTGGTTGTTTGTTTTTTTGAATGCCACAGAGGCACCATTTACCCCGAGGATCCCTTTGGGATAAAGTATTTGTTGTGAATCCAACCAGGACTTGGAACTGAAGAAAGTATTTCAATCTATGAACATTCCTGATCCTGCTTGAGCCTCTTTTGTTAAGTCTATACTTTGCACGGTATGACTTTATATTAGCTATTTTATATCGGTTGGACTGCATATTGAACATCATATGTGTTGTGTGTAAAATGCTTAGCCCTTGGCGATGTAGCTAGATATACTGGTTGGATCTGTAGCTAAAATCCTAAATATGAAGCATGAATGTCAATCAGCTGATTAAGTTGTAGTGTTTGCTAACTTAGACATACTGTTAGTTCAACGCATTTGTAAGTTCTCATTGTCATGATGGGCTTTGTACCAAGTTACTAACATGCCATAACGTTAGAAGGTGTTACCCTTACTCCCCCTCCTTAGATAGATAGATAACCTATTTTAAGTTTGCATAAATTTTAAGGTAAGGAGGAGGGGGAATATTTTTAAGTATTTTTTGACAATTATGTCCATATGAATAATAACTAGTAAATTTTAGAAACGATTTATCTCTCAACCCATATCACGGATATTCGTAAACTTTATACCATATCACGGATATACGTGAACTTTATACGGTTAAAATTTGTAGGATCAATATGAAGATGTGGATATAGTCATGAAAGGTGGAAACTATGGATGTCCATATTATTTTCCTTTCCATTCTCTAAATTCTTCCAAAGGAAACAACGGTATGAATCCAACGAACTCCATCTCTCATGTAACGGGATATGATCACTCAAATGCCAATACGAAAGAAGGATCTTCATCAATTGCAGGTGGTTTCTTTTATAGGTCCAAAACTGATCCATGCTTATATGGCAAGTAAGTTTCATTTTCCCGGGAGAGTGCAAGACAAATGCAAGATAACATATTTTCCACAAACTTAATGATTTGTTTGTTTATTTTCTGCTTATGAATGAATATCAGGTACGTGTTTATAGATCTGTACGGGTTTGCTATATGGGCAGGAACAAAAAATCTAGAAAACAGTGGGAATTTTAGAAGTGCCAAGGTTCCATTTAGTTGTGTGGATAACTCTGTGTTGCAGTGTAAGTTGGAGAAAACACATCCTCACGGACCTCATCTTAAATTGAACCATGTCTTCTCCATGGGAAGAGATAACATGAAAGATATTTTTTCTGTCAACAAGTAAAGGTGTGCTCAGAATTGCTCGTCCTAGTCTTTCTAACTACAAGTGCTCAAAAGAAAAATTCACGGGTTCTCAAATTCCAGACATTCCCCTTCGTTTCAAAGTGGCACAGGTTTTAAGGGTTCACAATCACAAATGAGTTTTTTTTCGCTTTTCTTCTTTTCATTTTTGTTCTTTCTTATGCATTTTACCTTGTAAGAGCAACTGCAGTGGTGCGAGTATAACCAAAGACCAAAGAGGGAAAAAAAAAAATCAAATTTTGGGTTTAGTATGGTGTGTGACGCTACGGTGGAAAGACTAAATTTGGTCAGACGTACATTATACGTTCGCCTGGTATAGGGCATAGACTATACCAACGCCTGATTGGGACGTGCACTAAAAAAAAAAATGAAAGAAGTGGGGCGGAGGTATAAAGCCCGCCCCACTAAATTGATTTTCAAAACAAAGAATGGGGCGGGGGTATAATGCCCGCCCCACTAAATTGATTTTCAAAACAAAGAATGGGGCGGGGTATAATGCCCGCCCCATACAAAATAATTAAAAAAAAAAATGGGGCGTAGACTTTACGTACGCCCCATGTGGAGCGTAAACTATACCAACGCCTGGTGTGGGGCGTAGACTATACCAACGCCTGATGTGGGACGTGCACAATATGTCCGCCTGGTGGTGGGGCGTGAAGTATATCAACGCTCGACTATATCTGGGTTTAGTCTTGGTCCCAGACTAAATATACTCTGGGTTTTAGTCGTTGATCAAAATTTGATCGATAATACGTTCCACTACGCCTGTTCAAAAGACCAAATATTTGGGTTTACTCTCCCACTGTGGACGCTCTAAGTCGACCAATAATTGGTCTATCTAGTTATGTAATGAAAAAAAATCAACTATGGTTCAGTTTATGTAGTACAGTATCCGAACTAGAGTAACAAGAACCACTAGGAAACCAATACCCAATCGAGCCTTAAATTTCAACAGTAATAACTAGTGGTTTCTATGAACCCACATTTGGGGATACTTCCATAAATTGGGGGATGCTAAAAAAAAACATTATGAAGAAGAACCCCTTATCCGAATAAATTTTGGTGATGACTAAATTACCCTTGATAAATTAGGACTAATTATTGAATAGAGAGTATAGAAGAATTGAAAAAAGAAAGATTCTGGGAGATATGAGTGATATTTGAGATATGAGAGATTATATGAGTGATATCTGAGATATGAGAGATTCTAGTGAGGAATTTGATGTTGGGAAATTCTCATCCCACCAAGAAGAAGGTGGTCACATTGATTTTGATGACTCCCAATTACAACCTTTTGTAGAGAATCAAACTTTCATTCATGAAAAAAAACTTCAAATCGGACCCTCAATCAAACCGTAAGTCATCCATTGATTAATGTGATTTTCGTGTGTTTGATTCGTGAAATTACAGACCACGGCCGGCATTCCGCTAATATCCAGGTACAATCGGTATTGTCAACAAAGAATCGGCAAAGTAAGTTCACAGTCGGCATTGAAAAGTGTCTCTCGGCATTGACTGTGTATTCAATAAAAAGAGGGTTATTCTCGACAATTCTACTCTTTTTAGAGTCGTGAATTGTGTGTATGAGAACCTGGGTGGTTAAAAGGTTCTGTAACCCTACATTCTTTTTTTTTCCTTCTCTGAAACTCTTTTCATCTTAAGACTGCCTGTTGAGTTTAAATTGTGATTTTCTCTCACAAACCCATATTCGTATTGAGACTCCAAGCATCATGTCTTCTGATGGAAAAGATGTTAATATGATTGTTAAGCCATCAATCGTGAAGGAAAAAGAAAAATCTCCATTGTCTCCAACCTTGAAAAGAAAAAGAAGGAATGTGAGGAAGCCAAGAGTTGTTCCTTCAAATTCTCAGAAGTTTTCAGATGTTCTTGAAGAGTTGAAGGAATGAAGGAAGGAGATTAATCAAATAAAGGCTTTTGTTATGAGAACTCTCGAAATTCAGAAGGCCCTGGTTCGACATCATCAGCCTAGAAGGTTTGTTGGAATTGACTCCTTTCTCCATGAACCCTATGTACCAATGGCTGTTGACGAGAAGGAGTTCGGGGACGATAAAGAATTATTCAGAGGTCTCAATGTCTGGTAAATCTTCTTTTAGGCAATTTATTTCTTGTTTTTAGAAATATAACTAGGGTTTGGAATAGCCATTATTGTGAGTACACATAGCTATGTCCAACGTTTTTCATCTTCTATGTTTTTAGATTTATTTATTTAAATTATAAGTTTTTGGAAGATGATTTTTTGTAATTTTAATCTTTATGATTTTATATATTTCTAATTGTTATGGGATATGTTGTTTACGTCTGTGAACCTGTGACTGTCCCATACTTGTTCAAAAGTTATCTCTATTATGTCGGTATGAATGTATTGATAAAAGATAGAATGAACTTTTGAAATTACAAAAGTTAAAGCCTTTTATGTCATTGTCCTGATGGAAGAAAGGTTAAAACTTTTGTGTACAAGGATTAAGCATATTGTATGTCATTGTGCAAATAATGATGGAAAATATGACGAATCCTTATCTATTCCGCAGTATTTGGTCGATCTCCGATCCATATTTTTGTGCATATATTGTGTTGGTCCGTAAGGTCCCTTATGTTTGAGCATGACCAACTAAATTGATCATTCTCTTATGGTTATTTTAGTTGTTGCTCCGTAAGTTCTCTTATGTCGAGCATGACCAATTGAATTGATCACTTTTGTGGTTAATTTGGTTGTGTATTCCAATTGAATTAATTATGAATTTTCTTGTGATTAATTTAATTGTGCATTTCGATTGGATTAATCATGAATTCTTTTATGAATAATTCAATTGAATACTTTGGGTTCAATTTCATGTTTTCATGTGATTTGATTTTGTCCAAAAGAAATCTTCTTTTCTTGTGAAATTAAGGTCGCCTTTGTTGTTCCTTCGGGGATGACATTTTATGGGGGAGAATTCATATTGAACTTGTGCATAATTTCCAAATCTTTGTGGGGAGTGCGGATGTGGAATTTTAGGGGTTATCTTGTATCTTTATTAACTCCTTGATGAATGCATTTAGCTTCGGCTTTATTATGGCATCTAAATAATTTGATATGGTATTCTATTTTAGTCATGAAGTATCTCCGTGGAAATTTCATGAGGATCCCACTAGTTTCCGTACCTTTGAAAATTTATATTGACAAAAAGGGGGAGAATTAATGTGTAGTGTGATACTACAAATACATATGGTTTAGGGATCATTATGTAAGGGGGAGTGGTTTTCATGGTGAGATAAAGTATTAACTAAGGGGGAGTGATGAATATAACCATAGTATTGTTGTCAAAGTTGTGATACAATTGGACTTTGATGTTGTGTAATAATACTATGACACTGTATAACAATGGTTGAGAGCATTTTTTCTTCTCATTGTTATAGCTACGGATCTTCAACAACTACGATGCTGAACTTACAACCTTTAGGATCATGGAGTACTTGGAAGTGACGAATATTTCGAGTCGCATTGAAGACGCCAAGGAGATCAAGCATGTGGATGGGAAGCTACAATTTTTACCTATTTTGTACTCCATGTGTATTGATAGTTTTGTCACTAAAATTGACAAAGAGGGAGATTGTTAGAGCATTGCTCGGTCGAACTCGCATGCGTTGCTATCTCAAGCATGTTTGGCAATGTTAGTGATGAAAACTATAAGTCTTAATTTATAGCATATTTATAGATGTCTCGGACTAGGATATAGATAGTATAGTTGAGATTAGATCTCTCGGCGTTTATCTCTTGAAGACGAAGAACTACCAAGGGGTTCTTGTGGAACTTCTTCGACAAAAGGTATGCGGAGACTTGAACTCATCTATCACTTGGAAAGTGTATTTCTACTATCTCATATATTGAGACATAACTCATGTTATGATATAGTTTTCTCTATACGCATTTGAGATTTTGAGCTGAGTATATCTCGCTTACATATTTCTCGAAATATGTGTTGGTAAGCTTTCTCTTCGACCAAGTTCATCTTATATCATGAGAAAATTGCCGAGTAACATCTTACATGGTTTGTGTGATACAATCATTTCATGTAGGCTTGGAATGTTTCAATAATGATTATTTCAATATCTTGAAAATTGCTTTGATGCTAATAATGTGTGAAAACGACTATTGTCATTATAGAAGAATGTTTCAATGATTGAAATAAAGAGTTGAGGATGTAACCATCTTTGGATATAAGCATATATAGTGTGTTCGCACATTAGCGTATAAATACATAAACCGGGAACCAAGAGTATGCATATGTGTGTATACGAAATTGGTGAAGGAGACAAGATAAGTATGCGTACCCGTATGCATACTGGCGGAAGTTTTCGAACCGAAAATTTCTGCGGAGTTTGGAAACTTAACAAACCCAAAATACGGTTGCTTAAGTACGCATACCTCATACACATACTTAAGCTGGTTACTTTGTCAAATCGGCCAGTTCATGAACTTAAACATTTAAATCATAAGGAATCAAATCTTTGCAAACCGTGGCTATAATGTTCATGATTGATTCAAGTGAATCAAACCGATTTGGTTTCGATGGTGTTTTCTATACAATTGAACAACTCTTTAACTAGTTTCCTTTGAGTCATTTGAAATAGTTATGGTTAAGATGAATAAGGTTGATATGAGAGTAATCATATGGATAACCTCGGTTAACTACTTGTGAACCAATCTGGTGTACATGTTTAGGTACGGTTACATAAACCTAAATGAGGGTACATTTCATCTGTGTGTAGAAAGCTAAGTTCGATCTAACGGTTGAAAGATATTAGCTTGGTTGAATCAGGTTTTTCATCTAACGATGAATATTTAATGCTTTGTTACCAAGGTAACTTGGATTGCAAACCCTGGTTTGAAAACAATATAAAGGAGAACTCTAGCAACTGGGAAACCTAATCCACACACCTCATGTGTGTTACTAGTTGCATAACTAGAGTCTATTCTCCTTTAACCTTAGGTTTCTTCTCGAGACCCTGTAGGTTAACGACTTGAAGACTTCATTAGGATTGTGAATCCAGACCCAACTATTATCTTTGTAGTTGTGTGATCTGATCTTGTTGTTTCTATCGTTTTGAGTGCAATTTAAATAATTGGCTCGAGATTTTATATCTCCGATAGGCAAGATAGAAAAGTAACCACAAGCAAACTTCGTCTCATCGTTTGTGATTCCACAATAATTTGTTTCGTTAGTCGATTTAGTTTATTGTGAGGTGAATGATAATTCTAGGCTGTTATTCGGGAATATAAGTCCGGGTTATTAATTGGTTCCTGTTCACCTTGATTTATCAAAATACGGAACAAAAACTCTTGGGTATTTTTGTGGGAGACAGATTTATTCATTCCTATAGACTTTTCTGCATGAGACAGGTTTGTCTATCAAGTTTTCGACTTTGGGTCGTAGCAATTCTTAGTTGTGGGTGAGATCAACTAAGGGAATCAAGTGTGTAGTATCCTGCCGGGATCATAGACGTAAGGAGCGCAAATGTACCTTGAATCAGTGTGAGATTGATTAGGGTTCAACTACAGTCCAGTCGTAAGTTAATTGGTAGTAGGCTAGTGTCTGTAGAGGCTTAATACAATGTGGTGTTCAATCTGGACTAAGTCCCGGGTTTTTTCTGCATTTGCGGTTTCCTCGTTAACAAAATTCTGGTGTCTGTGTTATTTCTTTTCTGCATTGTATTTTGTTATATAATTAAAATATCACAGGTTGTGCGTTAAGATCAATCAATTAGAATATCCAACCTTGCGTTGTTGATTTACATTGATTGACACTTGAACATTGGTCTTTGGTACTGTTCAAGTTACTCCTCTTATTCAATCGGGCTCGCATATTTCTATTTGCTGATTGCGGATTGAATTAAGAGTTAGAGATATTAAACTCTTTGATACACTTTATTCTAGATTGAGTATGACTGTCTAGTTGATTCTCTAGAAAGTGTATTAGAGTAAGTCCTCTCACATTTCCAAACGAATTGTTGGGTGTGGTTGTTAGACCTCCACATTTTCAATTGGTATCAGAGCAGGCAAACACATTAAAGACCTAATAAGTTTGTGTTTTTAGCGATCTGATATGGACAAAGGTGCTATCTCTATAAACGTACCATCAGTCTTTGATGGCTCTAATTACTTGTGGTGGAAAATTGCTATGCGTTCCTTTCTTCAAGCGCGTGATTTTCAATCATGGGTTTATGTAGTTAATGACTATGATGCTCCCGTTGTGGTAGTAGGAAATGAAACCGTTCCAAAGAACATTGGTGAATACAATGCTGCCGAGATACTTGTTGCAAAGCAAAATTCCGACGTTTTGAATGCCATCATACATGCCATTATACCAGATCTTCTGCACCATGTGACTACGTGCACTCGGTCTAAAGATGCGTGGGATATCTTAGAAACCGTATTCGAAGGAAATACCAGTGAAAAGGAAGCTAGGCTTCAAAAGAACTCTCCCCCAATATGTTGTCATCCTCTCGCAAGAACAAAAGAACAACAACAAAATCAACCTTTATTAGAGAAATGTTAAAACGGTTTCAACTAATGCGTTCCAATAGCAAAAGTTGAAAAACCGAAACACATATGTTATGCTAAACCCAACTCATGTAAACATAAATTGATTTCAACATATTGTGACTTTTCACATATGAGTTTCAATCGGAACACCTTATGATCCTTCGATACAGCCTACCAACATGGGATAGAACTTAATCCCGCTAAATCAAAAAATACACACAAACCATAATGGTCACATCATATGAGATCGAATATTAAGGTTAATGAAAACCGAAATCAGACATCTCATAAACTCAAATGCAATACATCATAAATATTCAGCATATAATCAAGTATTGCAATTACCTCAATATTTTAGCAAATTGAATTACAAAAACAACGCAAAAAGAATGAGGTCATTCCGAGTTCGGACGAAAAAGTTATGAGCAAAACAGTTTTACACTCCATTCGTATGGACCAATCACACCAATCACCAGGACCAGTTATGATGATTGCTTGTGATGGTTCATACCACTAAAATGTTTTAAACATAACTTTTGTGTACAATGTCCGAATTCAATGATTTTTGGCTCGTTTTAACCGTAAAAATAAGATCTACACATATATAATCAGTAGATATCAACATCATAAACTCAAAATTACCGTTTCTATCAAAAGGTCAAATATAGATAGAGAAGGTATGAGTATAGAAGAAAAGAAATCTCCCTAAAGATGTTAATTAGTCATATTATAACCGAGGAATCATTTGCTCAGTTTCATGTGCTTCCTTACCCTTTATAAGATTGAGCACAAAGGTGAGCATACACATTCCAACACAACTAGGTTGTGTTTATTTGAGCCTTCTCTTCCTTGTCACTAGGGACTAAGACAGAATCACTCTTGACCTCTTGATTGGTTTGCTTACTTTTATTGCATCTCTTGTTTTTATTCTTTGACTTGTGATGAAGAGTGTCAATATCACAACGTGCATTCATACAAGAGACTTTAGTCAACAAGATGTCTTTCCTTAGTCTTTCAAGAAAACTCCCAAAAACATTGTTACCAACATTTATCAATTGAGTGTCATTCTTATGACTAACTTTGGTCCCTTCTTGGATATGGAGGACTTAGGGACCCATTTAGAGATGGGTTTCGCAGGAGCACCTTTCTCCTTCATACCATTAGGACCATTGCCCTTTTGGATATTTTGTGAAACAACTTTTCTCCAATTTGGAACATCAGATCTTGTCTTCGCATTTACAAAGTCATCTCTCTTTTTATAATTGGGTCTTTTATGAGATGACCTTGTTGAGTGATAGGAAAAATTTGAACTATCATTATAATAATTCTTTTTCCTAAACTTAGGACAATAACGATCTGAGTTCTTTCGGGTAACAAACTTAGCCAATTCGTTTGATACAAAAGAGAGTGTATCTTGCATCTTACGAACTTTGCATCCCCATTGTAAGTGTCCTTTATTACCACAATAGTAACATACAGAGACTGAGTTTTAATGTTACCTTTTTGTGGAACCTCTTCCATCGGAGCTCGGCGAGTTTTCTTTTTCTTCTTTTTATCTTTGTTCAACGTTGTTGCTTTCTTGACATTAGAAAAAGTGTTTTCTTTGATTGCTGCTGGTTGAACACAATTCTTAGGCTTGACTGGATTTTCTTTTTTACAAGAAATAAGAGCATCTTTGACATCAGTGGAAGCCTCTGGTTGAGAAGAATTTATAGCTTTAACAAATTTATCTCATTGTTATCGTTGGAAGCACTTGATTCCTTATATCCCAATCCTCGTGTATCAGCATGATATCTTCCTGCTTCTAATAATGAGGATAAATTTTTTATACTATCATTGGATTTTTTCAAGTACAAATTTTCTTCTTCCAACGTCTTGATTTTAGCATGTGCACTAGCTAGCGCAGCCTCAAGGCGTTTCTCTCGTGAGAGATATTCACCATTTTTCTCTTAAAAATATTTTGTTGAGAGTTAATCCTTGCTTCAGATTCAACAGAATTCTTTTTCGACAAAAAGAGATCTCTTCGAGGATTCTCGCATTCAAGACTCTTTGAGTTTAGCTCTTCTGTACGATCTATAAGAAGAGAGTCATTGAGGCGATAACCAATATAATATCCTTGAAAAACCCTCTTCAGTTTCTTGTTCTCACGACAAAGAGGAGTCATAAAACCAAGAAAATCCGAAGTACTCAGTTTTTTATTTTTCAAAAGATCCAGTAGTTTAGAGTATTCTGAGATATCCTCTTCTACATCTCGTTCAAAATCTGAGTCATCATCATCGGAAATTTCATCTAAACTTTCTTGTAGACATATTTTCCAATAATCATCAGTTTTTACATCATTAAAAATATTAGTAGATTCTCTAGTGATGATTTCATGAACGTTTTCAGATATTGATTCGTAGATGCCATCATCAAGTGTTAATTCAAAACTCTTGATATCTTTCTTTATGTTAACTAAATCATTCTTAGGTTCTATAAAAACCATTTTTAGATTCCAGTCTTATAAGTTGGATCGAGGGTACCCAAATACACCACAACATTTTATTTATCAACCTATAAGTCCTCTACTGAAAGTGATTGTCTATAGACTGAGTCGAGACAATACAACAAATCGGTTCACACTTCGTGTGATCGTCTATGGATACGAGATCGAGATAATACGAAAACAAGATAACTTGTGTGATTGAATATGGATACAAGATAGAGATAATACAACAACGAAGTATGATACTTGAAAATAGGTTCGGATTTAACCAAACTTTATAGGATCACTATCAAGTATATGCAGAGTTCACATTTGTGTATTTTACTTTTACTTATAATAAACAATTATAATTACGGAAATAGAAAAGTAAAAGACACAAAAAAATATTTTGTTAACGAGGAAACTACAAATGCAGAAAAACCCTGGGACCTAGTCCAGAATTGAATACTCTTATAATTAAGCCGCTATACAAAATCTATACCAACTTCGTATAGTTGATACCAGGCAACTACCCCTAGTTCACTTAGTTTCCTAAGTATCCTTGCGCTTCCGACTTCAATGAGAGCACGCACTGGAACAATTCCTTTGGATCGTATTCCAAAAAGTAAATGAACAATAAATTTGTTTGGTAACAACTCTTTCGATTCTTTCAAGATAAAGATATCTCAAGTCATACGCAAAGGCTCTTCCGTTTAATCTAATAAACTCCTTTGCCTGGTTAGATCAATCTATCCAATAACTACCAAAGTAGTTAAGTTTAGATTCCCAATCAATCAATATAGATATAGACATCAACGAGAATCTATAAAGTGATGCTGATCTCACGCAACTAATCAATCGAATAAATCCGATTCTAGTTGGATCCCAGCCGATCAAGGTCTGTGCACACACAAAATATGAGAACTAAATAAGAAATCTTCTTCGTCTTCAAATATTCTTTGATCTTCAATAAACACCTGCACAACACCACTTGAATCTCTTGTGATCAATCACACACAGAACGAAGTCTGTTAACAGTGGATTATCACAAGATACCTTTGGATCTACAAACAGTTCTAAAGATCCCGTCGATACTTTGATCTAGTTTGAGTGAATCTTATATAATAAGAGAAGATTCTCAAAAATAAACAAACTAGGTGCAATAAAAGTTTCAACAATCGTTAGTCAATCAAATCAATCGAAAACTAATAACATTGCAATTATCTAGTTTCCCATCAACGGTACTCGTAGAGCTTCTTGATCCCACAGATGTCTTTAAATGAGCGGTTGTAAGAGATTTTACCTAATTAGGATACTTTCCTCTCCGGTTAGACGGCTCCACCAGAAACAACAAGAATGAAGTTTTCCTGGCTCTTAGGATAGTTTGCTAAAAATGCAAACTTAGGTATTTATAAATCAAGGATGTTTGGACACCAAGGAATTTCCAAAACTGAAAATAGTCTCAAGATATGTAATGAATATCATAATTTAGTTTTCCTAATTCCAATAAATGCTTGTCCAAAATTTCCGAAATCTCTCAATAGAAAATCTCCAATTAGTAAATGCACATTACTAATTTTTATTCTTTATAGATACGCATTTAATTGCTGGTAATTAAAGCATATAAATCTAAAAACCTTAATTAAAAGATTTTCAATTTCTTTCGGCACAAGATCTCCTTGAGTATTAAGGAATATCTTTGAACAATAAATGATAAGAGTTACTCTACGTGTTCAAAGTATGGCACCTTTTCACTGTAAATCCTCATTCATATTTACATGGATTTACATTCTTGGAATCGGTTATACCACACTTCCAAACAAGTTTAGAATTGGTTCATATGTATTCAAAGAATGTGATTGATTAAATCACATACATGGGTTCAATCGGTTTTACCAATCACTAGGATCGGTTATACCTCAGTATGGAAATACTTATGATCGGTCACACAAGTTACCAGGACCGGTTACATCAATTACCATGATCGGTTGCATCAATTACCAGAACCGGTTACCATATACTCATGGTATTGCTTGTGATCGGTCACACCAATTACCAGGATCGGTCACACCAATTACCAAGATCGATTACACCAGTTACCAGGACCGGTTACCAATTACAAGGATCGATTACACAACACTCTATTTTCGGTCACACCAATTGCTAGGATCGGTGACACCAATTACAAATATCGATCATACCATATCATGGTGATTAGGTAGGACCGATTACACCAATTAATAAAAACTAGTCATACCAAATCATAAGTCAGGCATTCTGATTAGTTATACCAAGATACATAACAAAGTTACGATCGGTTCTACCACATCACACATATTGGTAATCCAAAGATTTGCAATGAATAGACGTACCAATAAGCCTAATGATTTCCTTTTCAATTCATAAAAAAATTTCGTGAATGTACTTCCTTTAAGCAAATGTAAAACATTGTTTCCTAGGATGAAATCTTCACCATAACCTATTCACATAATCATAACAGTGTATACAAGATTGTGTCGATGTCATATCTACGAAGTTTAAAAGATAAGCGTTATACTTCATAGTCTAATTCCCTAATAGTATGATCATACAAATATGACTATGTCACATCACTAGAGTATTATAAAATATGTACTGTATATACAGCTTCGCAGTTATATTTTTAATATAACACAACTTGAAAGATACGTTAGGAATGAAACAGTTCAAGTCAATATTACTAACCTCAAGAGGAAGGATGATGTTGTCATTGTAGTTCGCTTCTTCTTCACACTCTTCAGGTCTTCAGAATAATACTTATATGTCTCAACATTCCTAGAAATTCTATTCTAACCTAAACGAAGTTGACTCTAGTATATAATCAAACGACTTTAGATGAGTTTTGACACACTAAAATATGACAACCAAACTTGACATAACAACACTTGGTGAGTTCAACCGAGCTATGCTCTAACAAAATTGGATTAACGTTTTAAATCATGCAAAAATCATGTTATCTAATCGTCGATCACTCTAAATATAAATGTGTAATAAACTGGTAAAATGTAATAAGTCTATTATGAAACATAAATTTACAGTTTATCCATCAGCAAAAAGTTGGTACTAAATACAACCTTCTTGTTAGAGCAATTAACTCAGATGGCATGTGTTATTTGTCAGACTTCATTAAAAAGGATGTTAACTCAAGACTCTAATCTATACTGGCCGGATTCAGGTATACCTAATGAGACAAAATATGGTCATTTTGAAGTAAAACACAAAATCTCTTAGCCATATATTTTTGAAAATGGCTAAACTTCTCTTGATTAATTAACACTAATCAATCTGTATAGTTAACTAGATTAATTAGTTGGATTCAAAGTTATGAAATCTTGTTTTGGTTAGATTGAAATTATGGATTTTGTTAGAAGATTTTTGAGATTTTCTTTTATAACAGAAATAATACCACACTAGCCAAACACTTCTAGTATGGGGATTGCATAGCTGTTTAATGGTTTCATTCTCCAAACTACAACAGAAATCAACACTTTCAGAAATCACAGTATGAAAATTCGGCACGCTCGACTGAAACAAAGCATGCCGACCAAACTTAGTCGGCACGCTCAACAAGGAACAAAGCATGCCGACTAAGCATTAGTTTTTCGCATTTATTAGTCTCCATGGTCGAAAATGCAGCACATTGACCATTGTTCATCAGTCGTCATGTTATTTTTACAAAAACCATGACGACTAACAACAAAATTGGTGTTGATGGGGAAAAATGATTTACTATTTTTTTAGGAAAGTGAAGAGACGAACATGCAGACGGGACTCCTCAACCGAGCAAACTGCTTAACCTCAAACAGATGCACTGCACGGGAGTGCTTTAAGTTCGAGAGATCAATCTGCAGGACTCCGGCCTAAACCAAGACAATGGTCGTTACAGACTCAATTTGGTCACAAGAGAGGATGGGTCAATCTATAGGAGGAAAGCTTAGAAGTATGTGAGATCAATGATGATCAAGGATTGTGTATGTGTTGTATATTCTACGTGAAGAAATAAGATAAGTTCTGATTGATTGAATTTGCTCTGTTGAGAGTGATTGCTCAGACGAGAATTCTTGTGCAGATGTGAATTCTAACCTTAGACAAACATTCTTATCCTTTCAATCATAGACTCAAAGACTTATTTATATTGCAAGAATAGAAGACACATTGATCCCATGAAGTGTGGCAGTTGCTGGAGTGAAAGAGTGGGAAAGTGGGAAATTGTGGTTAAACCAGTTCCACGTCATGCGGAGACTTGGTTGATTGTCCACCCACTACTTTTCTAACTCCTCTAATTTCCTGCACGACTTACTCACATTTCTCATCATGGGTGAACATACGTGCCGTAAACCGCCAGTCCAAAACCCCAGTTAATATCCCCCCATGTGACGTGATTGATGTCTCATGAATGTGGAGTCAGCAAATCAAACGTGTATTTAGTCAATTGTTGACTTGACTAGACGATCAGTCTTAGTATTGTTGAGTCGAGCATGATGGACGAATACTCTTGAAAAGGAGAGGGTACCCAAATATACCACAAGCTAAAACTTTTCCTACCTATAAGTCCTTTCTCCGAAAGTGATTGTATATGGACTGAGTCGAGACAATACAACTAATCGGTTCACACTTCGTGTGATCGTCTATGGATACGAGATCTAGACAATACAACAATGAAGTATGTTTACTTGATACAAAGGTTCGGACTTAACCAAACATAATAGGATTGCTTATCAAGTAAATATGAATTAACGTTTGTGTAATTTACTTTAATTATAATAAAAAAAATTATAATGCGAAAATATAAAGTAAATGACACAGCAATATTTTGTTAACGAGGAAACCGCAAATGCAGAAAAACCCCGGGAACTTGTCCATAATTGAATACTCTCAGGAATAAGCCGCTACACAAAATTACACCTAACTTCGTATAGTTGAGACCAAGAAACTAAACCTATAGTTCACCTTGTTCCGTTTGTATTCCCACGCCTCCAACTTCTAAATAAGTCATGTACTTGGAACAATTCCTTTGGTTCGTATTCCAAACAGTAAAGGAACAACAAATCTGTTTGGTATCAACTCTATTCAACCAAGTGATATGAGTCACACAAAGGCTCTTCCGTTTATCATAACATAAACTCCTTCGTATAGTCCTTAGATCTATCTTATGTTGAATTACCGAAGTAATCATTTAAGATTAAGCCAACAACACTCTTAATCCAAAGAATTGTGTTGATGCCGATCTACTCAATTAATCAATCCAATCTACCACAAGGATAAACCGATTATTAATTGGATCCACTTTTACCAGAACAAGTATTGTGCATACCAAAAATTATAAACCCAAGTCAGATCTTTAATATCTTCTTTGTCTTCAAATCTTCTTAAATCTTCAATAAAAACCTGCACACAATCACTTGAATATCTTGTGATCAATCACGCACAGAACAGAGTCTGTTAACGATGGATTATCACAAGATCGTCTTTAGAACTAACAACAGTCTAAAGATCCCTGTCGAAACTCTGAACTAGTTTGAGTGAATCTTATATCAGAAGAGAAGATCCTCAAGCATAAACAAACTAGGTGCAATTAGATTTCAACTACAGTTAGTCAATCAAATCAATCGAAAACAAAAGATAAACCACAATTATCTAGTTTCCTACCAACGGTACACGCTAGAGCTTCTTAATCCCAAAGAAGACTTTAAACTGAGCGGCCGTAAGAGATTTCTCCTAATTAGTTACTCTCCTCTCCGAATAGGAGGCTACACCAGTAACAACAATAAAAGAGGAAGTTTGTTGTTACGGAGGATTAGTTTGCTAGAAAGGAAAACTTCAAGTATTTATAGACAAGGAAGTTTGGACACCAAGGAATTTACAAAACCGAAAATATTCTCAAGATATTCATTAAAGCACAAATTCGGTTTCCATAATTCCTGGAAATGCTCTGTCCAAAAATAATGATTGAAATCTCTCAGAAAATCTAATTAGTAAATGCACATTACTGAATCTTATATTTACCTACAAAATGAAATTAATAACCTTAATTAAAAGATTCTTAACTTACTTATGTTTCGATCCTGCAATTTTCTTTCTTTAGCTATTAAGGAATAACTTTGAACAATTAAAGAAATAAACATTCACAACACGTGTTCAAAGTATGTTGACATCCTTACTTTGTAAGTTCTCTTTCACACTTACAACCTTGAAACCGATTTGCCACACTTCCAAACAAGTTTAGAATTGGTTCATCTGACTTTCAAGAACTATGTGATTGATCAAACAAACATTCAATCACAATCATGGGTTTAACGGTTCTACCAAAACAAGTTTCGGTTCTACCTCCATGTGAGTATTGTGCCTAGTCACACTAGCTTTCCAAAATTCGGTTGACTAGGTACTAGGATCGGTTCCGCACATATATATGGTATCTAACTTATATGTGTTTCACATGTCCATAGGATCGGTTCCCCTTTCTGCTATAAACCTTTCTTCACCTCATACAAGGATCGGTTCCCCTTTGTGATGTATTGCACCTCTTACTAGGATCGGTTCCCCTTTCTCAAATTTGGCCAGACATAACACAAACCCGATTATACCATCTCAGGTGATTACTTAAGATCGGTTTCACAAATAAAAGTCATACCAATACATAAGTCGGGCCTTTGTGAATAGTTCTACCAAGAACATAAACAAGTTGTGAGCGGTTATACTCAATCACATATATTGGTTGTTCATAAGATATGCAATGAATAACAAAACCAATAACACCTGGCAATTTCCTTTTCGGTTCACAAATTTTTTTATGAACTTACTTCCTTAGAACATATGTAAACATTTTTCCCTAGGATGAAATCCTCACCTCATACCTATACATAATCACAATAGCATTCAAATGATTATGATGATGTCTTATCTACAAAGTTTAATGGTTAAAAAATAAACCTCGTATTGTATTCCTTAATACTGTGTCTATCTAGAGTTCAAATATGCTTCGCATTTATGTTTTCAGTATGCACGACTTGAAATATACGTAAGGGAATGAAACAGTTCAAGTCAAATATCACTAACCTCAATTGGAAGGATGATTGTTGTCGTTGTAGCTCCTTCCTTCTTCACATCTTCAAGTCTTCGCAATATTGTAATGTTTCATATCCTAATACTTTCAAGCTAACCTATACGAAGTTGACTCTAGTACATAATCAAGCGACTCTTAACATGAGTTTTGATTCACTAAAATATGACAACCAAACTTGAGATACCAACGCTTGGCGGGTTCAACCGAGCAATGCTCTAACAGCTCTAAGACTCAACAGGCTGAGCAAATATTGCTCGTATGATGAATTGTTGAATATTGATAGTTGAATTAATATTATTAATTTAATAAAATATTTCTGGTTTGAGGAATTATTAAATATGGATAGTTGAATCAATATTGATAAACTGAACAAATATTGCTCGTTGGTGGCTCTCTAAAAGAGTCACAGAAATGATACCTGCAAGTGCACAGGGTCTGTTGTAGTGCGTGTGCAAGGAAGGGTCGAACCACAGAGACTTGGGTGTGAATTGAAGTAATGAAGCAAGTGACAGTTATCTAAATTAACAAGGCAGTAAATAAAGCAATGAGGTAACAGTGACAGAGAACAAAGAAAGTGAAATTCAGTGGCAGTGAATAAGAAACATTGAAACAAAGATAAACAAACCAAGGCTGTGAGCCAATGGCAGTGATAAAGAAATAAAGGCAGGTCCTCCAGCTATGTTCTTGTCCCTTGTTAGTTATCAGTCAACTTCTAGGCTTTCTGAATAACTAGATGACAGTTGCGGTTCAAAGCCGGCTGTTCATCTAAGGGTTGGTCTAGAAAGGAGGCTAAAGGCACTAAGATGAATTCTAAACCTTGTGGTAGTTGGGGCTCTCACACTGCAACTACCCGCATAGAAGCTTGCTTAGTGTTTTAACAACCTATAAGGATATTCAATCCTAGACAATTCAAGCACAACAAGATCATAACATGGATAGGATAAAAACAATTGAAGTTTACAACATTATTTAAAATAAAAACTAACCCTTGAGGCACTGGCTATTCCAGTCCTCTTGGGTGAAGCACTGGCTAGTCCAGGCCTGCCCATTACAACATCCCAAAGCATCTATTTATACTCAATTACACTTTACAAGCAAAACCCCCAAAACAGTAAATTAGGGTTTCTGAAAATTGAAATTCAGTTTACCTAATCTTTGATAATGGCTTCTGTACGTCGACCCATTCTTCTTCTGACTCTCCTGCTCCTCTCCATGCCTTCCAATTGCTTTTCTAACTCGACATATTCTATTGATTTCTTACCTAGGGTTTCAGAGAGAAATCAGGGAAGAAATCGAGAGAATAGATGGCTATAAGTTTAGGGGAATGATGGGTTTCGGTGAGGGATAGCCATGATGGATTTTGGTGGTTGATTGTGGTGGTTGAGGCAGTGGAGTTGGCGGAGTTGGTGGTGAAGGTGAGGCTGCTGCAGACGGAGGTGAGGGAGGTGAAGTCGATGGAGAAGAAGGAGGGGAGTGTTTGGTTGATGGGTATAGGTATTAGGTGCTTGGGTGTTGAGCGGTTGCATCAAGTCTCGATGATTCGCGAAGCTGAGCCGTGGGATGCGGAAATGATAGATTGATCTAACGGAGAGATATAAGGGAGCTTGTAGCGACCGTTGGATGTATAATACATCAAAATTAACGGCGCAGATTAGAGTTAGGTGCTGTAGTGTTAGACAGGAGCTTCAGACTTCGATGTACTGGCGATGCTGCGACCATTGGATTCAGATGTGATCCAATCTGACGGCTGACGAAGGAGACGGGTATGGATATTGGAAATGGGTTTGGGTAAGGGTTTTGGGCCTTGGGTATGCCAAGCCCATATCTTCTTTAAGAACAATTCTTTCTTGTTAAGCCCATTTCTAGCCTTTTGGTCTTGTGCACAACATTCCTCGCGGCTTCCTTGCGTAATTCCTCCCGGCTTTTCACTACTTTTCTGCTCTTTTCGCTCCGTGAGTTAACCAGGATTTATTTAGTACCTAAAAATGCAAAATTAATTGAGAAAAGTATTTATTCTTGAAAACAATGAAAATAAAGAATATGGGATAAAATGGAGAATTAGAGCACAAAAGATGAGTTAATCGCCAACAAAAAGATATAGAAATATGCACTTTTTAGCACTCATCAAATACCCCCAAACCTGAATTTTACTTGTCCTCAAGTAAAACAAAACTAAGGAAATCCTACTTATACCACTGTCGCTGGTCTCTCGAATGCATTTAGCATATGCACTAAGCCTTTTAAACCACTAAGTGTCCCTAGTGGACGAGTTGAAGTCTCGTGAAGGTTTGCTTAGAACGTACCTACAAAGTTCTAGGACAAAATATAAGCTCAGATTCCATGAAATGTGACATGTGCAAGACAGTAGAAGCTCACAGCAAAATGGAGATGTCAATCTAGCTATCAAAGGCACAATCCTAGCACTGATAACAACTAAAGACATGTGATAAGAGTGTAAAGTGTATCTACACATGTTTCTAGAATGACCTGAAGTTATGACTACTAGTCACGAAGAGATAGTTTTTAGGCTAAGAACCGAATTCTAAGCCAAGCTAGTTGTCCGGCTTTACGAGAATTGTGAATGTTCACCCAATGAGTTGGTGATATTTCAGTTTACCCGAGTTATATATCGATGGTTGCACCCTCCTTGCTTATTACAAGACTATTTACAACAAAAAGATGACTCTTTACATGACTCTTATTTACATTGATTACTTTCTTTTATTTTTGGAACAAGAGAGAATATTGTCTTTAACATGACAAAACATGGAATAAATAAATACTTGATTGATTATTTTTATTTATTTTTTTGATTTTTTTTTTGATATTTTTTTGATTTTTCTGATTTTTTTTTGAAGAAATAACTTTGATCTTTACAACATAGTGACACTTTTGATACATGAACAAAAAAGAAAAACATAATTACATGACTCTTAGCAAGAGGTGGCCCTTATCGAATGCATCCGGTCAAATTCTATGGTTGCTTTTCTAACGTATCCTCCAACTTCTATCCCAGCCAACCAAAGAACAAGCTAGTCAAGTCTCATTCAGTATTCTAAAGTGATTGGCAATCTAACTTCCTATCAAACACCTTGAAGATCGAGGCTATACATGTATTGGTAGATTGTGCGTGTGCAAGTTTCTTATCACATGTGAATTGTGCTAGAATCAGGGTGCCTAAATATCTAGACTAAGAATCCTTATGTTTACATACATGCACAAGAGTCAACATTTCAAGGTAAATGAGCTCCATTTTTATGATTTTTTTCATTTTTTTTTTTCAAAAAAGAAGGAGTTCTGTTTTCAATTATAACATGTGATCATGGTATCTATACCATACCCCAAACCTAAACTAAACATTGTCCTCAATGTTTCAAAATATGAAAAGAATTATAACATACGAAGAGGATTATGCTGAGTAGAGAAAAAGGAAAGAGAATACCCGATTTGACGGCGAAAGCAAAATTAGAACTCCGTTATTCAAGGAAAAAATCCAACATATTTCGACTAAGAGTCACATTGGATTAGCACAATATATACAAAAGAAACAAAAGATTTAACTAAGAAATTATCTACTGGATTATATACAAGAAAATTCTACCGTACATTTGGTTTTGTGGGAAACATTTGGTTTTACGGGAAATATTTGGTTTGTAGGGGTTTGAAAAAATTTTGGTTTTAATTAGAAAAAGAGAAAGAAAAGTTTGGTTTTTAAATGGGTTAAGTGGTGAAGCCCACTTAATTTGGTTTTTAAACTTTGAAGACAAAGCCCATGATTTGGTTTAAATGGGTGAGGCAAATGGTTGTTTTTGAATTAAAAAAAAGAGCCCAAAGTACGAAGCCCACAATTCAGTGAACTAGGCCCAGTTGGGTTTTCAGTTTGTTGAGGCCCAGAGTTCAGTAAAATACTAGGCCCGGATTTTGGTTTTCAAAGTTACAATTACAAGCCCACAGACAATTTAAACAAGCTCACATAAAGTTCAAATAAGCCCACAAACAGGGTTCAGGAGCCCAATTGGGCTTAAAAATGTTTTCAGTTTCTGTCTGGGTTCAAGCCCACAGTTCAATTGGGTTCAGTCATACAATTTCAGAAACAAATTTTGACAATGCCCAGAATTCTAGTGGGAGAAGAATACCACAAACCCAGTGTAGAACTGGGTTGAATGCTTAGCTGGGTAAGCTTCAGCCCACAAACTTCCTTGTTTCTCTTCTGTTTCAACCTTGGCTTGGCAACAACATCTTCACAGCCTGATTTCTTAGCAGCATTCAGGTCAGCAGCACCACAAGCTTGCACCTGGTGGCTCAGAAGAGAAGAGTTAGTTCTCACAGTTTGGAACTAATTTCAAGATGACAACAGCACATCCAACACAACTCAGGCAAATTTCAGCACCAAATTTCAGACTGAAAAGCTGACAACACCACTTCACATTCACAGCATGCAGATTCAGGCATTCAAGATGACAATGACTATGAGCTACTTTTACAGCTACAGCATGAGATGCAGGTGGAGCTGAAACAAAATGGAGATGTGCAATAATGCAATGATGCAATGATGCAGATGCAGATGATGCAATGATGCAAGATGAGATATGCTAATGATGCAGATGCAAGGTTATGCAGATGCAGTGATTGATGCAATGATGCAATATGAATGCAGAACTAAGTTACAACTAAAATGCAGATGATGCAGGTGATGATGCTAATTACAACTAAGTTACACTAAGTTACAACTAAGTTACACTACACAGCAGCTAAGTTACACTAAGTTACAGCAGGTTGAAAACAGAAAAGCAAGAGCAAAATTTTTTTTTTTCAACTAAACAGCGCCAGTCCCCGGCAGCGGCGCCAAAAACTTGGTGGCTCTCTAAAAGAGTCACAGAAATGATACCTGCAAGTGCACAAGGTCTGTTGTAGTGAGTGTGCAAGGCAGGGTCGAACCACAGAGACTTGGGTGTGAATTGAAGTAATGAAGCAAGTGACAGTTATCTAAATTAACAAGGCAGTAACTAAAGAAATGAGGTAACAGTGACAGAGAACAAATAAAGTGAAATTCAGTGGCAGTGAATAAGAAACATTGAAACAAAGATAAACAAACCAAGGCTGTGAGCCAAGGGCAGTGATAAAGAAACAAAGGCAGTTCCTCCAGCTATGTTCTTGTCCCTTGTTAGTTATCAGTCAGCTTCTAGGCTTTCTGAATAACTAGATGACAGTTGCGGTTCAAATCCGGCTGTTCATTTAAGGGTTGGTCTAGAAAGGAGGCTAAAGGCACTAAGATGAATTCTAAACCTTGTGGTAGTTGGGGCTCTCACACTGCAACTACCCGCAGAGAAGCTTGCTTAGTGTTTTAACAACCTATAAGGATATTCAATCCTAGACAATTCAAGCACAACAAGATCAGAACATGGATAGGATAAAAACAATTGAAGTTTACAACATCATTTAAAATAAAAACTAACCCTTGAGGCACTGGCTATTCCAGTCCTCTTGGGTGAAGCACTGGCTAGTCCAGGCCTGCCCATTACAACATCCCAAAGCATCTATTTATACTCAATTACACTTTACAAGCAAAACCCCCAAAACAGTAAATTAGGGTTTTTGAAAATTGAAATTCAGTTTACCTAATCTTTGATAATGGCTTCTGCATGTCGACCCATTCTTCTTCTGACTCTCCTGCTCCTCTCCATGCCTTCCAATTGCTTTTCTAACTCGACCTATTCTATTGATTTCTTACCTAGGGTTTCAGAGAGAAATCAGGGAAGAAATCGAGAGAATATATGGCTAGAAGTTTAGGGGAATTATGGGTTTCGGTGAGGGATAGCCATGATGGCTTTTGGTGGTTGATTGTGGTGGTTGAGGCAGTGGAGTTGGCGGAGTTGGTGGTGAAGGTGAGGCTGTTGCAGACGGAGGTGAGGGAGGTGAAGTCGATGGAGAAGAAGGAGGGGAGTGTTTGGTTGATGGGTATAAGTATTAGGTGCTTGGGTGTTGAGCGGTTGCATCAAGTCTCGATGATTCGCGAAGCTGAGCCGTGGGATGCGGAAATGATAGATTGATCTAACGGCGAGATATAAGGGAGCTTGTAGCGACCGTTGGATGTATAATACATCAAAATTAACGGCGCAGATTAGAGTTAGGTGCTGTAGTGTTAGAAAGGATCTTCAGACTTCGATGTACTGGCGATGCTGCGACCATTGGATTCAGATGTGATCCAATCTGACGGCTGACGAAGGAGACAGGTATGGATATTGGAAATGGGTTTGGGTAAGGGTTTTGGGCCTTGGGTATGCCAAGCCCATATCTTCTTTAAGAACAATTCTTTCTTGTTAAGCCCATTTCTAGCCTTTTGGTCTTGTGCACAACATTCCTCGCGGCTTCCTTGCGTAATTCCTCCCGGCTTTTCACTACTTTTCTGCTCTTTTCGCTCCGTGAGTTAACCAGGCTTTATTTAGTACCTAAAAATGCAAAATTAATTGAGAAAAGTATTTATTCTTGAAAACAAATGAAAATACAGAATATGGGATAAAATGGAGAATTAGAGCACAAAAGATGAGTTAATTGCCAACAAAAAGATATAGAAATATGCACTTTTTAGCACTCATCACTCGTCTGATGATTATTGGTAACACGACTAATGAAATATTAGTTTAAAATACTGGTAGCGGGACCGAATATTATATCATAAAATGTTGACTGCTTGATCAACATGAAAATAGTGGTGTTTGAACCTGTTCAAAATTATGCTTTGCAGAGCATTCAGTTTCAAACCTTAATTTTGATCGATTGTTGATCCATTGATGATTTACTGAAAATCAACCAATGAGTGAGAGAGGGACCGGCTACATGGGATGATGGGATGACCATGTAGCACCCAGATGCTTGAATGAGCAAGCACCAAACTCCTTTGCGGACAAGTTGGGTAAAAAATGATTAAATGCCGGTTTAATCATTTATTAAAATAATGCTCGTCTAAGCATTAGGTAATAAAAGCTAATTATGGAGAGATGGGGGACCGACGAAGAGGGTATGGAACCGACCCTTGGTGACATGGGACCGAATGACGGTCGTTTGATCAAATTCCAAATTATTTGGAAAAAGTTTGAACCCAATGTGAACAAATTAGGTCAAATTATGAAAATGTGTGGGACCGGCTCCTTGCAAGACAAAGGGCCGAGCTTGGTCGATCATGGTGGCATGCACGTGTCACCATGTTTCTCGTGTCTCAATTATGAGAATTTTGATATTTTCTGACGTGCGTTCGAGCAATATCTTGGATTTTCAAAAGAGTTTGATCTTGACTGAAACTCTCAATTTTGCTCGAATGAGCAAGTAGGGCATTGCTCGTGCGGTCGACATTTTGATAATATATTAAAATATTAATATTTTAATATTTACGTGAGAAGCCTAGTCGTCATGAGCAATATTGGTGGAATATTGAAAAAAATTAGGTTTTTGCTCAAACGAAGGAGTTTCCTGAGATGAGAGAATGAATAATAATAAAATAAGGGATTAGAGAAGTGTGGGATCGTACACGTCTAGGGCATGGACGGACAGCTAGTAGGCCCGGTCCCGTGACACTTTTCTTTATTTTATATTATTTTTCATCGTGTAGGGAAATATGGAGAAATTGGGAGTTTCGCTCGAACGAGGGAGTTTGCTCGAATGAAGGAGTTGATATTAGGAAAAATAATAAAATAAGAGAAAATAAAAAGGAGAGGCGTGGGACCGGCCACAGCGACATGACCGGTGGTCCCGGTCCTCTTAGGCACGTCATTATTATTATTTTTCTTCCCTATGCATATGTTTCCTTGTTAGTCCATATTTTTGAATGCTCGTGTATGCATTTGGGTGCTTGTTTGTGCATTATTAATAAGTACACTCGCATCATTTTTTCGGGGCTTACTCGGTAGTGGCGCAGATGCGCGTACGTTGAATATTTGTTACTAACCCCTGGAATCATATTGGGAAAAGCCATGAATTGAAGTAACAAAATATTATGATTAACGTAGAATTCTTTCTAGGAATTCAATTGATGAATCTTACGACTAGAAACGATTAATTGATTAATTGATGGCTTTATACTAGCAGGAAAACTGCCTAGGAGCATTATGATTATTCGAGAATTGAGTGATATGAGCTAATTGAAGCGCAATATTTATTCTGTATAGTCAGGGAAAACATTGTTACATCTTGAAGACGTTATCGCTCTATACTAGCAGGCAAGCTGTCTAGGAGCCGTCTAATCATTAAGATTATATGCATATGTCTTTATATATATAGTCAGGGAAAATATTGTTACATCCTGAAGACGTTATCGCTCTACGTGGGAAATCGTGGTTAAACCAGTTCCGCGTCGTGCAGAGGCTTGGTTGATTGTCCACCCACTACTTTGCTAACTCCTCTAACTGCTTGCACGACTTACTCACATTTCTCATCGTGGGTGAAAAACACGTGTCGTAGGTTCCCAGACCAAAACCCTAGTTCATATCCCCCTATGTGACGTGATTGATGTCACATGAATGTGGAGTCTGCAAAGAAGACGTGTATTTAATCAGTTATTGACTTGACTAGACGATGAGTCTTAGTATTGTTGAGTCGAGCATGATCGACGAATGCTCTAAGACTCAACAGTCTGATCAAATATTGCTAGTATGATGAATTTCTGAATATTATTAGTTTTAGAAAATATTGCTCGTCTGAGGAATTATTAAATAATGATAGTTGAATCAATATTGATAAACTAAACAAATATTGCTTGTTTGATGATTATTAATAACGCGACCACATGAAATATTAGTTTAAAATATTGGTAGCAGGACCAAATATTATATCATTAAATTTTGACTGCTTGACCAACATGAAAATAGTGGTGTTCGAACCGTCCAATCATTTTCAAATCTATATAAAAGTGATTACTGAAATTGTTCAGTATTGATGAAATATGTCGTAGTCTCAATTGAGAAACTGCATGTTCATGTATGCTCTGAGAGGCAATACACTCAGTCAGAGGTTCTAACGGATGATCTGAGAGGAAATACACTCAGCTAAAGATCATCGTGGCATGAGCTTTCATGCTTAAAAGAGAGACAAGAGTCTCAATACTCGTCTAATTACTGGATCAGGAATATGTAAGGTTATGATTTTACGATTTTAGCCTTTGTCAAAAATCCACCATCAACATCAGTCTCTAAGAAATGCTGGAAAGCTGATACACGGTATATCTCTGGATCATCTGAAAGTTGCCCGTGATAGGTTTCCAAAGAGGGAAGCTGAAGATGAAAAGCTTGCAGCTTATCAAAAACGACACCGACTTCAACAGACAAAGCTAGCAGCTGAGGATGAAATTCGATCTTGTGATGACAGTGTAGCTTTAGATTCATATGCGGACGAAGTCGAGTCTGTATGGGAACCTGTCGAACGCAAGGTTAAGTCATATCCACCTGGTACGAGGAATGAAAGATTGGTTAGGGATGATTTACGAGCCGAATGTGAAGATGACAACTATTTGGATGAAATGTACGACGATCCTGATGATCACTTGGAGGAAATTTATGATGAGAATTCTAGAGATGACTCCGAAGAAGAATCCGAATGGAGCTCTACGGAAGATGATGATCGTGAAGACAACAGTAACTCTGATGAACCTGATGATTAGTTTTTCTTGCAATCTTCCTGAATATTTCAACGTCTTTTAGTCTTCATAGTAGATATCTTCTTGATCATTTGAGCAACTTTGATTTGAATTAGGATTTTTTGAGTGAAAACCCTTTTATTATGCATTCAATTCTTCTATCTTGTGCCTTCAACTGAACTGAATGAAATGAACCAATGTTCATGTGCCACACAATCAATCATAATTCTTTGATAGACTCCTGTTTTGTGATATCCGTTTGTAGAAAGTGCTAGACTTTGCAAACATCGCATGAGTACGGAAAAACGTGTAATACGCATAAACGATCAATCCAAAACTATGGTGTTGACCTCTGACCGCATCCCTCGATCATTTTCAGTCCCCAGTGCGTCACTTTCCTTCGTGTCACCAATATTGATCTTGCTTGGAATTTAGGTTTTCAGTGAAACTCGCAACTGATTTGACCATTCCTAGAAGATAAGTATACACTGTGTCTTTTATATATTCAAGACTTAGGGTTTATCATTTACGCAAATATTTTCTTCTGTTCCCGAGTTTCATCATATAAAAGAAATTTTAACCATCATCATACCTTGTAGCAGTATGTCTGACGGTATCTCATCTCCTCAAAGCGTATCTCCATCAAGGCGGGGAATTGAAGCACCCAACTCGGTATGAAGTATTCTTTTTTTTTTGTGTAATGAATGGATAATTGAAAAGAAAATATTTGTTGCAGACGAACCAGGGTGACCGACTTTCCTCTTATTCTCCGTATAAATTGAGACCCAAACAAACTTTTAAGATCCCTGCTCGTTTCAAAACTGTTCATGCGTATGCTGGAACATCTGTGAGTTTTGGTAGAAGTTTTCCTTGAACGAACGTTCATCTAAACCCCTGTTGAGTTTGAGTGATTTATTATTGCAGGTTGATATTCATGTTGTTGGAGCAGAGAATAGAAGACATGGAAAGTATGTAGTTATAGCTGATGATGACGATCGTGCTGGCGATGATTCAATCAGCTTTGTAAACGCTGATCTTGAAGTTCCAGTTTGTGAGTATCCAACGGACAGTCTTCCATTTGACATCCCCATGGAAAATTCTTTCCAAGATAACCAGCTTGTCCGTGGATTCATTCTTCCCAAGTGTTATGCATCATTGTACACAAAAATATGGAGGAAGTATGGGCACATCGCTACCACAGAAGTATGGAGAGATTTTCTGCCAACTCTTTTAACCACAGTTGCTGGATTATTTCCCATCATCGATGAGATAAACAAGAAGAATTTGCGTGATGTCAAGAAAAGAGAGCTTCATAGATGCAATGACATGACCTCGAATTATGGGATCCTGAAATTCAATGTGGGCTGGCTTCGTCGTCGTCTTGATATTATCAAGATTGATAGGTCTGGCATTGTCTACAATATGATCTCCTCTTCAACTGCGATGATGGCTGAGGAGAGGGCATTAGCTCTAGATTCAATAAGGGTTGACAGGGAGATTGAAGATCTGAGGGTGAGAACCGAAAACTTCCAAACAAAGTTGAAAATGATGTCCAGTAATAATTATCTGTTATTGGATGGTGTTCTCCAGATGAGCGTTTATGATTGTTGTTTTGAGTAGGCTTAGGATTTTCTTTTGAGTAAGGTAGAATAATTTATCATGGTGTGAAAATTTTTGTTCAATTGATGAAATGCTTAATGAACAAACGAGCATTTTGTACGCTCTTTTGGAGGAACATAAACTACATTTTTGAAATATGCTTGAATGATGAAAAAGTAATTGTTTTCTGTTGATCACACATAATATGCTTTGAGCCATTTACCGTTGATTATATTTCCTTCAACTCCTTCATTAATAGCTAAGATCTTGTAATATCCACTGGGTACTGTCTTGATGACTACATCTATGGCCCTTCCCATTTTGGAGAGAACTTGGGAGCATATATGTCTTGTGAAATGTCCTTTGCTGTTTTTAATACCAAATATCCTACTTGGAATGTTCGGGCTTACCATTTTGTTGTAGGATCTGAAGATCCTCTGTTTGTAAGCCTCCACATATTTCTCTACCTTAGTCCTCCTTGACTCGAGCATGTCCAGTTCATCAATTCTTGAATTGGACGCTTCGTCTTCATCCCATGTTACTCCATTAGCTGTTGCAATCCTTGCTGAAGGAATTTTGATTTCCGCTGAGAGTATGGCATCGGCTCCATAGACGAGGGAGTATGGTGAAGTTCCGATCGAGCTTCTCGGTGCGGTTCGATAAGCCCATAAATCCATAGGCAATTTTTCATGCCACATTCGAGGATTATCATGAACTGTTCGACTGAGAATCCGGAACAAAGTCTTGTTGGTGCTCCCTGCTTGTCCGTTTTCTTGGGGATAGTACGGTGCAAATAAAACCTGTTTGATACCATATTCTTCGAGCAATTCCTATACATGTCTTTTGGCAAAAGGATTTCCATTATCTATGATGATATGCTTAGGAACAGCGAATCTACATATGATGTATTCCTTGATGGAGGCAGGAATCGTGACCCCGGTGGTGCTTCGAAGAGGGATAGCTTCAACCCACTTGGTGAAATACTCAGTTGTTGTGATGATGTATTCATGTGTTCTTTGAAGATGATGGATTGATCTTCCCGATGATATCTAGTCCCCATCTATAAAAAGGCCATGGACTGCTCACAGAATGCAATGGGAGACGAGGAGTATGAATGAGATTACCATGGATTTGGCATTGGTGACATTTCTAAACGTATGCGGCCGCATCATCTTCCATGGTTGGACAGTAATATTTCTCATGAATGTGGATGGATAGTTTCCTCTTTCCTTGATGCTCTCCCTCGAGCAGTTCTTTCAAATTTTTTGAAATTTCATGCTCAGCTAAGCATCTCAGAAAGTTTCCTCCAAAGATTTTACAGTATAAGATTCCATCAAGAAAGAAAAATCTTTTAGCTCTCTGCATGAGTTTGCTTGCTTCTTTATTTTCTGACGACAAGTCATTGTCACGAAGGTACTTGATGTAAGGTTATCTCCAGTCCCTAGTGTGGTGGATGGTCAAAGCCTCTAAATGATGAGGAGGCGGTTGAAAATCAGGACACGATCCTTGCAAAGCTCTTGATTGAGCCTCCATGGAAGGCCAATAATATCCAAGCCTTTGAAGCCTTTTGTAAAGTGTCACCACCAATGTTTGTCCACATATTTCCCCTGTGTGCATCTGAGTTGTTCGCTTGTATTCTCCAAGGAATCGTGATAAAAGACCCATCAAGATTCATGTAGTACAACGCTCCATGAAGCAGAAAAAGTTCTTTAATTCCTTGAGGCTGATTTTTCCTTCTGAAAGAGAACTGCTCAATTCATGAATGATAGGTGTTCGCCGGTCGCTTGCTTGAACATCCTAGACTTGAGTGAGCCAGATGGACGACACAACACGTCTTTGCACTATGATGGATTTCTCTGATCCTTCAAACTGTAATTTGGAGGAGAGAGTTTCTAAACAGTCAGCATGCCGGTTGTTGGTTCGACCAGTATGGACGATCGTTGCATCGGCAAAATGAGATAGGAGTCGTTATGCTTCAGATCTGAATGGGTAAATTGTTACTTCTTTGATAGAGTATACCCATTCATTTGGTTGACTAGTATCTTTGAATCTCCTCTTATATCCAGGTGCATTGATCCCGCTTGTTTATCCAAGGATAATCCTAATAGGAAGGCCTCGTATTCTGCTGAATTGTTGGTACAATGTAAATCCAACTTGAATGAGTGTGAAAAGACTTAACCGGATGAAGATACTAGTACCACGCCCGCTCCTCCAGTGTCATTTCTAGGGGTGGCAGATCCATCAAAATATAATAACCATGTTTCTTATTTAACAACTGAAATCTCTAAAAATTCACCGGGTACGTCTTCATGTAGCATTGTGATGTCCTCTCCTAGAAAGGCAGAAAGTAAGCCTGCAACTGCTTGGACTTTGATCACTTTGGGTGGGACACATGCTATGTCAAACTATGAAATATGAAGTAGCCATTTTGCAGGTCTCCCTATCAAAGCTGGTTTTGATAACAAGAACTTTATAGGGTTGGCTTTGGAGACGAGCACAACTCTGTTTGATAGAAAATAATAATGTTTGAATTTCTGGATTGCATGGACCAATTCTAGGCATGCTATTTTAGCTTTTGGGTACCGCAGTTCAGCATCTCTCATTGTACGACTGAAGTAGTAGATAGGATGTTCGATGCCTTCTTCATCTTCTTGATCAAGGAGAGCTCCGACAGCAACATCGTTGGAAGCTGTGTAGAGTATTAATAGTCGTTCTTGCACCAGAGATTTCATGACAGCAAGTGATAATAATATCCGCTGTATCTTCTGGAAAGCATCTTGTTGGACGGTCCTCCATGCGAAATCGGCTCCTTTCTTCAGCAGTGGGGTGAATGAAGCAATGAGTTGAGCTAACCCAGGAATGAACGTCGAATGTAATTTACCTTGCCCATGAAGCTCAGATGCTCTTTCACAGTGCGTGGAGGAGACATGGTAGTAATAGCTTTCGTAAACCTAGGAATTTTCCGGAGGATACACCAAAAGCGCACTTCAGAGGATTCATCTTTAACTTATATTCCCCTTCATCTTTCGAAGACTTGTCTCAAAACGCCTAGCTGGGATGCTCGAGTATTCGACTTCACCACCACATCATCGACATAGTGAAAAGACGAGGGTATCCAAATATACCTCAATCTAAAACTTTTCCACCTATAAGTCATTTCTCCGAAAGTGATTGTCTATGGACTGAGTCGAGACAATACAAAAATCGGTTCACACTTCGTTTGACCGTCTATGAATACGAGATCAAGACAATACAAAAACAAGATAACTTGTGTGATTGACTATGGATACAAGATCGAGACAATACAACAACGAAGTATGATTACTTGATAATAGGTTCAGGCTTAACCAAACATTATAGGATTGCTATCAAGTAATTAGGAATTAACGTTTGTGTATTTTACTTATAATTATAATAAATCAATTATAATTGCATAAATAGAAAAGTAAAATACACATCAAGATTTTGTTAACGAGGAAACGACAAATGCAGAAAAACCCCGGCACCTCGTCCAGAATTGAATACTCTCAGAATTAAGTCGCTATACAAAATCTAAACAAACTTCATATAGTTGAGACCAAGCAACTAAACCTATAGTTCACCTAGTTCCCTCAGTATCCCCGCGCCTCCAACTTTCAATAAGTCAGGCACTTGGAACAATTCCTTTGGTTCGTATTCCGAACAGTAAAGGAGCAATAAATCTGTTCGGTAACAAATCTTTTCAAACAACGTGATATGAGTTTGACAAAAGGCTCTTCTATTTAACCAATAAACTCCTTTGTCGGGTTCTTAGATCAATCTATTCAAAAACTACCAAAGTAATTTTTTAAACTTTGCAATCAATATTATGAATCACAAAGAAATGTATTGATGCCAATCTACACAACTAATCAATCCAATCTATCAACAGATAAACCGATTATAGTTGGATCCCCAGCCGATCAAGTTTTGTGCACACTAAAGATTATGAACTCAAATAAGAAACATTCTTTGTCTTCAAATAAAAACTTGAATCTCTTGTGATCAATCACACACAGAATGGAGTCTATTAACGATGGATTATCACAAGATGTCTTTAGATCTACAAAAAGTCTAAAGGTCCTCGTCGAAACTTCGATCTAGTTTGAGTGAATCTTATATCAGAAGACAAGATTCTCAAGAATAAACAAACTAGGTGCAATAAATGTTCAACAACCGTTAGTCAATCAAGTCAATCGAAAACTAATAATAAACTGCAATTATCTAGTTTCCCACCAACGGTATTCGTAGAGCTTCTCAATCCCAAAGAAGTATTTAAAACGAGCGGTCGTAAGAGATTTTGCCTAATTAGGGTACTTTCCTCTCCGAATAGATGGCTCCACCAGTAACAACACAACTAGGTAGTTTTGCTGGCACAGAGGATTAGTTTGCTCGAAATGGAAACTTCGATATTTACAGACCAAGGAAGTTCGGACACCAAGGAATTTCCAAAACCGAATATTCTCAAAGATATGCAATAAAGCCAAAATCGGTTTTCATAATTCCTGGAAATGCTTTGTCCTAATATTGACCGAAATTTCGGTAGAAAATTTCCAATTAGTAGATGCACATTACCAATTTTTATTTTCTAAATATATGCATTTAATTGCTGGAAATTAAAAGCATATAAAATTAAAAACATTAATTAAAAGATTCTCAATTTATTTCGATCCGAGATTCTCCTTTAGTTATTTCGATCCGAGATTCTCCTTTAGTTAATTAAAAACCTTAATTAAAAGATGTCGACATACTTTGAACATGTGCAGTAATTCTTATCTATTATTGAACAATAATAGATAAGAATTACTGCACATGTTCAAAGTATGTCGACATCTTTACTTTGTAAATCCTTTTTCATATTTACAATCTTGGAACCGATTTGCCACACTTCCAAACGAGTTTAGAATTGGTTCATTTGATTTCCAAGAACTATATGATTGGTTCATGGGTTTAACGGTTCTACGAAACACAAGGTTCGGTTCTACCTCCAAGTGGCTACTAGGATCGGTTACACTAGTTTCCATAAAATGGCTAACTAAGTACCAGGATCGGTTACCACTATTTATGGTACTTACTTGTGATCGGTTTTACAAGTTATAGGATCGCTTACACCAATTACTAAAAATTGTTAACCTACTACAAGGATCGATTACACATCTTGTGATTAGTCCCACCAAAACTAAGATCGGTTACCCAATGACTAGGAATGGTCACACCAATTACAAATATCGATCATACCATCTCAGGTGATTACTTAAGATTGGTTTCACTAATAAAAGTCATACCGATACATAAGTCAGGCATTGTGAATAGTTTTACCAAGATACATAAACAAGGTATGAGCAGTTATACTAAACACACATATTGGTAATCCAAATATTTGCAATAAATAACAAAACCAATAAGCCTAGCGATTTCCCTTTCGATTCACAAAACAAGTTTATGAATTGTACTTCCTTTAAAAGAATGTAAAACATTGTTTCCTAGGACGAAATATTCACCCATACCCATACATAATCACAATAGCATTCATACGATTATGTCGATATCTTATATACGAATTTCAAAAGACAGGCGTTATACTTCGTATTATAATTCCTTAATACTACGTCTAACTAGAGTATAAACATTCACAGCTTTGCAGTTATGTTTTCAATATAGCACGACTTGAAAGATACGTTAGGAATGAAACAGTTCAAGTCAAAATATTACTAACCTCAAGAGGAAGGATGATGTCGTCGACATAGCTCTTTACTTCTTCGCATTCTTCAAGTCTTCGAGTAATACTTGTAAGTCTCATATCCTAATAACTTTCTAGCCAACCTATACGAAGTTGACTCTAGTAAATAATCAAGAGACTCTTTAAATGAGTTTTGGTTCATTAAAATATGACAACCAAACTTGACATAACAACGCTTGGTGGGTTCAACCGATCAATGCTCTAACAATCTCCCCCTTGTCAATTTCAGTGACAAAACTCTTATATCATATGGATAAACAAATTACAAGAATTAATTATAAATACGCTTGATTCCAATTTTCAACAACACAATAACCTACATATATCCAATCCATAAATGCCGCTGTTTACATTATAATAACAAAGCTAATACTCCCCCTAAAGGTGAGATAGGTATATTTTCAATCCGCACATCTTTGTTATTCCCTTTGTAGTTAGGATAACCACAAGAATCAATATGATTTGTTACTCCCCCTTAGTCTATGCTTTACTCTTTCGTTAACGTTTAAGCACCATTTTCCTTTTGATAAACATGTAAATGCTACATTTTATACCCATATTTATATTAGCTAGGATACAATATTTTAGTTGCTAATGCTATTTTAGTGCTTTTGTAGAAAGTACAAGTGAATTCGATCATCCGGCGAATAAACAACAAAATGTGAGACTTAATGGTGTTTGCGACGAAAATTGCAAAATGTGGTTGTGACTAAAGATTTTTGATGGGGTTGTAGTAAATAGGATTCGTTTCAGACTTGTGAAGGAAATGAAATTTTTAGATTTGATAAAAATATATACAAAAATATTGACAAATTGGTAGAGAGGTACTGGGACTAATGATTCGGCCAATCTTCATAACATAGGGCTCAATGATTTATTCTCAACAATAATCGCTCAAAACATATATGGACTCTTATTTTGCCAAAGTAGATTCTCAAAACATTGATTGTAAATGTTAAGCATGGAACATCAAATCACCTAATCTAAGCATGACCCATCTAATCAAATAACACCCAATTTAATCAAATCATATTTCAATTAATTTTTAATGCAAAAGTCTTAAAAAGAATTAATAAAATTACCCATGTATGAAGCTCGGCCTCCTCCGTCGTCCCAGTGTTGGGTTTTAACTCATCATAGTAAAAATGCTCTCAAAATAATTTATTATGGCTCATAAATGGTTTACAAATGATGAGAATATGAGAAATACAATAAAACCAGAGAACTACGACCCACAATGACAAAATAAGACTGCTGCCGCTGTGGAAAATAAGACTGCCTGATGTACGACCCACATGTGTGAGTCGTTATTACTGTAGAAAAACGACTGTCCTCGCGAGTCCGTTCTTCATGTTCTTGGTGTTCTCCATCAGCAGCAGCAGCAGCAACAGAGTTTCATCAACTCTTGATTTCTGCTTCTCTGGACCTCCTCTCGACCCCAAACTCTCGACCACCTTCTATGCTAACCCAAGAGTTATATTTATACACCTTTGGACCAAGAATAACTTCTCATTAATCCAAAAATTCTTCCCATTACTCGGCAGTGAATGAAAGTATTCCCGATATCTCTTTTCTTTAATTCTCTGATTTGTTACGGATTGTTCCCTGTTTTATCTCTTCTCACGCGTCATCCTTGAGCTGTAGGGATTGTTTCCAGCCAATAGAATCAACCCATGCACGTCTCTTCCATCCAAGAATTCCAAGAATAGAATATATTTCCTATTTTAGAATATCTTCCCTGATTTGATTACCACCGGTTATCTAACCAATTTTGACCGAATCCAACACCCATACCAGCTCTATCTAGGCCCTACGAACAAACGCATTTAATTTGGGCCATTGAATCTCACTGGAACACCTTCAAATCCTCAACCCTAGTCACGACAGTTCGAGAACAATTTTTCCCGCCAATTTTTGGTTTTTGAATTTGGGAAGAAGATGTCCTCCCCCTAACCAGAACTGGGGTGCGAATAGCAGCTGCCTTGGGGGTGACCTGGGGTGCCCCTTATTAATTAGGTTACCCCTTATCCAAAAGCGAGATTCTGAATAACACTTGTCCTCCGGGGGTGCCAAAATCAACTTTTCGAGCCGAATTTTCCAAAAATGTTTATTTCCTAAAAATACATAAAAACACAATATTAGTACAAAAATAGAGTTCCAACAATACGGACATTGAGGACAAATTAGACACAAAAATGTGTCTATCAGGTTGGCCAGGTATTTCCATATATCAGTAACCACAATGATGAAATGTGGTTGGACTGGTATTTCCATATATCAACAATCACAATGATGAAAGGGGTTGGCCTGGTATTTCCATCTACCAGCAACCACAATGATCAAATATGTTGGCCTGGTATTTCTATATATCAGCAACACGTATTATGCTGGCCTGGTATTTCTATATATCAGAAGCACTTATTATGCTGGCCTGGTATTTCTATATATCAGCAACACTTATTATGCTGGCCTGGTATTTCTACATATCAGCAGCACTTATTATGTTGGCGTGGTATCTCCATATATATCAGCAGCATGAATTATTTCATAACCGAGGTCACAATGGGAAGACAAGTTTTAATTTACTCTTCAATTAATGCATGATTAAGCGAGTCGACATCAGCACACTAATGCCACCTAAGATTGGTAAAGAGTGACTTTATTATTGTTAGCATAAGAATGGAAGAATATCACCTCCATGACCACGTGCAAATGAAGTGAAAATGAAGAAAAAGGAAAGATTAACATATCTTGTCCTTACATAAGTTCTCTTGCTATATATATATAAAGAATCTGAAGGAATGTTTGAGACCAAATGACGTTATTTGTGCAAATACAGTTAAGGTGGGCCCTGCACATGCAAGAAAATATCATGCTTTTTAAATGAAATTAATTCATTTCCTTGGTGGTTTCATATACTATGGAAAGTGGATATTCACCGATACTTTATAATGTTTCGTCATATTATGACACGCGGCACAATATTATTGGGCGGATTGTATTTCATGACATGTGGCAGACTTCTATTGGGAGGTGATGTGGTGACGACGTGAGTTCATCTGTGGGATATATTTATGTGTTGTTTCAAAATGAAAAAGGGGGGGTCGGCCATAGTGGCGCAACTAGAGAAGGGTTTTGAAGTTTTGTTTTCTATTCTTCGTTTTTATTAGATAAAGTTTGATTTATTTGTATTGATTTATGGTTTTTTGAGAAAACCATGTCTAACTAATCCATGTTTGGTTGAACGGATGAAGTTGCAGGTGATTTATTTTATGTTCTTGAATAAAGTTTCTACCAATTGAACTTATTGATAATGTTTGTGATTCTCTTTCAATATTTCACCTTCTAGCTATACTTTTCATGTTTTATGCCATGTATAGTCCATAGTTAGATTAGTAGAAAAACTCATTGAACCTTTGGATTAATTGAATTATGAATTTCATTTGACTATTTATGCCATGTATATCTAGTGCTTAAGAATTCTACATTAAGGTGACAAAAAACTACCATTTTGAAAATGATAATTCTTGTCAACGATTCTTAATGAAATATCTTCCGTGTATTAGTAGCTAGGTTTTCTATTTTACATGAGTAAATTAGAGATTTTTGTGATTGAATACAAATAACTTTCCTACAACGGATTCCCGAAACCTTAACACTTTCACATCTTTGGTTACATTTTTATTATTTTGCTATCATTTTGTCCGAAATTCTGAAAACTCTCAAAAGCATCATATTTGATTACTTAGTTTTTTTGGTATTAGTTGGTAGAGTATTTCACACTCCTCGTGGGAACGACCTGTACTTGCCATTGTCTACATGTTAGACACTGTGCACTTGTAGTATATTATTGTAGGTTTCCGAGCCTACCAAGTTTTTGGCGACGCTACCGGGAGTGGTTGCAAAATACTCTCTAGTTGATATCATTGTATATAGTTTATTTTTATTTTAGTTTTAGTTTTTGTACATAATTTATTTTTCTTTTTCTTTTAGATTTTCTTTAGTTTCTTTTTACGCAGTTTGTTTGATTTTTGTTTTCTTAGGTACCTTAGTGATTGAAGTGCTGCAATTGAAACCAGTAGTGGGGGAAAAGAAAGTATGCACTCGCAAAGCTTTTGCAAGAGCGACTTGGAAGATCCATTAGAGGTTTGCTTAGCTTATTTTGGGTATGATTTTGATGATGATAGTGTTATTTGTGAAGTCAATGCTTTGTTAGACTCCACATCGCTGCTAGACACTAATAAATGGAACCCCAAACTAGAACCTCTAGTTTTTTCTGATTCTCGACTAGTTCCAACAGTCGAGAATGCTCCTACCTTGACCCATAAGCCATTAAGTTCTGAATTTTTTCGTCTTGATGATATTCATAATGAAAACGTTTTAGATGATAATGGGTCTAAGAGTCATGATATTACTGCTCCATTGAGGCCTTGTTCAACGAGTGAATTTGAAAAAATATCAGTCGTGGAAGTTATTTCCACTAACTTAGAACCAGATTTAGGGAGTACAATAACTGTTCAATTCTTTAGACAATCTTTAGTAATCATCTGCGAACCTGATTTACTTCATATTCAAGGTTCGAATTATGCTTTGAATAAGATTGAATTCAGTTTTATCTCTCTGGGTACTAATCTTTCTTACTGTAGGTTCATGTTTTCAACTAATCATATTAGTTGGGTTGATCCCCAACTCTTCAGGCTTTATATATATAATTCGCAGCTTACCTTCGGGTACCAACCCCACATTGTTTGAGAACGTGCTACTGGCAAGTCGGGAAACAAACACATTTCGCTTCATGGGAGTCAACCCATCAGAATTGTTCCATGCACTCTATCTTTTATTTTTAGTTCTTTAGTTTTTGCATATGTATTTTAGAATTTCCCACCTTAATTTCTACGTTGGATGATTCAATTACATTGAGGACAATGTAATGTTTAAGTGTGGGGGAATGGCGCTTTTGTTAGGATTTTTCTTTAAAAAAAAATCTATTGCATAATATCTCAGTTTTGCTCGAGGACTAGCAAAATATAAGTGTGGGGGTGTTGATAAGCATGTAAATGCTACATTTTATACCCATATTTATATTAGCTAGGATACAATATTTTAGTTGCTAATACTATTTTAGTGCTTTTGTAGAAAGTACAAGTGAATTCGATCATCCGGCGAATAAACAACAAAATGTGAGACTTAATGGTGTTTGCGACGAAAATTGCAAAATGTGGTTGGCATGGTATTTCCATATATCAGCAACTACAATGATGAAATGTGGTTGGCCTGGCATTTCCATATATCAGCAATCACAATGATGAAACGTGGTTGGGCTGGTATTCCATGTATCATCAACCACAATGATGAAATGGGGTTGGCCTGGTATTTCCATGTATAAGCAACTACAATGATCAAATATGTTGGCCTGGTATTTCTATATATCAGTAACACTTATTATGCTGGCCTGGTATTTCTATATATCAGCAGCACTTATTATGTTGGCATGGAATTTCTATATATCAGCAGCACTTATTATGCTGGCATGGTATTTCTATATATCAGCAGCACTTATTATGTTGGCCTGGTATCTCCATATATATAAGCAGCATAGAATTATTTCACAGCCGAGGTCACAATGGGCAGACAAGTTTTAATTTACTCGTCAATTAATGCATGGTGAATCGAGTCGACGTCAGCACACTAATGCCACCTAAGATTGGTCAAGAGTGACTTTATTATTATTAGCATAAGAATGGAAGAATATCACCTCCATGACCACGTGCAAATGAAGTGCAAATGAAGAAAAATGAAATATTAACATATCTTGTTCTTACATAAGTTCTCTTGCTATATATATATATATATATATATAAAGAATCTGAAGGAGTGTTTGAGACCAAATGACTTCATTTGTGCAAATACAGTTAAGGCAGGCCCAACACATGCAAGAAAATATCATGCTTTTTAAATGAAATTAATTCATTTACTTGGTGGTTTCATATACTATGGTAAGTGGAGATTCGCTAATACTTTATAATGTTCGTCATATTATGACACGCGGCACAATATTATTGGGTGGATTGTATTTCATGACATGTGGCAGACTTCTATTGGGAGGTGATGTGGCGACGCCGTGAATTCATCTGTGGGCTATATTTATGTTTTGTTTCAAAATGAAAATGGGGGGTCGGCCATAGTGCCGCAACTAGAGAAGGGTTTTGAAGTTTTGTTTTCTATTCTTCGTTTTTATTAGCTAGAGTTTGATTTATTTATATTATTTTATGGTTTTTTGAGAAAACCATGTCTAGCTAATCCATGTTAGGGTGAACGGATGAAGTTGTAGGTGATTTATTTTATGTTCTTGAATAAAGTTTCTACCAATTGAACTTAATGATAATGTTTGTGATTCTCTTTCAATGTTTCACCTTCTAGATATATTTTTCATGTTCTATGCCATGTATAGTCCATAGTTAGATTAGTAGAAGAACTCATTGAACCTTTGGATTAATTGAATTATGAATTTCATTTGACTATTTATGCCATGTATATCTAGTGCTTAAGAATTCTACATTAAGGTGACAACAAACTACGATTTTGAAAATGATAATTCTTGTCAACGATTCTTAATGAAATATCTTCCGTGTACTGGTAGCTAGGTTTGCTATTTTACATGAGTAAATTAGAGATTTTTGTGATTGAATACAAATAACTTTCCTATAACGGATTCCCGAAACCTTAACACTTTCACATCTTTGGTTACATTTTTATTATTTTGCTATCATTTTGTCCGAATTTCTGAAAACTCTCAAAAGCATCATATTTTATTACTTAGTTTTTTTGGTATTAGTTGCTAGAGTATTTCACACTCCTCGTGGGAACTACCTGTACTTGTTGTGCACTTGCAGTATACTATTGTAGGTTTCCGAGACTACCACCTTTCCTTTGTAATACAAATCACTTGTTTACTCCATATATTTTTCCACCTTTTTGTCACAAATGAAAAAGGTACGAGCAAATAAAGGACAAACCGAAAGGATCTTACAAATCTAAAAAACTTGCATAACCTATAAGAGTTAAGCACGAAGGTTTCACATACCATTTTATATAAACAATATCAAAATCGAAACTACAAAGTAATTTTATTTTGATATGTTATCAAGGAAAAAATTTCCTGAAGAAATTTTCCCTAATAGTTTAGCAAATTAAAACTTGATTAAGCGCCTTAGTTCCTTTGTTAAACCGATTTTACAAATGCAATCGCTTGTTTGATAAGACCAAAATAAAGATCAGAATTAACTCTATTTTTCTCATCAGGTTCTAATTATTCGAACAATAACTTAGACCTTTCACTTTAAACAAGACAATTACTAGGTTAATTAACTAGTATTTCTTGTTAAGGCATTCAATTAGACTTGAATAACCGAATCCTCCACTTTGATAAGTCTAACTAAGATCAGAATTAACTTAGTTTCTCTTATCCAGAATCGAATTGGACTAAACAATTGATCACGAAAACCTTTTTGTTAAGCCATAAACAATTCATACGAACCAAATAAATCAACTTGCATAATTATTTATCTTAACCAGAAAAAATAAATAAACATAGACATTAAAGCGCCGCAATTGCACCGAAATTTCGTGAACCCTAAACAAATGATACCAAACAATAAAGCAAGATAACAATAGTTTTTCTCAACTGGAAACAATTGAATCACACACACATCCATACACAAATAATGGAATAAACATCAATTGTATCGAAATTTTGTTAAGCAAAAGCAAAAAATATACAATAAAAATCAGGCTTTTCTTAAACAGGAAAACAATTAACTAACAAATTCGTTACCTCAAGTTTCGCATCCCCTTCACCTTTTCTTTGCATCTTTCCGGGGAGGAATATCACTGTGTTGTCATCCTCTTGCAAGACTAAACAACAACAACAAAAACCAATCTTTAGCAGAGAAAGGTTGAAAATCGGTTTTAACTGATACGATGCAAAAGTTGAAAACCCGAAACACATATGCTTTTATGCTAAACCAAAAACGATTCGACATATTGTGACTTTTTCACACATGAGTTTCAATCGGAATCCCTTATGATCCTTTAATAAAGCCTACCAACATGGGCTAGAACTCAATCCCGCTAAATAAAAAAGTCACCCAAACCATAAGGGTTCGCACAATATGAGATCGAATATTAAGGTTATGAAAACCGAAATCAAACACCCCATAAACACATAGCAATAAAATAAAGCATTCAAGCACAGTCTATCCAATCGAAAAACTATCACACTAAAAATTATAAAATAATAATTTTATTCATAAATAACTGATAGTTTTATTCAAAATAGACTTTATACAATTATTGAAAGAAATCTGTCACAGTGTGACAGTTAGGGGATGTTTTTTTTGGATGCCTTTAATAATTTTGTGGGTGTATTTAGTTATTTCTGTTGCTAGCTATTTGGTAGTTGTTGTCCACTTGATTTAGTCCACGCGTCTCTCATCCGTTGGACAGGATTAGGGTTAATGATTGGATACTTAAATGTGTAAGAGAGGTTTATTTTCTCTCATCTGAAATTTATGAATTGAAACCCATTTTGGTTGCGTTCTTATGAACCAGATTTGGCTCATTTCCTCACGGATTTGAGATTTTGTTATCTATTTTCATCACCATTTCATCTCCTGATTGTTAATTTGTTGTGTAATCACAACAATCATCAGAGCCGTTTCCAATCCACCAAATTTCATCCATTTTTTTTTACAATGACAATCAAGGAAGTAAACGATAAGGTAGAAGCAAACACTGCTGCTATCACCAAACTACAAGCGAATTTCACTAGCTTCTCCTCAGATCTGACTTCTAAGTTCGATTTACTTCTCTAGAAGTTCGATTCAACACCAGAACCGGCTAGTACTTCTCATTCGGACCTAATGGAGGTAATCGATTTTCAAATCAACATCAAAATCACTATCAACATCATCGTCTTCCTAAGATGGATTTTCCAAGATTTGATGGAGAGAATCCTAGAGCATGGATACAGAAGAGTGAAAGATATTTTTAATTCAATGATATTGAGGGACACAAGAAGGTAAATATTGCTGCAATCTACCTAGAGGGTAAGGCTGAAACTTGGTTTTTAAATTTCAGGTTAATAGACATAAAATTACTTGGCAAGATTTAGCTGTCCATCTATGTGCTCGATTTGAAAACCCTGCTGAAGAAAATTTTGTTGGCAGTTTTAATAAATTGGTACAAACTTCTTCCGTGGATGACTATTATGAAGAGTTTGAGATGCTCAAAACAATGATGTTTAAAATGAATCCTACTCTGAGTGAAAAATACTTTGTTATGAGTTTTCTTAGTGGGTTGAAAGATGAGATAGGAAAAACTATCTCTATGTTTCATCCAAAAACGTTAGCAGATGTTTTTCCCTTGCCAGATTACAAGAGAAAAAGCTTACCTTAGCAACAACTGCCACTAAACCCTTTACAAGGTCATTCAACAACTCTTTCAACTCTAACAGACAATATTCCTATAACATTTTTCCACCCAAACCCATTTTGACTTCTCCAAAGTCTACACCCATCACCCCTAAATCTTTCTTCCCTCTTCCCCACAAATCAAATCCCACATCTCCTTCAATTAAGAGACTCACACCTAAAGAGATGAACAAAAGAAGAGATCAAGGTTTATGTTATAACTGTGATGAGGTGTACAAGGAAGGACACTTTTGTAAGGGAAAACAGAAGATCTCTATGCTTCAAATGGACAATAGTGAATTACAAGATACTGATGATGAGGAGGAAATTTTTGAGGAGACTATTGAATCTCCAGTTCAATCTGATGTTGAAATTTCATTACATGCTCTTATAGGCACTGCTACTGGTGACACAATTAGAATTCCTGGTATTCTCAAGGACAAAAAAGTTTCTATTCTAATTGATTCAGGCAACACTACCAGTTTCATTGATAGTGCTTTAGCAAGTTCACTACAATGCCATATTGAATCAACTGATCCAATGGTAGTCACAGTTGCAAATGGGGAGAAAACTTTCAGTATTGGTATTTGCCACAGGTTACTTGGACCATGCAGAACAACAAATTTGTGTAAAATATCAGAGTCTTACCATTGGGTGGCTGTGACATTGTGCTTGGGGAAGACTGGATCAGAACTTTACGTGATGTTCTTTTTAACTTCTCTAAGTTGTGTATTTCCTTCAAATACCGCAAACAAGAAAATTACTGATAGGTGTCTAAAACACCTTAATATTTATCTATTGTTTATGTTTTCTTTGTTAAGTTTTCTTGTAAATTGTGTATCTTATGTTTGCTTTTGAGTATTTAGGTACTTTGGAGTCATTTGGAACAAAAGAAGAAGAAACAACGCAAAAGTCTCATCTCATGTGCAATTGATGTTGGAGACTAACTATTTCTCATTATTTGCTTTTATTTCTTCATCTCTATCTGAAAAGTATGTCGGCTTTAGTGATGCAAATTCTGTCTGAAAAGCATGACATCTTTAGTGATGAAGAGACATTGAAGAGAAGAAGTGGGTCTGAGAAGTAAGAGGCGGCTGCTGCTGGTGGAAGAATTCGAGGAAGAAGAAAGCCTTCATTTGGAGCGAAAGGGAGCAAAAAGGATCAAGTCGCAGGCGAAGAATGAACTGCCAGTTTTGCGCAACTGACAGTTGAGCAACAAAACAAAATAGGATGTCAGTTTACTAGAACCGACAAGCTATGTAAGAAATGGGTATCCTTATATGGAGAGTGGGTGTCTTGAGTAATTCCACTCATTACCAAGCCATAAACTTCAGCAAAAAATTAATTTTTCAATCATTTTATCAAAATTCAGAGAAGTGTGAAATAGAGGCGCTGGTGTCTGAGACTTTAAGCTGATCCCCTTCTCAAATCGAGTGATGAACAGAAAGATTGATAGAGGTTTTTTATAAGAGACGAAGAGGCTGCTGCTGTAACTATCAATTGAAGCATCAGAAGAAGAAATTAGGGTTTTTCCCGATTTGGAGTTAGGGTTTGTCGAGATGATAATGTGAAATAGGTATTGGTTGTTGGTTCGATGGATTTAAGAGATTGATGTTGTTACTGTTAAACAGATGAAGATTGAATTAGGGTTACAGCAGATTGAAGAACTGTGTTATGATGTTTGTGTTTTGATATTTCTGGTGATGCTGTTATTGTGTGGATTTGAGTTTTCAACAAAGAGGATGTGACAGATAGAAAAGAGGATTGAAGCAGAGATTGAGGGTTTGAGTTGATGTGTTGATTGGTTCGAAATGGAAGAAGCATTTGGTGGTATTTGTTGTTGGAATTACATAATTGAGCAAGGGAATGATTTTGTACAGAATTGGTGGTCTGAGTTGTTAAAGGAAGCTACATCTGCAGGTGATGTTGCAGGGACATGGGACTGAGATGAAGCTAAGGATGAATGTGATGGACTGTTGTGCAGCTAAGCAACTACAATGGAGCAGCAAGACTAAGCTTGTGATGCAAATGCCATGAATGAGGTGAGAAGAGCTGACATTGCAGGTTATAGAGATGGAAGTTGGTGTTGCTAGGTGCAGCTGAAGATGATCATGAACTCAAGTTTCCATGGCTGTTACTTTTGGAGATTTGAGGAGATGATGGAGTCTGTGAATAATGGGTTGAGATGAAGTTTGAATCTAGCAGAATGGGTCTGTTGTGGTGTTTGATCTTTAATGAAGTTGCAGGTGGTTGAAGCTGCAGTTCAGTTACTGGTGATGCTTGAATTGAAGGCACGGGGAGTAGCAGTTGGTGATGAGGTACAATTGAAGCAGTGACACAAATGGGTTTCTGCAGTTAGGTTCAGGTTGCGCAGCTGGTGATTCTATTGGTTGTGTAACACGGATGCGAATGACTTAAACTGAAGCCTTTAAGCAGATAAGGAAGATGATTTCTGATTGTTGCAGGTGAACTGAAGAGGTGATTTTGCAATGCAGAAAACGAAAGAGCAGAACTTGAGATTGAAATGGTGGATTTGAGCTGCGGAGAGACGGAATTGTTGTGTGGTTGCTTGGCTGTAGATAATGGGGATAGTTCAAGTTGCTGCTGTCATTTAGGAAGGAGAATGCTGAGGCTTACAACCTGCAATAAGATGAAATTCAGTGAAGCTTTGATCCTGCATAGAACCTGGTGGTATGAGTTGATTTTCGAAATCAGTTGAGATCACATTTCAAGTTGTGATGGTTAAAAGGGACTGACAAGGGAGTAGAGCCAGATGCAGTGGCTGTAAGATGAAGCTTCTTATGTTTCCGAGATGAAATTGAGGTGCAGGGCAAGTCTGAATACAAGAGAATGAGTTAGAGTTGGCCGATGGGGTTTGCAGCTGCAGGTTAAGCTGTTGTTGTTGCTATTAATATCAAAAGCCGTGGCTTCATTGAGGTGGTGGTTATGAAGTGTAGCTGAGAGAGTGAAGATATGAGTTAAGTTGATATGGGAACTGACATGGAAGAAGAAATGTTTCAGTTAATGATCAAGGAGGAAGCTGAGAAGCAGCAGCTAGTCATGGAGATTATAGGAAATTGCAGGAGCAACAAGGTGTTGGTGTTGGCTGGCGCTACTGATGGATGCAGTTAGAACGAATTGGTTGAACTGTGACTGAATGAATGATGATAGATGAATGTTTAGGTTGTGCAAGGAGGAAGAAACTGGCCAGAATTGGCCTGGGAATTTCCTGAAAACATAGGAAACTCTTTCAGACTTTTATCCTGCCGAGTCGACTCTGTGATTCGCGATCCAACTCACTGGACCCGGTTTGACACAGGGAAAGGTTTGGGCTTATTTTGACCGGGCTTGGTTATCAGAGACTTGCAATCGAGTTTTGGGAATGAAAGGAGATGGCAGTGCTATAAAAGGGAGGCTGGTGGTTATATTCTGGGGGATTATCTCTTCTTCTACTTGGTTCTAGGGTTTAGAAACATGATAGGTTTTCTCTTCCTTCTTGTTATGAACTCCATTATGATGTTTACCTAGTTTTCTCTTGGTTAAGGAATAAGTTGGAATTCCAAACATGATTTTTATGCAATAAATTAGTTTTATCTCAATGCTTTATCGCTTATGATTCACTATTGATATTGTTTTATGATTTGAATGCTTGTTTGGTCGAGTCTAGAATCGATTGAGTATGTTTCATTTTTACTGCTAGATTAGGATTTGTTATACGCAAAACTAATAAATTCCTGATTACAAGTAGCATAATTGTGAGTATTTCTTGTAGTGATACATCCTAGTAGTCACAAGTGAGTCATAACCTTTGTTAAATCGGATTAGTGCTTTTACACGTTCGATTGCTTTGATTGGCCTGATTTTAAAGAACTCAATGCATCTAGGGAATTAAACTTGATTAGTGCTTTTACACGTTAGGTTTTTCTCTAAGATAGAATTCATATTCACATCTTTTAATGTGTTTGTTGATGACAAGAGGAGATTTGCGGGATATACTTGCGATGAAGGTATCCTAGGGCCTTTGATAAAAGACAAATTAAATATGAATTCTAATTATTGTTAAAAAGCATGTTTGTGAATGAAGATGAGTCCTTAACCAATATATGTTCTATTTGATTTGCTTGTTTATTTCTTTATTTGCTTTCACTTTATCTTAATTTATAAAAAGCAGAAAACTCCCCCATTTGTTTATATAAAAAACCAAAACATATTGACAACCTAGACCTCTCTGTGGGAACGATTCTTTCTTTCCCTTGCTTCATTATATATTTTGAGTAGTGAGAAAGTAATTTACTTTTGACGCATACGACAGCGATCAATTACACTACAGGGTACAACACCAAAGTATTCATTGTCCACGATGAGCAGTGATGCAGTCAGCAGATTTTTTGCAACCAATTCTCATGGCTTGGTGGGTAACTTATACTCCATATCTACCTCTACTACACCCACCTCCACACCTCCCGAAATACTTCCTTTACTTCAAGAGTTTGATGATATTTTTGCAGAGCCAAACAGCTACCTCCTCAGAGGAGTTTAGATCACAAAATTCCTTTACAACCAAACTCAGTCCCTGTGAATCAAAGAGCTTATAAATGCCCCTATATCCAGAAAGATGTAGTAGAATAGCTTGTCAAGGAGATGCTCACCACTGGCATCATCCAACCTAGCCATAGCCCCTTTGCATCATCAATACTCATTGTCAAGAATAAAGACAACACATGGAGATTCTGTGTTGACTATAGAAAACTAAACAATATCACAGTCAAAGACAAATTTCCCATACCCATTATTGGGGAATTATTGGATGAATTAAATGGAGCTACTGTCTTCACAAGAATTGATTTGAGAGTTGGATATCAAATCAATTAGAGTACATCTCTCAGACATTTTTCAAGACAGCTTTCAGAACACATCAGGGCCATTATGAGTTTAAAGTGATGCCATTTGGCCCCACTAATGCTCCAGCTACATTTCAAGCTTTAATAAATGAAGTATTTCAACCTGCATTTAGAAAATCTATTATGGTCTTTTTTGATGATATTTTGATCTACAGCAAGAACATGTCTGAACATCTGGAGCATCTCAAGTTTACCTTCTCCTTACTCAGATAACATAAGTTGTATGCAAAGATATCTAAATGTTGTTTTTGTCAATATTCCCTGGAATATTTGGGCTACATTATCACAGCTGCAGGTGTTTGTACTGATCCAAGTAAAATTACTTGTATGCAATCTTGACCAACACCCCCCACTATAAAAGAATTAAGAGGATTTCTTGGCCACTACATGAAATTTTTCAAGAATTATGGGGTAATTAGTATACCTCTCACTGACCTTCTCAAGAAGAATTCATTTTTATGGAGCCAATCTACTACTGCTGCTTTTGAGAACCTCAAGACTGCAATGAGTAATACTCTTGTATTAGCTCTACCTGATTTTACAAAGACATTTGTAGTTGAGAGTGATGCTAGTGATGCTTGCATTGGAGAAGTTCTACTCCAAGAAGGGAGACCAATTTCTTACTTCAGCAAAACATTAGGCCCAAGAGCTTGAGCCATGTCCACTTATGAGAAAGATCTTCTTGATATAGTTATGGTTGTGCAAAGATGGAGACAATACCTACAGGGCACTAAATTTACTATCAAGACTGATCATCAAAGCCTCAAATACCTACTAGAGAAAAAGATCACCACAACATTCCAATAAAAATGGTTGATTAAACTCTTAGGGTTTGACTATGTTATCCAGTACAAGAAGGGAGCTGAGAATACTGTTGCTGATGCTCTTTCTAGAAGGCCCTCCGATGTTGCTGTTTGTAACTCTATAACCACTTCTACTCCAAATTGTGTCCAAGATGTAACCAGTAGCTACATCAATGACTCCAAGGCCAACCAGCTGATATCTCAACTTCTTCTAAATCCTGACAGTACTTCACATTACACTTACACAGAAGGAATTTTGAGGTACAAAACTAAACTTTATATTGGTACTGGAGGCAATATAAGACAATCATTATTAGAATCTCTACATGCTTCTGCAATTGGAGGCCATTCTGGAGTACAAGCCACCTCTGTCAGAGCAAGGAACTATTTTTATTGGAAAGGCATGCACAAAAACATAATATTTTTTGTCTCTCACTATGATGTCTTCCAGAGAAATAAGAGTGACACGACCAATGCTGCAGGGATACTTCAACCCTCCCTATCCCAGACCAGCCATGGCAGCATATCACTATGGACTTTATATAAGGCTTGCCTGTCAGCAATAAAAAGAGTGTGATTCTTGTCATTGTAGACAGACTCACCAAATATGCTCATTTCTTGGCTCTTCAACACCCTTACACAGTAGCTTCAGTTGCTCATACCTTCCTCAATGAAGTGTTCAAATTACATGGCTTGCCTTCATCCATTGTATCTGATAGAGACAAGGTTTTCACAAGCAATTTCTGGCAGGATATTTTTAAGGCCTTGGGAACAAATCTCAACCTCAGCACTGCATATCATCCCCAAACAGATGTCCAGACTGAGAGGGTCAATGCTTTCTTAGAAACTTATTTAAGATGCCTTACTGTCCATAAACCAGGAAAATGGAGCCAATGGATAGCTCTTGCAGAATGGTGGTACAATACAAGTTTCCATACAAGCCTCAAGATGTCTCCATTTCAAGCACTTTATGGGTATGTGTCTCCACACCTTGCATTTCTTCCTTTTGTCACCACTTCTGTTGATGCTGTTGAAACATATTTGAAAGAAAGAAACTCCTTACTGGATATTCTTAAGGAATCGCTCCACACAGCTCAGGCAAGAATGAAGTTTTATGCAGATCAGTCTAGAAAATAGAGATCTTTTGAAGTAGGTGATCTGATTTATCTCAAACTACAACCATACAGGCAAGCTTATCTATCTCTGAGAAAGAATGTCAAACTGTCCTCAAAATTCTATGGTCCTTTTCCAGTTTTGCAGAAAGTGGGTAAAGTGGCTTACAGGCTGGAACTACCCTCCCATGCACGTATACATCCAGTATTTCATGTGTCCCAACTCAAGAAACACATTGGGCTCAAACACACTCCAGTTCCAAACCTGCATGTGGTGGACCATGAAGGTGCAATAATCATTCTTCCTGAAAAGATTCTCCAAACAAGACAAGTTCTACAAGGTGGACAAACTCTTCTCTTGAAAATGCCACATGGGCAGCTCTATATGATGTTAAGGCGCATTATCCAAAATTCATCCTCGAGGACAAGGATTCTTTGGAGGGAGAGGAAATGTCACAGTGTGACAGTTAGGGGTTGTCCTTTTTGGCTGCCTTTAATAATTCTGTGGGTGTATTTAGTTATTTCGGTTGCTAGCTATTTGGTAGTTGTTGTCCACTTGATTTAGTCCACGCGTTTCTCATCCTTTGGACAAGATTAGGGTAAATGATTGGATACTTAAATGTGTAAGAGAGGCTTATTTTCTCTCATATGAAATTTATGAATTGAAACCCATTTTTGGCTGCGTTCTTATGAACCATATTTGGCTCATTTCCTCACGGATTTGAGATTTTGTTATCCATTTTCATCACCATTTCATCTCCTGATTGTTAATTTGTTGTGTAATCACAACAAAATCAAAAACTGATGTCTATTTTTCTGGATTAAGTCTTGCAATATATGACTTAATCTATAGTGGTGCTCTTATTGTTTACTGAGATTTTATTAGTACTCAAACTTTTGAAGTATGTCTCAGGAGACTTGTCTGCAACCACTTCTTGTTTTTCAAGTTCTGCAATTAGAACCTTGAGTTCAGTAAGAACACTTCTTGTTTGATCAATTCTTTCTTTGAGCCAATCTTGATGTTGAACTGTCATTATGAGATTGGTGCTCAGTTCTTCAAAAACTTGGATATAGTGAATCATACTATCAGAACGAATCCACTTGGTTTCGGTTGGATCTTGAAAGTTGTAAGCCAACAAACATGACTCATCTTGAGATCCATTCGTACTATCTGAATCATAATCAAACATGATTTTTGATATGTTATTCTTCTTCCTTTTCGTATTGATTCCTTGATAATCCTTAACTTTTTGAGCTTCCTTCTTATTAGCCTTTGTAACACTGCGAGTTATTGGAGGCATGCTCGGTTATTTAAATAGGGACCAATCAGAATTTCTCAATACACGCAAGAGATTGTTTCCCTTAAGAAGAAACAAATTTTCGGACCTGGACGCTTGTGGAATACCCAAAATATACACATAATATATTTTGTTTCCATTATCCGAATTTCTCATGATGGAAGGTTTATTAAAACTCGAAAATTTCAAATGAAACCTATTTTCTGGTAGATAATGTTAAACATGAACAATATTTTAGACAGACATGGATTCGCAACTATCCATAAATTGTCACAGATTTTTCCGATGAACAGACACAAACATTGTGCTCTTGTTTCATGTGCTTTTACCATCCAAAGTTATGAGCACAAATAGTATGAGTTTGCACATTCTCAATACAACTAAGTTGTATTGGAGTAACTTTTTCTAGCTTACAACGTGCATCAGAATAGTTCATGTTTCTCTTTGGTAATTTATGCCCAAGATATTTTCTCCCAATAAGGTTATCCTTTCTTGATCTAACAATATGATCATTAGGAGAAAGTGTACTGACGTGAGAATTTTCAGAGAAGAATAAATATCTCTTAATTCTATCAATGAGATTTTCATAAGATTTTCTCATTCTAAGGATTTCCTTATGATGCACATCAGCATGATTGTCTGGAACAATTATCGGAAGTTTATGATTGTTTCCATTGGCAGAGATTCTCTCTTTCCCTTTCTTTTGGAGTCATTGATAGACGCATTTATGTGTCTATATTGTCCTCAATTTTATGTATTGTTGGTACTCGATTTCGTACATTTTATGGTGTTTTTTTTGTATTTGTAGGTATTTTTGGGAAATAAACATTTTTGGAAAATTCGGCTCGAAAAGTTGCTCGGGGCACCCCGGAGGACATTTGCTATACAAAACCAGATTTGGCTAAGGAGCACCCATGGCTATGTGTAACCCAAATTCATCCACAGTACGCATTTTCTATCAGCACCCCCATTCTGGTTAGGGGGCCACCCTTCTTCATCATTTGAATTCAAGAACTGGCGGGAAAGTTTTTCACTCACCTGCGGAAACTGCTGGAGTGGATTTCACTGAGATTTTCTCGGATTTTCGGTTTGAATTGGACTCTTATCAACCTGTTAAACCTAATCAGGGACGGTAAGGAGGTTTGTTTCGAGAAACAAGGAATAGAACGTGCGAACATAAGAAACAAAGAGGATAAATATTCTCTGGGTTCTCGGGGATTTTTTCCGAGTTATTTTTAGAGTCTGCGTGTGCCCTGAGAGTATTCTGCTCAATCTGTTACGTGCATATTTCATGTTTGGATGATCGCAGCTTCCAACAGACGCATGCAGAGATTAAAAAGGGAAATTATTCCCGTATTCTGAAAAGAAATAAAAGAGAAGATTCAGAGCAGTTTTGAGGAGAATTATTTGCATTTAGTCGAGATATTCTTAGGAGCTGTTGGGTATAAAAAGGCTTCACGGGATTCAGACCAGAGGACAGAGAGTTTGGGAGAATACAGGGCTGTGAAAGTCGAGTTGCAGAAGAATCACCATTTCTGCTACTGTGAAGAACACCAAGAACATAAGACGTGCAACAGCAGTCGTTTATGCTACAGTACCTACGACAGTTCACAGTTATCGTTCTTTGTAACAGTATGGTTTGTAACAGATATAATTGTTACAAACCCGGTTTTAATTGATTTTTCTCCCATTTCATCATTTGTACACCACCTTTGAGCAATAAAAATGAATTTTGAGCGTGTTTTCCTAATGATGAGCAAAACCCAATCCTTGGGGCGATGGAGGAAGCCATTCTTTCAAGAATTATGTGGTAATATTTATTTTATAAATTTATGCAATATTTTTATATGATTACTTGCATTGATAAAAAAATTAAATTAAATGATTTTTATTAATCAAATGTGTTTTCTCTTGATGATGCATGCTTAGTTTTAGACTCTTGATGCGTTATACTTGCGACTAACATTTGATATTTTGGGAATCTGATTTTGGCAATACTTTAGAATCAAATCAATTGTTTGAATTGCATGGTAAAAATTAATTTAGAACCACATAAGTATTGATGAATGGTGAAATCCTAGGTCCATCCTCTCCATAATTTTCACAACATATCAACATTAATTTGCTTTATTTTCTTTGCCTTAAAATTAAGTCTAAAATCTATTGATTTAACAAGTCTTGAACGAATCATTTACTACAACTCAATTGAAAATCACATCAATTTTTGGCGCCGCCGACGCGGATTTGTCTTTAGGCTAGAGTTTTTAGATTTATTTATTTTTTTTAGTTTTTTTTTTATTTGTTCTACTTTACGTTTTTGGGTTTTTGTCTTTTTACTACAGATTCTGGAATTTGGAGCGAAAGAAAAATTTGCCAAATCTTTTGGTGAATACTTAAAGATTTTGAGTTAAAGACAAAGCGAAAAGAGCGAAAGAAAAAAAAATAATAAAAAAAAGAGACAGAGAGAGACATTTTTTTAGATTATCTTTTTCTTTCGCACTATATTTTTGGTCTGTGGACTGTGGACTTTGGGGCTTTTTTTTTAACCCTATGGAAGGGTAGTTTAAATATCAGTTGTTTGTAGAGAAGGACGACGATTACGATATCGCCTCGGCCCCTCGGGTTCGTACATGACATAGGAGTCGTGGCCCGAGTCGACTACAATGGTTCATCCCCCGTCTGGTACGGGAGGTAAGTTTGTCGAAACACTCGCGAATCCCCTGTCAGCGAGTTACTGTATTCCTTCGTTTGCATATATGCTGAGGATTTGAAAATGGCTGCTTTAATTTCCTAGTAAAGGGCAAGGACTGGCCATACAAGATAAGGGTTCTGATTTCATCACCGTTCCCTTCTTGCCCGCCTTAGGAAAACGAAACCAAACGCGAACCTAAGCCTAAAATTTGACTAGAACGAGACCTATAGTGTAACGATCTTAATAGGAAAGTCGTTCGAAAAATATTGGTTACTCTTTTAAGCATGCTTCAAAGTTCATGATGGTTTCTGTGAGTTGAATACACCGCCTTGTAACGCCGCTGAGGCCTTGGGTATCAAAGCTCCACTGAGATTCCCTCGTCTCGATTAAACTTACTTTAACTCGGATTGATTCCAGAGGGGTTTGCTTAAATTGTAACGAATTCCCTTTCGAAGGATTAGAAGCTGGTCTAGAAACAATCTAAGTGGAACCATCATGCTTTTTGTTTGCTAGAAATCAGTAGGTTTGCTGTGGTGGAGTCAGCCTTGTTTGTGTTTGCATAGAACTTCCCTTCCTTTTAGGAATTCTTTCCTTTTCTTTTGTTTTTCTAGTGTATGCCCGAGGTCATTAGAAAACGGGCTTGGAAAAGAGATAATCTAGGTTGATTGATTAGTGAAAAACCTAGTAGTTCTTCTTGTGGAAGCGGGGAGCTCGAAGACTCTTCTTTTGAGAGCCCTGTTTTTGGAAACCTCAGTTTTAAGAATCTGTCTCTTTGTGAGGAAAATACCCCTAGTACTTCAGTTGTGCCAACGATGGCAACTTTGAAAGATTACATGTTCCCAACTAGGTCCACCCGAGCTTCATGCATTAAATTTCCAGCCACTACGGCTAATTTGGAGATAAAACCTAGTATTCTTTAGATGATCCCTATATTCTTAGGAAAAGATGATGAGAACCCTTATTTTCATATTAGGGACTTCGAGGAAATTTGTGGGACAATTAGAATAAAAGACCTTACTGATGAAGTCTTGAAACTTAAGATGTTTCCCTTTTCCTTGAGAGATAAAGCCAAGACCTGGCTGAACAACCTACCATCTAAATCCATTGAAACATGGCAGGAACTTATTGTTGCTTTTTATATGAAATTCTACCCTAAGCATAAAACTGCGTCTGTTATCCATAAAATTAGTGCTAGTGTGCAACAAGAGGAAGAGTCTTTTTATAGGTTTTTAGAGAGATTCGATGATCTCCTATCCCAGTGTCCTCACCATGGATTTGATAAGATAAAACTCGTAGAGATTATTTATGATGGTTTATACTATTCAACCAAAGCCATGGTCGAGTCTATGTGTGTTGGTGAGTTCACTAGTAAAAGTGTTGATGATGCTTTTACCTTCTTAGGAGCCGTCTCTGAAAAATCCCAACAGTGGGAGTCTTGTGTTGAACCCCCCAAAAGACTCTTTGGTCAATAGAAGTAGCACCAATGTGGTAGATACAAGCTTCGGGTCAGATGCTAAGTTTGTTGCTTTGTCTAGAAGGTTAGAATCTTTGGAATTGAATCATCCTAAACATAGGTCTCTTGTTGAACCTGATGATAGGTTTAGAGCCTCTCAAGTGTCTAGTTATGGCGTAGAACCTAATAACTCGTTTTGGGAAGGTCAGGTTAGTGAAGAGCAAGCCCATGCTGTCTATAACAATGCTAGGTTTGAGAACCGTCAAAAATTTGATCCATATTCAGAGACTTACAACCCTGGTTGGAGAAACCATCCTAATTTTTCTTGGTCTAAGGGTCAGAATCAAGAACAGTCTAGTAATTCTAAGCCTCCCCCAGGTTTTGGTTATGCTAAGAACTCTTCAGGTCAACCCCAGTTTCAGAATGAGAAAAAGATCTCCACCTTAGAAGAAACCCTTACTATGTTAGCAAAGAACCATGAGATGTTATCAAAGAACCACTATGGTTTTCAAGAAGAAACCAGGCATAATTTTAAGAATAATTCCCAGTCTTTTGTTAACTTAGAACTCCAAGTCGGCCAAATAGCTAAATTTCTTAGTGAAAGAGAAGATGGAAGGTTCCCTAGTCAAACTGATCCTAACCCTAAAGGAGAGAGAAATCGTACAATCATGTGAATTCTATTACAACCCTTAGGAGTGGAAAGAAAGTTGACAATAAGGTTTCCATGCCTAATAGTGAACATGTTGTAGTTCACCCTTCTGAGCCATAAAATGAGGAGACTGATAGAGTCTCCAAAGAGACCAATGAGGGTCCTGTTAAGACCGGCTTTGTTCCCAGAGCCCCGTTCCCCCAGCTGCTAGTTCCAACTAAGAGGGAGGCCAACTTTAATGATATATTGGAGGTTTTTAAGCAGGTTACTATCAACCTACCATTGTTAGATGTGATTAAGCAGATTCCCGCTTATGCCAAGTTTCTTAAGGATATGTGTACGCGAAAGCGAAAACTTAGTGTCCAGAAGAAAGCCTTCCTAGCTAGTCATGTGAGTTCTATTATTCAGAATACCACTACTCCTAAGTATAAAGACCCAAGGTCCCCTACTATTTCTTGCACAATAGGTAAATACCGTGTTGAGAAATCTTTGCTTGACTTAGGATCCAGTGTGAACTTACTCCCATACCATGTGTAACTTAAGTTAGGACTTGGTGAGATGAAACCTACCCAGATGGCACTTCAGTTAGCTGATAGGTCCGTTAAAATTCCTCGTGGTGTGATCGAGGACGTTCTTATTGAGTTCGACAAGTTTATTTATCTGGTGGATTTTGTTATCCTAGATACCCAACCTGTCCCTGAGCCAGAGAACCAAATACTAGTGATTTTAGGTCGCCTGTTTTTAGCTACATCCAATGCGATTATTAACTTTCGAAATGGTATTATGAATTTGTCTTTTGGTAATATGACTATTGAGATGAACATTTTTAATATTAGTAAGCTACCCTCTGAACTAGATGACTCGAGCATAGAAGAGGTGAACATGATAATAACTTTGGTCGAGGAGTCATTACCAAACACTTTGTTAGAAGATCCATTAGAGAAATGCCTAGCACACATTGGGATTGATTTTGATGATGACGATGTGATTAATGAGGTGAATGCTTTGTTAGATTCAACCCCTTTGATAGACACTAGTAATGGCTGGAAACCTAAGTTCGAACCTCTACCCGTTTCTAAGTCTACCCTAGTTCCTTCGTTAAAAAAGCCTCCTAAGTTGGACCTTAAACCATTACCAGATTCCCTGAAGTATGTGTTTTTAGGCCCATCTGAAACTTTACCTGTGATTATAGCATCCGACTTGGATAGTGATCAGGAAAGTAGGCTACTGACCGTCCTTCAGAATAACAAGGAAGCTTTAGGGTGGACCATAGCAGAGATTAAGAGTATAAGTCCCACTGTTTGTATGCATAAGATCTATTTAGAGAGTGACACCAAACCTTCTAGGGAGATGCAACGTCGACGAAACCCTAATATGAAAGAAGTAGTTCGAACCGAGGTTCTTAAGCTGTTAGATGCTGGCATTATCTACCCAATTTCAGACAGTAAGTGGGTCAGCCCCGTTTAGGTTGTTCCCAAGAAATCCGGTATTACTGTGGTCCATAATGAGAATAATGAGTTAATCCCAACCCGGGTGACCACGGGTTGGAGTGTCTGTATTGACAATAGAAAATTGAACAAGGTCACTAGGAAGGACCACTTTACCCTTATATTCATCGACCAAATGCTAGAGAGATTAGATGGACGTAGTCATTATTGCTTTTTAGATGGATATTGCGGTTATAATCAAGTTGTTATTACCCAGAAGACCAAGAGAAAACCACTTTTACCTGTCCCTTTGGTACCTTTGCGTATAGACGCATGCCTTTCGGGCTATGTAATGCCCCTGCGACCTTTCAGCGTTGTACGTTGAGCATATTTTCTGACATGGTAGAACGGTTCTTAGAGGTCTTTATGGATGATTTTTCAGTGTTTGGTTCGTCTTTCGATGAGTGCTTGCATCATTTGTCATTAGTTTTGACTAGGTGTAAGGAAAATAATTTAGTGCTTAATTGGGAGAAATTTCACTTCATGGTTCGTTCAGGAATTGTTCTAGGGCATATCATATCTTCGAAGGGTATAGAGGTAGATAGAGACAAATTTGACCTTATTAAAACTTTACAGGTCCCAAAAACCGTAAGAGATATTAGGTCATTCTTAGGGCATGCAGTTTTTTTATCGTCGATTCATTAAGGATTTTAGCTTGATTTACCTCTCTGCAATTTGCTTGAAAAATACGTTAAGTTTGTCTTTGATGATGCTTCTTTAGAGGCTTTTGAGAAGCTTAAGAATTTACTCACTACCGCCCCCATATTCCAGGCACCCAACTGGAACCTACCTTTTGAGATCATGTGTGGGGCTTCAGATTATGCTATTGGTGTTGTGCTAGGTCAGCGAGAAAATAAGTTACTTCATGTGATTTACTATGCTAGCAAAACTCTGAATGATGCCCAGTTGAACTATACCACTACGGAGAAGGAATTATTAGCCATTGTGTTTGCTTTAGACAAGTTTAGACCCTATCTCTTAGGTTCTAAGATCGTAATATATACTGATCATGCTGCTTTGAAATATCTTCTGTCTAAGAAGGATACTAAACCTAGATTGATTAGGTGGATCCTTTTGTTGCAAGAGTTTTCTCCAGATATTAGAGACAAAAAGGGTGTCGAAAATGTAGTAGCATACCACTTGTCCAGGCTAGTTGTAGATTCCCCTGATGATTCTCCTCCTTAGGGATAGTTTTCCTGATGAACAACTGTTCTTTGTTACCCAAGCACCTTGGTATGCGAATATAGTGAATTATCTTGTTACTGGTCGAATGCCCCAACATTGGGGTAAACAAGATCGTTCTAGGTTTTTAGCCGAGGTGAAGCACTTCTTTTGGGATGATCCTTATTTGTTTAAGTATTGTCCAGACCAGATTATTAGGAGATGTATACCTGAGAGTGACCAGTCCAGTATTATTTCCTTTTGTCATGATCATGCTTGTGCGGTCACTTTAGTGCTAAGAAGACTGCTGCTAAGATATTGCAGTGTGGATTCTATTGGCCTTCGTTGTTTAAAGACTCCCACAGTTACTGTGTTACTTGTGAGCGTTGCCAGAAATTAGGAACCATTTCCCGTAGGAACATGATGCCCTTGAACCCTATTTTAGTTGTTGAGGTCTTTGATGTGTGGGGTATTGACTTTATGGGTCCGTTTCCTAATTCTTTTGGTAACCTTTACATCCTTGTCGCTGTAGACTATGTCTCTAAGTGGATTGAGGCGGTTGCGTGTAAACCAATGACCATAGGGTTGTGATTGAGTTCTTGAAAATAATATACTTACACGTTTTGGTACACCGCGAGCTATAATTAGTGATGGAGGGTCGCACTTTTGTAATGGACCTTTTAGGCTTTTGATGAAGAAATATGGTATTACACATAAGGTAGCTACCCCATATCATCCACAGACTAGTGGTCAGGTAGAGGTTTCCAATAGGGAGATAAAGCGTATATTAGAGAAAACAGTTAATCCTAATCGGAAAGACTGGTCGTCTAGGCTTACTGATGCCTTATGGGCTTACCGTACTGCGTTTAAGACCCCCATTGGAATGTCGCCTTATCGCTTGTGTATGGAAAGGCATGTCATTTACCTGTTGAGTTAGAACATAGAGCTTATTGGGCTGTTAAGCAGCTAAATTTTTCACTTGACAAGGCAGGAGCCCATAGGAAACTCCAGCTCAATGAGTTGGAAGAAATTCGTAGAGATGCATACGATAGTGCTAATGAGTATAAGAAAAAATGAAACTTGTGCATGATAAGAATATTTTAAGAAAGTCTTTTTCTCCAGGTCAAAAAGTTCTTCTGTATGATACCCGCTTGCATCTTTTCCCTGGGAAGTTACGTTCTCGATGACGGGTCCTTTTATTGTTCGCGTTGTCTTTCCTCATGGAGCTGTTGAGATCGAGACACCGGATGGTAGTAGTTCTTCGAAGTTTAACGATCAGAGATTGAAACCCTTTTTAGAGCCTTTTCCTACAGGTGATGTTGAGGAGGTCCCTCTGGAGGACCCTGTTTACCCTTGATTGACCATCGAGGCGATTGTATGTTGTATATTAGTTTTTGATTTCTTTCTTCACCCAGGTACTATCTTTCCGACTTCCCTCTTTACTGATTCCTCATGTTACTTTACTTTTTGGTATTGCTCTTTCATTAGAAACATTGAGGACAATGTTATATTTAAGTTTGGGGGCCGGTGGGGAAGAAACTTTTTGTTAGCTTTTAGTTGCAATAAATAAACTCCAGAGCCTAGAAATTTATGCTTATTAAGGTTGGCACTAACTAATCTAAGTGGATGGGAACATCTTGGTTATAGGAGTTGAGGAACCAATCTGATTATATGGAAACATCTAAAGAGTCTATTCATAAAAGCACGGAGCTCAAGTGTTAGAATTAAAAAAAAACATGGTAGTTTCGCCATAACTCGCTGAATCCTAATCATTCTGTTTTTATTTTTTAAGTGACTTGGTGGGGCACACGATTCAAGTTGTTACCATTGCTAGGGTGAAATAGGGTGATTGAGATACCAAAAAAAAAAAAAATTGAGACCATATCACCAGATCAACCGGAATAAATTCAATAAAGTCGACCACTGGTGCCCTTGTATATGCCAGTTGTGTTGACCTAGAGTTAGGTTTGTCGACCACTGGTCCCCTTGTATATGCCAGTTGTGTTGATATTAGTCAGACCGGTATCTCGGTCCATTAGGATAGGTTCATCTTGGCAGAGGCCTTCAGACAGATATGGGAAACACCGTTCACTTTAAACATCTATTTTTCTCTTTATCCATCTTATTAATCTTTCCATGTGATTGGTTGACTCCGGTTATGATGTCTAGAAACTATATGAGTAGAGCTCTGTCACTTATATATGAATTATAGTATGCTGAGTGCAAACTCGTGTATAACAATTGGAATTTCGCATCATGGTACTTCCTCCTATAGTCAATGTTTGTATGCCAACCAAGGAGATTCTTTAGTGCCTTCCAAGGTTCTGCATAGATAGCTAGGGTCTGGAGTAAAGGATTTTTGGGTACACCTCTGGTAAACCCTCCGGAGACAACACTCCGCCGCTAGAGCCACATAGCGGTTTAACGGCTTGCTGCACGTGCTAAGTGTAGTCATTTTATTAGTTTTGCTCGAGGACTAGCAAATAATAAGTTTGGGGGTATTTGATAGATGCATTTATGTGTCTATACTGTCCTCAATTTTCTATATTGTTGGTACTCGATTTCTTACTTTTTATGGTGTTTTTTTTTGTATTTGTAGGTATTTTTGGGAAATAAACATTTTTGGAAAATTCGGCTCGAAAAGTTGCTCGGGTACCCTGGAGGACATTTGCTATACGGAACCAAGATTTGTCTAAGGAGCACCCGTGGCTATGTGTAACCCAAATTCATCCACAGCACCCATTTTCTATCGGCACCCCCACTCTGGTTAGGGAGCCACCCTTCTTCATCATTTGAATTCAAGAACTGGCGGGAAAGTTTTTCACTCACCTGCAGAAATTGTTGGACTGGATTTGACCGAGATTTTCTCGGATTTTCGGTTTGAATTGGACTCTTATCAACCTGTTACACCTAATCAGGGACGGTAACGAGGTTTGTTTCGAGAAACAAGGAATAGAACGTGCGAACATAAGAAACAAAGAGGATAAATATTCTCGGGGATTTTTTCCGAGTTATTTTTGAAGTCTGCGTGTGCCCTGAGAGTGTTCTGCTCAATGTGTTACGTGCATATTTCATGTTTGGAGGATCGCAGCTTCCAACAGACGCATGCAGAGATTAAAAAGGGAAATTATTCCCGTATTCTGAAAAGAAATAAAAGAGAACATTCAGAGCAGTTATGAGGGGAATTATTTGCATTTAGTCGAGATATTCTTAGGAGCTGTTGGGTATAAAAAGGCTTCACGGGATTCAGACCAGAGGACAGAGAGTTTGGGAGAATACAGGGCTGTGAAAGTCGAGTTGCAGAAGAATCACCATTTCTACTGCTGTGAAGAACACCAAGAACATAAGACGCGCAACAACAGTCGTTTATGCTACAGTACCTACGACAGTCCACAATTATCGTTCTTTGTAACAGTGCGGTTTGTAACAAATATAATTGTTACAAACCCGGTTTTAATTGATTTTTATCCCATTTCATCATTTGCACACCATCTTTGAGCAATAAAAATGAATTTTGAGCGTGTTTTCCTAATGATGAGCTAAACCCAATCCTTGGGGCGACGGAGGAAGCCATTCTTTCAAGAATTATGTGGTAATATTTATTTTATAGATTTATGAAATATTTTTATATGATTATTTGCATTGATAAAAAAAGTAAATTAAATGATTTTTATTAATCAAAATGTTTTCTCTTGATGATGCATGCTTAGTTTCAGACTCTTGATGCGTTATACTTGCGACTAACATTTGATATTTTGGGAATCTGATTTTGGCAATACTTTAGAATCAACTCAATTGTTTTAATTGCATGGTATAAATTAATTTAGAACCACATAAGTATTGATGAATGGTGAAATCCTATCTCCAGCCTCTCCATAATTTTCACAACATATCAACGTTTATTTGCTTTATTTTCTTTGCCTTAAAATTAAGTCTAAAATCTATTGCTTTCACAAGTCTTGAACGAATCATTTACTACAACTCAATTGAAAATCACATCAGTCATTCTTCATCAAAACAAGAACTTTTTTGACATGGATGAGGAGGAACCTTTTTCCAGAAGCGATTATCAACTCTTACTTCTGATTCTTTTGAGTTGATTTTATCGAAATGTGGTAAATTCTGTCTCTCTACTGAGGAATGATCTTTCAGTTTTTTAAGACAAGAAACTTCTTTCAATATTTTCACCACCGTATTTTTAAGAAGTATAAGTTTCCTGTCATGTGACTGAAAGTTGTATTCCTTAAGATCACGTTCACGGAATCGGTTCAAAGTTTCCTTTGGACAAGATTTCGTCTGATCATTAGTATATGTAGAAGCTGGTTTCTCATCCTCTTCTGACTTTATGTAGTTAGGAAAACTTCCATCATCAGGATCTGTTTCGGATGTGATCAAACAAGTTTTGTTATCACAATCTCTCAAATTGGAGGAAAGACCCTTTGGTTTCTTCATCAGAAGAAATTACAACATAATCATTAGTCAGAGTCATAGGATGTGTCTCTTTATCTTGAGTAAGAGATTTACAAAGAGCTTCTAATTTTATAGTGAGATCCATATTCTCATTGGATAGAATATTCAGTTGAATGTCTTTATCTCTGATCTCATTTTTAAGAATATTTGACTTTGTCTTTAATGTTGGCACTTTTGCAGACGGAGATTTTATAGGCTTTAGGAGTTTTACCAACTCTTTATCAACATCTTATTTTCCATCAGAGAACGACTCAGATGTACTCTTGATTTTCGTAACACCTGGATCATGGTTCAACAAATTGGTAACATCTTCAACTTTTGAGTATTCATACTCTTGCATAACATTAACTGAACCAGACATAGATTCAATTCTTATAGGTTCGATCGCACCAAACACAAATTGTTAGACCTTTTCATGTTTTCCTGCTCTGATACCAATTGAAAATACGAGGGTACCCAAATATGCCTCAATCTAAAAATTTTCCACCTATAAGTCCTTTCTGCGAAAGTGATTTTCTATGGACTGAGTCGAGAAAATACAACAAATCGATTCACACTTCGTGTGATCGTCTATGGATACGAGATCGATACAATACAACAACAAGATAACTTGCGTGATCGACTATGGATACTAGATCGAGACAATACAACAACGAAGTATGGTTATTTGATAATAGGTTTGGACTGAACCAAACACTATAGGATTGTTATCAAGTAATTAGGAATTAACGTTTGTGTATTTTACTTCTAATTATAATAAATCAATTATAATTGCGGAAATAGAAATGTAAAAGGCACAACAAGATTTTGTTAACGCAAATGCAGAAAAAACCCGGGACCTTGTCCATAATTGAATACTCTTAGAATTAAGCCGCTATACAAAATATAAACCAACTTCGTATAGTTGAGACCAAGCAACTAAACCTATAGTTCACCTAGTTCCCTCAGTATCCCTGCGCCTCCAACTTGCAATAAGTCTCCAACTTGCAATAAGTCATGCACTTGGAAAAATTCCTTTGGTTTGTATTCCAAACAGTAAAGGAACAACAAATATGTTCGGTAACAACTCTTTTCAAACAACGTGATATGTTGATAAAAGGCTCTTACGTTTAACCAATAAACTCCTTTGTCGGGTTCTTAGATCGATTTATTCAACAACTACCAAAGTAATTGTTTAGAATATGCAATCAATATTATGAATCAAAATGAAATGTATTGATGCCGATCTACGCAGCTAATCAATCCAATCTATCAAAAAATAAACTGATTATAGTTGGATCCCCAGTCGATCAAGTTTTGTGCACACCAAAGATTACGAACTCAAATAAGAAATCTTCTTTGTCTTAAAATCTTCTTAGATCTTCAATAAACACCTGCACACAAACTACTTGAATCTCTTGTGATTAATCACACACAGAACGGAGTATGTTAACGATGGATTATCACAAGACGTCTTTAGATATACAAACAGTCTAAAGATCTACGTCGAAACTTCGATCTAGTTTGAATGAATCTTATATCAAAATAGAAGATTCTCAAGCATAAACAAACTAGGTGCAATCAAATTTCAACAACCTTTAGTCAATTAAATCAATCGAAAACTAATAATAAACTACAATTATCTAGTTTCCCACCAACGGTACTCGTACAACTTCTCAATCCCAAAGAAGTCTTTAAAACGAGCGGTCGTAAGAGATTTCGCCTAATTAGGGTACTTTCCTCTCCGAATATATGGCTCCACCAAGAACAACATAACTAGGTAGTTTTGCTGGATCTGAGGATTAGTTTGCTCGAAATTGAAACTTCGATATTTATAGACCAAGGAAGTTTGGACACCAAGGAATTTCCAAAACCGAATATTCTCAAAGATATGCAATAAATCCAAAATCGGTTTTCATAATTCCTGGAAATGCTCTGCCTAAATATTGACCGAAATCTCAGTAGAAAATCTCAAATTAGTAAATGCACATTACCAATTTTTATTTTCTAAAGATATGCATTTAATTGCTGGAAATTAAAGGCATATAAAATTAAAAACCTTAATTAAAAGATTCTCAATTTATTTCGATCCTGGATTTTCCTTTGGTTATTAGAGAATATCTTTGAACAATAATAGATAACAATTAATGCACATGTTCAAAGTATGTCGACATCTTAACTTTGTAAATCCTTTTTCAAATTTACAATCTTGGAACCGATTTTCCATACTTCCAAACGAGTTTAGAATTGGTTCATCTGATTTCCAAGAACTATGTGATTGATCAAAAACATCCAATCACCATTTATGGGTTTAACAGTTCTACCAAACACAAGGTTCGGTTCTACCTCCAAGTGGCTACTAGGATCGGTTACACTAGTTTCCATAAAATGGCTAACTAAGTACCAGGATCGGTCACCACTATTTATGGTACTTACTTGTGATCGGTTGCACAAGTTATAGGATCGGTTACACCAATTACTAAAACTTGTTAACCTACTACAAGGATCGATTACACATCTTGTGATTAGTCCCACCAAGTTCTAAGATCGGTTACCCAATGAATAGGAATGGTCACACCAATTACAAATATCGATCATACCATCCAGGTGATTACTTAAGATTGGTTTCACTAACAAAAGTCATACCAATACATAAGTCAGGCATTGTGAATAGTTTTACCAAGATACATAAACAATTTATGAGCGGTTATACTAAACACACATATTGGTAATCCAAAGATTTGCAATGAATAACAATACCAATAAGCCTAGCGATTTCCCTTTCGATTCACAAAACAAGTTTATGAATTGTACTTCCTTTAAACGAACGTAAAACATTGTTTCCTAGGACGAAATATTCACCCATACCCATACATATTCACAATAGCATTCATACGATTATGTCGATGTCTTATATACAAAGTTCAAAATATAGGTGTTATACTTCGTATTATAATTCCTTAATACTACGTCTAACTAGAGTATAAACATTCACAGCTTCGCAGTTATGTTTTCAATATAGCACGACTTGAAAGATACGTTAGGAATGAAACAATTCAAGTCAAAATATTACTAACCTCAATAGGAAGGATGATGTCATCGACGTAGCTCTTTACATCTTCGCATTCTTTAAATCTTCGAGTAATACTTGTAAGTCTCATATCCTAATAACTTTCTATCTAACATATACGAAGTTGACTCTAGTAAATAATCAAGCGACTCTTTTAAATGAGTTTTGGTTCACTAAAATATGACATCCAAACTTGACATACCAACGCTTAGTGGGTTCAACGGAGCAATGATCTAACACATTGTCTTCCACTTGCTTGTGCATCATATCGTGAAATATTACAATCATAGCTCGTTGATAAGTAGCGCCTGAATTCTTCAATCTAAAGGGCATCACAGTGTAGTGAAAATCCCCAATGGGAGTTCGGAATGCAGTCTTGTTGGCATCGTGTTTATACATCTTTATTTGGTTGTATCCGCTATAACCATCCATGAATTAGAACATACCGTGACCACTGGCATCGATGTATTCAGGTAAGGGAAAAATCATCCTTCGGGCAACATTTATTCATGTTCCTGAAATCCACATAGCATCTGATTTGACCATTCTTCTTCTTGACCAGGACAACGTTTGCCAGCCATGTTGGATGTTGAATGGGTTTGATGAATCCTGCTGCCAGTATTTTCTGAACCTAGACTTTATTTTGTTCCTCGACTTCATGTCTGAACTGCCTAAGTGGTTGTTTGACAGCTTTGGAGATGGGAGTGATGTGCAGATGATGGGTGACTAATTTATCGCCAGACCGTGCGTTTCCTCGTACGTCCTAGCAAAGATATCTTGATACTCCTTCAACAAAATTATCAATTATGTTCGTTCCTCTGGTGTCAGTCCGGAACTAATCAAGATTGGTCTTGGATCATCCTCCGTTCCGATGTTGATTGTTTCAATATCATCTGTAATGGAATCAGTGCCATCTTGCAATTTCCGTGGATCACCTTGAATTTCTTCATCAGGTGATTTTTCACTCTGACATGATTCCTCAAGGCGGGGAGACTTTTCATCGACCTCCCCTGTTATTTTATAATCCTTGCATCAGAGGTAAATGTTCCTTCCTTCCGCATCATGACTGGCTATAAAATTAGACCCTTTCTTAGTATGAGTTGAGACCTAATCTTTGTGGCGCTTGAGCGGTGTAGCAGGTGGCCTGGAGGGTTTATCATCATCTATTGAAGATGATTGTTTGTCAGTAGATTTCTCGATGGACTTCCATCCTAGGAGCGGAGTGTCATAGATCTTATTTGGAGGTTCATGGATGCTTTTTTGAGGTTCAAGGAACTCAGCATCATAGATCGGGGCATAAGAAGATGATGAAGCTGTAATGCGAACGATCTTATTGTTGAGTAGAGCCTTCATGCACTGATGGTATGTCAAGGGAACCACCTTGTTGTCATGGATCCACAATCGTCCGAGTATCATATGATAATTAGATTTTTGCTCAATCACGTGACATTTGACTGTTGAAATAGGTCCTACTTTCAGGTCTACATATGCATATCCATATGTATGGCTCTGGCTTCCTTCAAAACCTGTCATTAAGATGGGATGACGAACAATCTTACTCTGTGGGACCTTGGCTGCTTTGAGAGTCTCCATAGGAATAACATTTATAGAAGCGCATGTATCGACGAGGCTCTCCTGAATTCAGAAATCTTGATAAAAGCAGTCACGTACAAGGCTCGATTATGTCTTTCTTCTGCCATTCGGTCTTCTTCATTGAAGGTAATATTGTTAATCGAATGTTCAGACACCATGGATATTTCTTCGACTGCTAAAGACGACGGAGTTAGTTGCACGTCAGATGATATTTAGTTGAGTGCAACAAACGTGTTCGTGCGTTGATCTCTGGAGAAGTGCAGGAGTTCACATAAATTCTCGATCAGGTGTGTGACTTCTTCCTCCACCGGCTTCTCATAAATAGTGAAACTGTTGGCTTGAAGATTGGTATCAGGGGTCATGAGATGAACGTTCCACCACCTGACTTCCAAAATTCTTGTCATATCCACCATGCAGTTGAATAAATTATCAATTGCTCCTTTCAATCGATTTGTATATATTTTTTTAAATTTTTTGCCTCCGCGCTAGCTCAACCAATGATGGAATTTCCATCAGATGCACCGATAGAGAGAAAGGGAGTAGCAAAGTAGGAATGATGAATATTACCAGAATCGTTCGGGTGCACATGAGGAGCATCACCGTTCGAAAGACTCTGACAGGAATCTGGGGTAGTTAAATCATACATAAAATCGACCATCTTTGTGAAAGTTCGGATTGCAACCGAGAGATTAATATCCAATTGTGGTCGCCAATCTGTTGATAGGTAAAAACGATTTACTGGTTTTTTAGGAAACTGAAGAGACGACCATGCGGACGGGACTCCTCAACCGAGCAAACTGCTTAACCTCAAACAGATGTATTGCACGGGAGTGCTTTGAGTTTGAGAGATCAATCTGTAGGACTCCGGCCTAAACCAAGACAATGTCCGTTCCAGAGTCAATCCGGTCATAAGAGAGGATGGGTCGATCTGTAGGAGGGAAGCTGAGAAGTGTGTGAGATCAATGATGATCAAGGATTGTGTATGTGTTGTGTATTCTGCGTGAAGAAATAAGATAAGTTTTGATTGATTGAATTTTCTCTATTGAGAGTGATTGCTTAGACGAGAATTCTTGTGCGGATGAGAATTCTTTACTTAAGCAAGTGTTCTTATCCTTTCAATCATGGAATCAAAGAGTTATTTATATTGCAAGAATAGTAGACACATTGATCCCATGAAGTGTGGCAGTTACTGGAGTGAAAGAGTGGGAAAGTGGGAAATCGTGGTTAAACCAGTTCCACATCGTGCAGAGACTTGGTTGATTTTCCACCCACTAGTTTGCTAACTCCTCTAACTGCTTGCACGACTTACTCACATTTCTCATCGTGGGTGAACGCACGTGTCGTAGGCCGCCAGACCAAAACCCTAGTTAATATCCCCCCATGTGACGTGATTGATGTCTCATGAATGTGGAGTCTGCAAAGAAAACGTGTATTTAATCAATTATTGACTTGACTAGACGATGAGTCTTAGTATTGTTGAGTTGAGCATGATGGACGAATGCTCTAAGACTCAACAGTCTGAGCAAATGTTGCTCGTATGATGAATTGCTGAATATTGATAGTTGAATCAATATTATTAGTTTGAGAAAATATTGCTCGTCTGAGAAAATATTGCTCGTTTGAGGAATTATTAAATATTGATAGTTGAATCAATATTGATAAACTGAGCAAATATTGCTCGTTTGATGGTTACTGGTAACGCGACCAAATGAAATATTAGTTTAAAATATTGGTAGGGGGACCAAATATTATATCATAAATATTTTACTGCTTGATCAACATGAAAATAGTGGTGTTTGAACCTGTTCAAAATTATGCTTTGTAGAACATTCGGTTTGAAACCTTAATTTTGATTAATTGTTGATCCATTTATGATTTACTGAAAAATCAACCAATGAGTGATAGAGGGACCGCCTACATAGGATAATTGGATGACCATGTAGCGCCCAGATGCTCGAATGAGCAAGCACCAAATTCCGTTGCGGACCAATTGGGGAAAGAATGATTAAATACTGGTTTAATCATTTATTAAAATAGTGCTCGCCTGAGCATTAGGTAATAAAACCTAATTATGGAGAGATGAGGGATTGACCAAGAGATTATGGAACCGACCCTTGGTGACATGGGACCAACTGACGGTCGTTTCCAAATCATTTGGAAAGCGTTTGAACCCAATATGAACAAATTAGGTCAAATTATGAAAATATGTTGGACCGGCTCCTTGCAAGCCAAAGGGCCGACTTTGGTCGATCATGGTGGCATGCCCGTGTCACCGTGTTTCTCATGTCCCAATTATGAGAATTTTGATATTTTATGACGTGCGTTCGAGCAATATCTTGGATTTTCAGAAGAGTTTGATCTTGACTGAAACTCTCAATTTTGCTCGAATGAGCAAGTAGGGCATTGCTCGTGCGGTCGATATTTTGATAATATATTAAAATAATAATATTTTAATATTTACGTGAGAAACCTAATCGGTCATATGACCATTTGACTTTCTGGCTTTTTGCTAGTTTGAGCAATATTGGTGGAATATTGAAAAAAATTTAGGTTTTTGCTCAAAGGAAGGAGTTTCCTGAGATGAGATAAGGAATAATAATAAACTAAGGAATTAGAGAAGTATGGGACCGGCCACGGCTAGGGCATGGCTGGCCGGCTAGTAGGCCTGGTCCCGTGACACTTTTCCTTATTTTATATTATTTTTCATCGTGTGATGAAATATGGAGAAATTAGGAGTTTCGCTCGAACGAGGGAGTTTGCTCGAATGAAGGAGTTTTCATGAGATTAGGAAAAACAATAAAATAAGAGAAAATAAAAGGGAGAGGCGTGGGACCGGCCACAGCGGCATGAGCGGATGGCCGGTGGGTCCGTTCCCCTTAGGCGCCTCTTTATTATTTTATTATTATTATTTTTCTTCCCTATGCATAGGTTTCCTCGTTCGTCCATATTTTTGAATGCTCGTTCGTTCATTTGGGTGCTCGTTTGTGCATTATTATTAAGTACACTCGCACCATTTTTTCGGGGCTTACTCGATAGTGGCCCAGATGCCCGTACGTTGAATATTTATTACTAACCCATGGAATTCTACTGGCAAAAGCCATGAATTGAAGTAATGAAATAGTATGATTCGTAGAATTCTTTCTAGGAATTCAATTGATGAATCTTGCGACTAGAAACAATTGATGACTCTATACTAGCAGGCAAACTGTCTAGGAGCATTATGATTATTCGAGAATTGTGTGATATGAGCTAATTGAAGCGTCATATTTATTCAGTATAGTCAGGGAAAACATTGTTACATCCTGAAGACGTAATCGCTCTATACTAGCAGGCAAGCTTTCTAGGAGCCGTCCAATCATTAAGATTATGTACATATGTCTTTTATATAGTCAGGGAAAACATTATTATATCCTGAAGACGTTATCGCTTTATACTAGAAGGCAAGCTATCTAGGAGCCGTCCAATCATTTTCGATTCTATATAAAAGTGATTACTGAAATTGTTCAGTATTGATGAAATATGTCGTGGTCTCAATTGAGAGACTGCATGTTCATGTATGCTCTGAGAGGCAATACACTCAGTCAAAGGTTCTAACGGATGATCTGAGAGGCAATACACTCAGTCAGAGATTATCGTGGCATGAGATTTCGTTCTTAAACAAGAGACATGAGTCTCAATACTCGTCTGATTACTGAATCAGGAATACGTAAGGTTACGATTTTACGATTTTAGCCTTTGTCAAAAGTTCACCATCAACAATTGGATATAGGAAAACTTGTTTTCTGGAAGTTATTAATCGTCAAGGTTTATATTTTCAAAACCTGACGATTGTTCATACTACATCCCTAGTAGTCAAGGTTTAGGGATGAAGATCATGACGACCTTGTATATGATACTCTCAGAAATAACACTCTTTGAAAAGTCATCACGTTATTCATCTTAGAACCTTGATGACTAAAAATAATTATGAAAAGTCGTCATGCTCGACGAAAATATACTACAAATCCCCATCCACCAAATGGCATTTGTCTTGAGCAGGTTACTAATGGTCCTTACCTTTATATGGATCCAACCATGTTTTCTTGGCGAGCCAAGAAGGTAAGATATGGTTTGCAATTGTTTCTGAAGAGGAAAATGGAGAAGAAATGGTGATTGATGAATCAAATCTATTTCTAGACTTAACTGACATTATGCATGTGGATACTGAGTTTGGATTGCTGAGTGTGGCATTCCATCCAATATTTGTGCACAATGGACGCTTCTTTGCTTCTTATATTTGTGATGGAGATCAATGGTCTGGATTTTCAGGAAGATGTGCTTGTAATACAGATGTTAACGGTGATCCTTCAAAGCTACTCCTGTTTTTGGATCTCGGGCATGCAGGTTTCATGTTACTTTATCAGAGTTTACAGTTAACAACAGCGCAATCAATCCAGCTCTGGTAATATTTTGAGTGAACCCCACTAATAACTTTGCGACATCTGACCGAAGTGAGAACTAAGAAGTATATTGAATAATATTTAACTTTATTCAACTTTTTTCAGGCAACACGAGGCAATCCATCCGAAGTGAGAAGGATATTCATGACGGGCATTGCATACAAGAATGCTATTGCAAGCCAACTTCTCTTTGGTCCTGACAGGTATTTATACAACCTGACGAGAGTTGGCAAAACTGAACTGGATCCTTACAATCATGCCCAGAACAAAAAATCTATGCTCTGGAAACTTTTGAAGTTTGACGTTGATAACTTCCCAAGTGAGCATTATAATTAGAGCTATGACCGAGTTTAAAATTACAGCTTCTTATTCGGTTCTCCATGATCATGCTTTGATAACAATATTTGGTAATAGTTTAGTGTATTGTTAGGTGCAGCAAAACTAAGCAAGCGCAATGCATAGGGAAACTACTCTATCGCGAAAGATAACCCGTATATTTATGACAAGGGATCACTGCCTGAAATTTGGGCCCTAGGATTACAAAACCCTTGGCACTATAGTTTTGATTCAGGGAGGCCGTCTTAAATACTTTGTATAGACTCTGGCAAGGTTAATTGGAAGTTATTTCTTGTTCATGATAATAATTTATTAATTATATTTGGACTAGTCTTCGGGTATTTGTTTCTTATATGAAGTTGAATTTGTGGGATCAATATGAAGAAGTGAATATAGTTATGAAAGGTGGGAACTATGGATGGCCATATTTTGAGGGAGATTTTCATTTCCATTCTCTAAATTCTTCTGGAGGAAACAATAATATGAACTCCACAAACTTCATTCCCCATGTTATGGATATTATTGTTCCCAAGCTAACAGGAACGAAGGATGTTCATCAATTGCATGTGGTTTTTTTTTACAGGTCCAAAGCTGATCCATGCTTATATGGCAAGTAAGTTTCATTTTTCTCGATGAAGGGAAAATAAATGCAAGCACCTTCCGCAAATTTAAATGTTTCCTTGTTTTCTCTTTATGAATAAAATTCCAGGTATTTGTTTACAGGTCTGTATGGTTTTTGCATATGGGCAAACAGAAAATCCAGAAAATAGTGGGAACTTTACAAATGGAAAGGTCCTATTTAGTTGTGCGCATGACTCTCCGTTGCGGTGTAAGTTGGGAAAATCACATCCTCACGGACCTCACCTTAATTTAAATTATGTATATTCAATGGGAAGAGATAATAAGAAAGATTTTTTTCTATTAACAAGTAGTGGTATGTTCAGAATTTCTCATCCTAGTCGTTGCAACTGCAAGTGCTCAAAAGAAAATTTCACAGCTTCTCGGATTCCATGACATTCCTCATCGCCTCAGACTGACACAAGTATTAAGGGTTCACAAATTGGCACAGGAGTGAAGTGTTCACAAATGAGTTTTTCGCTTTTCTTTTATTCTTTTTCGTTCTTTCTTTTGCATTTTACCTTGTAAGTCGATCAATAAGCGATTTATAACTAATGTTTGTAACATTATCTGATATCTCAACTGTATGATTAACTTGTTTTTATAAATGTTATTACTGTTAATTACCTCTCTCTTTTTATCTATTTTTGGGAAAAAAATTTATATTTAGTTTATGACTATGACAACATAAAATCTTGATACATCTTTCTTACCCTTTTTTTTTTGTAAACATAATTTATGTAAAATAAAACTAAAAGATAATTGCTATTTATCTTAAACAGATAGGAGTGAGTTATCTTATGCACACACTTTAAAAGGAGTGTGCACAAAATTTAACTCTTTTTCTTAGTGTTATTTTTTTTCTTCATATGCCAAGTCTCATAATTATCAATATTATTTCATTGAGCTAACAATAATGTTATTTTTAAGTTTCTATTTATTGTTATTTTTAAGTTTTTATTATTATATAAAAAAAATTATATGAAAAGAAAATAGATATGTTTCTACAAGAAACTAGATGGGAGCCTAACAACAAGTTGGGCTCCATCATCTTACCTTTCTGGCACTAAGGTACGTCAATTTTTTCCTGCTTTCATATTTGTCCTTCTTACTTGGTTGATTATTGTTTCTGAAAGCATGTATGGAATTGAATGCAACACGCGGGGGAAGTGTTTGATGTGAAGATTCTACTGCCGAATTGTTTTTTTGTCAATTTTTGTTCCATGAATCATTTCTTTTTTCTCAATAAATAAGATAAATGTTATGATGATCTTGTTTAATAATTTGATCTTTTCGATCATCATGGCTTACGGCTCTGATGGAAAAATTGTGGTGTTAGATAATATACATCTGAAGGTGCACAATCCGCAACTGGTATTATTTCACTTCCCCCTTATATTATTTTTACTATGTATGTAATGAACAATTTGCCTTCCACACAAGAGGACATTTAGTCATCTACCTAAATAAGGGAATACTACTAATTTTGAAGCAATAATTTTATTTCTCAGTTGTGCAGTTACTATAAACAAAATCTTTGTTGTAGCTTTTATTGTTATTAACTGGAGCCACCAGGGGCATTTTATTAAAAAATTAAAGGTACATTACAAATCGGTTGAAATGTCGGTGGTAGGTAGCCGCGCAACAAAGATGGGACCCAACACTTTTATTAATAATAATAATAATATTGAATATAAATAAATTTACAAGGGACCAGTTGGAAAATAAACGTAAATAAATTTATTAAATGTAAGTAATTTTATTTATGGAAGGAGATTTATTGAATAAAAGTATAAGTTTTAAAAACAAAACTTACTTAATATCTTTTCTAGTTTAAATTTTTATTTTGTCCGAGAAAAACAAACACATGTAGGTCAAAATTGATGTTAGCTTATTTTTTTTTTCTTTTCTTTTTCTTTTCGGCTTCCCATTTATGTTGAAATATGATATTAATATATGTTCAAATAAAAAGTAGATGATAATAATTTACAGTTATCACATTTTTTTCTTCTGAAAATAATATATTATAAGTCGTGACTAGATATTGATATGTATACTGTATTTTATTTTTGAAAATAATTATAAACTAAAAGTGGAACTAACTCAACAAGAAGATGTTCTTCAAATTGCATAAAGATAGAATAAAAAATGCCCAAAGGCCTTTGAATTCATCATTCGCTATTGTTGTGGGTCAAAGTGACTGCTTTCTCTTTGGACGACAAAGTGGTCTAAGATTTTTCGAACACTTTTTTGATGATGCAAAAAAAAGAGTTTGAAACATCGCTTAGAGAATATGATATATCTTCATCGGAAATTTTGATCGTATGTAACTAAAATGTTAATAACACCCACTATTGTACATTACATCTGATAAACACTCGACCTACTTTTTGTGTTGTACCCGTTGAAATCAAACTACCTATTGAAATCAAACTTAGAGTAGGTCTCAAAGTTCATCGTGGGGAAGGAACCGTATCAAAGTTACACGGGAAACTCATTGGTATCAGATATGGAAAATAAATCTATTATCCACCTTTTTATCAACAGTGGTGGTCAAAAGCGTATAGCAGGTTCCGTGATGCATTCGAAAACTAAATTAAAATTTAATATTTGATAATGAATTTCAATATCTCACAACGAGGTATTTGCGAATATGTGCGAATATGGAGATGGTAACATAGTTGTTCTAGAAGGTTTTAACAGATTATTCGAACTAATTTCCAAGATGTTTTTTTTGAAAATAAAATATAATAAAATCCAGGAATGAAAAAAAAAAGAGACCATGGGGAATAGACGCACTCAGAAGGCAAGAACAAAATTAAATAGCACATGAAGAGAAGGATTGAAACACATATTCTTGGAATTAGTACCTATATATTGGATTCTAATTTTCTGGTGGACCGAGAAATACATGTGTTAGAGCACTGCTCGGTTGAACCCTCAAGTGTTGGTATTCCAAGCTTGTTACCAAATTTAAATGAACAAAACTATATATTGATTTATAGTCTATTAAAGTCGGCATCTGACTAGGATTTAAGATTGGTATTTGAGTATCAGAATTCAACGAATGACCCCTGAAGATTGAAGAACAGCGTAGACACTCACGGGAACTCCATCAACAAGGTTATGGGATGACTTACTATCCTATTTACTCATTATTCATACCATTTATACTGAGAAAATGATGTACGACTTTAGTGTTATGATGAACGTGCAAATAAGAAGTTCGAGTTCAAGCTAGTAGTTGACTGATCTTGAAATACAAATTCAAGCGATGGAAGTTATAAAGGACTTAAAGCATAAAAGGTTGAGGATAATTTAATGTACAACAAACTATAATTGCGGAAGAAGATCCTAAGAGACATCAAGTTACATTCACGTTCAGAACCTGTTTTAGCAAAACACGAACTATAAAAAACTGGTAATTTAGTTGATGTTAATTATTTTTTTTACGTACACGAACGGATTTGGCCAGTTCGTAAACTGTGTGCTTTTGAGATGCTCCTGGACACTTATTTTCTCACTACACAAACTATGAGATTTTAAGTTGTTCCAAACTCTTTTTCTAACTCAGTAATTGAATTGAATTTGCCAGTTCACAAACCGTATATTTTTAAGAAGTTCCTTAACTCCAAGAAGACAATATTGTTAGCAATTTTTTTCGCCAGTACACGAAAACTTAACCATTGTTCTTGAGATAACTCTTTGTGCACCTGCCTTATATTGATGAATATGCGGGTGCATATTATTCATTTTAACTCAAAGAAAAATTAACACATGCTAACATAATCAATCTGTATTAAAAAGTTTAGTTTACTTGGTATCAAAGTAATTCGTAAACATGAACTTTACTTTGATTTCGAGATACCTAGTCTTATTCATCATTAAAAATAGCGAACTCTCTGCAACCTAGAATGTCAATCCGGCACGCTACGTCCTAGTTGTGGATATTGTCACCTTATATATACCAAGGTTTCTAGAGAAACCATATTAAGTCACGAATTTTTTATAGTATTCACTCATGAAACCCGACCGGACTATCTTTTACATGATAGTTCTTGATATCCAGAATCTTATTTTGACCATCATAGTTCTTGTTTATTCTAAGGTCCACCTCTTTTGTTATACTGTTATTCAAGAACTACAGACCATAGAATAAGATTGATAGAAATTACAAAGTACTCTTCGTCTCAAACTTTGAAATTCCAAAAGATTCGTATATGTTTTTAGATTGATCTTGTGAGGTATAATCGATTAGGCGTCTCTAATATTCTTGAATAAGGCCAAACCACACTTCAAAAAATGGCTGAACTGATTAGACCACTGAATTTCCTTAACTATAGAATTATAATCTAAGAGATTTTTGATAAAGTACCCCTGTTTCCATATACCCCTGAAAATCTACCCCTGTTTTTTTCAACTTTTCTAAAGTACCCTAAATTTGAATGTTTTATTCAAAAAAAAAATATCCAGTTAAGTGTCAGGTGACAGTTATCTCACGACCCATGGACTACATCTCCTTTATGGGGAGCATAAATGATCAAATGATACTGAAAGTGGTATAACGATCCTGAATCGGGATTGACCAACTTGAAAGCAGTGTCACAATCCTTAATGGGTCTCGATGAACCTGAAAAAAATAATAGAAGGTCGATTCCCCACCAACCAAAACCCCCAAGATACTTGGGGATGATAAACCCTTTTGGGGAAATCATGTAATAAACCTGAAAATGGTAAAACGATTCTGAACTGATGTCGACGAACCTGAAAATCCAAGATTCTACTACTATTTGGTTACTAAAAGATTTCAAATAGCTGACAATTTCATAAATAATTTTTCTGGGATGAGTAAGTCTTCTAACCCTACTATGGTTACTGAATTTATGAGTTACATTCCTACTTGCGTTAGTAATATGTATGATGAGAGCTTACTTAGTCTTCTTACTGATGATGGATATTAGAAAAGTTTTTTTGAAGATGCAACTCCAGGTCCAGAAGGGTTTCTACCTCGGCTCTACCAGAAATTCATGGACATTGTTGGACCTGATACCATTGGTTTTCCGGAGTGTTATGGTTAAATAGTTTTGGAACCGACAAGCTTAATTTGTCACATAACCAGTTCAGCTCGCGAACTGTCAAAAAAAAATTGTGTACTGAAAAGTCATCTCATAACTTTTGAGAGTTTTATATTAACAATTTCGCGAACTGTGCAAAACAGTTTGTATACTTGAAAATACAAAGTGCACAGGATCAAAAATCAACTAGTTCGTGAACAAATAATTTCACGTACGCGAGTTAATTGCGATATTAAAATTCAAGTCTTAATATTTATAAGTTCAAGTTCGTGAACTGGTAAAACGGCTTGTGAAATTTTAGGACTAACTTGGTTACTCCTTATAGATTGAAATATTCTCCGCAAAATTCATCATTATGCTAAGTCATACGACATGTCTCGGTAGATAGAATGATAGATAATATAGGTAAATAGGATAGTCAGTCTTCATATACCTTTGTTGATGAAGTTTCTATTAACGTCGTCTTCAGACTTTAATTTCCAAGGTCAATTGGTGATTTCGGATACTCAACCACCGTGCTTTAATCCCAATCGAGACTGACTTTAATAAACTATAAATCAAGACATAATTTTAATTAACTAACGTTGACAACAAAACTTGACGTATTAAAACTTGTGAGTTGACCGAGTAATGCTCTAACAGTTATATCAAATATTTTTCCAACTAGAATTAAACTAATGCTTAATAAAACTATATCATCAATACATCAAGTTCTTTTTCTCTCCAAAGCATAGTCATGATTGACAATATAGTGAAGTTGTGAATACAACGAAAACACAAGTCTAAGAAAGTGTTTTTGGCTCTTAACATTGACATATCAAAGGCATTTGATAGAATATTGTAGTTTTTTTGTCAGATGATACACGAGTCCATATGCTAACATCAAATATGATTAATGGAACTCCAGGTAATGTTTTTTTATCCTTGTAGGGGTCTGAGAAAGGTAGATCCCCTAACTCTATACTTTTTAATCTATGCATGGATTTCTTCTATAAAGTACCAATGCAAGCTCAGGATAATAATCAAATTCATGGTATAAAAGTTACCAATCATGTTATTTATCACTTGTATTCTTTATATGACTGCCTTATATTCCATAAGGCATGTTCATCTGATATTAGAACTTGTAGTGCAATTATTATTCATTTTAGTATGTCTTCAGGGAAAGCAATCAACAATGACATTAAGACTAAAAACAGAATTACTAATATTCAACATGAAAATAATTGGCTTCTAGGATAAGTATTTGGGAATACCTCGACTACTTCAGAAGAATAAAGTTAAGTTTTTTGATAGTTGATTAATTTCATACAAGGTTAGCTTTGACGATATCAAAATGACAAAATTCAGCTGGTGAGACTACTTTAACTCAAAAAGTGTTAGGTTCTATTAATACAAACCAAATGGTAATGACTAAATTTATAAATAAAAAAGTAAATGCAGTTCAGCGAAGATTGGTTGGACGGGGTAAGGATTCTCAATTTCTCATAGTAAAGGCGCTTGTATTAAAAATTGGGCTGCCATAAATAATGCTAAGGCCCATTAGGGATTGAAAATTAGAAATTCAGATACTTTTAATAAAGCTTTGTTGGCAAACCTAGTTCGGAAAATGCTAACTCATTCTCAAGCGTTAAGGGGTCAAATCCTTAAATATTTCCCAGTGAGGATCTTATTAGCAATGAGCTCAACACTAATGCATGGTTCATGGATTTGGAATGGTATTTTGCAGGATATGTTGGAAATAATATGAGGTTTAGGTTTCTCGGAATTCCTGTTCATGCGACAAACACAATAATAATAAGAAGAGAGTTAGAAAAACTTATCGAATTGGTTGATCGAGGCGAGGTAATCCTATTTCCTTAAAGACAATTCACCCCCGCATACGGTGTTCACGGTTCTATGGATGTTGCCTTCCAAGATACAACGACCACGCCTCAAAGTAAGTAGCACTATAATACCTTTAGGATATTGAATGTTGACAATTACTATGCTCATAAATGACTCTGACTCTTGACTTCAAAACTTGTTTTCTACTTCTCAAAAACTTGTGAAAACCCATTACAAAATAAAACTAAGAGATGGCTTTATATAGAGTCAATAGTGACTCTACAAGGTGTCTCTTCACCAATAGATGACTCTCCATGGCCAATGGTGACTCTCCATAACACCTATTCATGACTAGGTATCTTATGGTGAAAAGACATAACCCAAACACACCTCTTGGAGTTTAAATCTTGAAAACAATCTTCACTCATGTAGTTAATTTTAACCCAAAATTCTAACAATCCCCCACATGAGTGAAAATACTGACTCAACAACATTTAAAAACTTTTAAGAGCACAAACAGAAAATATAATGCATCGGCAAGTGGTAGCTTTTGGCTTTGAACCAAACCTAGTGAAAATCTACCGGATTTACTAGCCAATCAGTGGACGCAATGTCGTTGAACTGTTAGTTGTTAATGTAAATCGATACAATAAATCTCACACATTATACTTCCTTATAATCATCAAATTCTCGGTTGTGTTCATTTCGGCCCTGAACGTTCTTGGAATTCTATGAGTACTCTAGATTAACCTAGCCTTATAGTTATCATATAAGCGGGCCCATTTCTCACTCATATAGGTGATCTCCTATTTGAAAGTATCCTTCCATACTTTTATTAGTTAGACTAAGCTATAGGAACCATTAAGAGAAAATCTCAACCTCTTACGTGACAGGCAACACTGACTCTTATCTTAGGAATGGGAAAGAGAAAATCTCTTTCAGTGTTATCTGGCGAGTTCATCACAACTTAGTTTCCCTTTTGAACCTAGACCATGGGATCTCCAATCGCTTAGGTTGGGTTACCGCTGTAACTTACTCTTTAGTAAGTCTATAAGCCCATTCCCCTCGACGATGCAATTATAAACTCTCTATATAATTTGTATCCTTTGTCGACTTGATAGAATTCTCAAACACTATTTCTTTTAGATGCGCTTGCATTGAAAGTAATTGCTTTATGATATTACGTTGACCTTGTATTTATAGGAACGTACCATAACACCAATTTTTTGACACCCCCACATTTTAATGAATTTGTTATTATAACACTCTTGTTACACGACCATCACCCCCACAATTCTGTGGTACAAATCCATCAATGATATACATCAGTAATTCCAGTTTTCCACTGCTTAGAAAAATAGGTGCCAAAGTAAAATTCCAATTGTTATACGGTAATCGAGATTTCACTTTCTCATAATACATTTTTCCCAAGCAATTATTCTTACCAACAAGGTAGCTTGAGTATGGAATCCATACCCCACATTTGGAGTGTATTAACTCCCACAACCTCCACATTTGGAGTGTATTACTTTTCGGTCCTTAATTGTCATAGAACAATTTGACATAGAAGTTCGCCAAACTAGCCATATCAGTACACACCACCGATTTGCTACAGTTTAAAGAACTGTAATTAAATTGAATCCTTTCCAGTTGTAAATCCTTTCTCCCCACATTTCATGAATATATCTCTAATTGTTTGTACACCTTTCATCATCCTCCACGTGTACAAAAAGAGACACGTGGAAGGCATGCGAAGCGAGACATCAAAGCATGATAGCAAGCATCTCATCAGAAGATGCCATCGGTCAGCAGATCTGACGGTCAGGGACAGAGGACCACAGAGGTATGATGGCTCAGAGGAGCACCAGATAATACCCCTTGTGTATTAACACACCCAATCCCGAGGAAGATCCCAGATCAACGGCCGAGAGGAAGTTTGGCTGACACAGATATGACCAGACAAAGAGACACTTGTCTGACACGAGCAGACATCCATCTACCCGCATTAAATACCAAAGAGATATACACGTGTCAATCACCTCGTGGAAGAAGTGAGGATAACCCTTCGTATTCAAGCTCAGGCCGCGGCATATGCCGAAGACCTCTGCGTAATGGGCACAAAGCACAAGAAGATAAGATTACAACGGCACCTCATAAGTAGGACCCACGTTCCAACCCTATAAATACCCCTCTCCCCTAAGAGAGAGGGGGAAAACCATTTTGGAGAGTAATTAGAGGAGAACATAGGAGAGAGAAATAGGAAGAGTAAGTAATCCCCCTACTTCCGCAGACCTATGTATATTCTAAATTCATTCGAATATCTTTGTAACCATTCAATACATAGTGAAACACCAAACCCCGTGATGTAGGCCTTAGTGCCGAACCACGTAAATCTGTCTCATTTACATTTCAGCACCTTACATTCAGCGTTAAACCTCATATGCTTTATATTTATACTTGATTCTCGATTTATTCCTTTATACGAACATTATTTATGATAATATCCGACTAGACAATGACAAGCCCGAAGGCTTTGAGTCGATGAATCGATATAATCATCCCGTTATGCATACGCCGTACAATTCTAGAATTAGGATGTATGCGAATATTGTTTGTGAACACGTAGGTGGCTTCGTGATCCATGTGTTCACAATTTGGTGCTAGAAACAGGGACTTTGTCCCGGTAAAATATTTATCTTATCCTGTGATTTCACCTTAAAACGCACATTATGGTTGTGCCCTATTCTGGGTTCAGCGTGCTTTCAAAACCTTTTTTATTCTGGGTTCATGGTCTTCATTTTCACAAACACCATTTCAAAGCAGACAAACCCGCGGCTATCTATCACAGATTTGCACGTGAGGTGTTTTCCTTAACTAAGACTTAATAATCCAGATTCATGAGTCCTCGCGACGGATCTGCCTTTTCAAGAGTTCTTTTTCAATAGTAGCCTGAAAACAAGATTCATGATCGTTTATTAGAGGATTTGTATTGCAAATACGGTGAAGTCTTTACATTTCTCTTCAATTAAGGCCCTTGGGCAACTCATTTCCTTCTATTTCAATAGTCTTGCGGGTACGAATGGCGCTAACCCGATCCTCGTGGATATATTTGGTTCTCCTTATTTATTCCCCTATGCAGAAAAAGATTAAAAATGGAGAAGATACTAGAGGCAGGAAAAACCAAAGCCTCATCAAAGGAGACACCGAGGGTTACCTCGGTCATGACCCGAAGCAAGCAGAAAGGAGACAAAGCTAAAACAACTACTCAGAGGCAGGATGCTGCGGAGATCACTTCACCTATGAACACTAACTCCATTGCAGCCGCGGCTCTCAAAGCAGCAGCCACGAAGACTGTTGCGGCCCTCCAGGATACAGAATCTAACAAGACTTTGGTTTCAAGCCAAATCCATCAAAAAAAAGAGGGGGTAGCAGAATCTATGACACATCAGCCCGCACATCCACCAATCTTCAGAATATCGTCAACCAACAGTCAGAATCAAACCATACCAGTGGTTTTAGTACCACGGGTGGAAGCTCAACCGAGGGGACCAAACTTGGAGATACCAACGATTGAAGATGATCCTCGGCCACCCTTAATACACACAGTAGAAGAAGGGGGAACTATGGCCGTAGGGGTACCAGCCGGAACTCCCAATCAGGGATCAAACCAGTCCCACCGACTGATGGTAGAGCTCGAAGAATTAAAAAAGATCCAGCAGGTCTACGCAGATTCCGTAGCTCTTCTGGCCAGGGAGAACCAAGACTTGAAAGATAGGATTGCCCAAAGCACGAAGACTAGCCAACAACTGGACGAAGCAAATTCTAAAGCACCAGAGCCTAATCGAGACCGAAGAATCATCCTAGAAAATGACGCCAGGGGAAGCAGTGCATCCGATCCGGAATATGCCACCGAAGAGTTAGACTACTATGACAGCGAAGATTGAAGAAAGAAACGCTCAACTGAGCATGAGAACGTGGGATATTACCGCGCAATGGAGGAGCTGCGTGATGAGATGATGGCTGAGATCAAACAGTTAAAAGCCAGACAAGACGGAGGAAGGCTTGAAGAGGTGATGAGAGAAGCTAACTCCACGCCCCTAACTCATCGCCTGGAAAATACCCCCATTCCGTTAAAGTGCCTTGTCCCAACTTTTGAATGCTACGACGGATCCAGTGATCCCGCGGAACATATCCGGTATTATAACCGTATCTTAGCCCGATGGAGTCAGAACGACGCCGTCCTCTATAGATATTTCCCATCAAGTCTGAAGGGATCGGCTTTGTCTTGGTTTGACAACCTTCCACCTGATTCCATCAACTCCTACGATCAACTCGCAGAGAAATTTCTGAGGACATACATGTACAACAAAGCTGTCAACACTGGAATGGATAAACTTTTTTCTCTGGAAATTGGCTACAAGGAGAACACGAGGGAATACACCAAGAGATGGCACAAGATCTGCCAAGCCATAGGAAGTGTGGACCCCGTAGTAAGTATCAACTGCTACAAGTGGGGATTAGACCGAATGAGTCCACTATTTGTTGAGATTCATGGAAGCGTGCCTAATACAGAAGGAGATCTTCGAATAGTTATTGAAAAGTACGCTCATCTTGAAGAAATCCAGCGTGAGAACCCGAGGGCACACACGCAGAGGTCTCACCGTACCAATTCCGCGGAACAAACCAGCGGGGCCAAAAGAAATAGCTCAGTGGAACGGCCTCACGAAGATAGGAAGGAACGAAGGGATGAATGATGAAAAGACGATCGAAAATTCGAAGATCAGGTTTACACGAAGCTCAATTCTAGATACGCTCGGATCTTGCAAGAGATCAAAGGAAGGGAAAATTTGGAGTGGCCATGGTCTAAGGGAAAACAGCCCCCAAGAACGGAGAAGTCTAAAGATTACTGTGAGTATCATTGCTTCAATGGACACCAGACCGAGAAATGCAAAAACCTCAAAATAATGATCCAAAAATTGATTGATGCTGGCGAACTCAAGCAATACATACGAAAGGAGGTCACCGAGGACAGATCCAAACGAACCAAGCAAGTCCAACTTCCAGAGGGAAACCGCACAATCAACACCATCTCGTGTTCCGAAGCCGCAGGGCCCTCACTTACAGCGCAGATAGGAAAGAGGCTACGAAAGCAATTCGAAGACCACTGCGAATTATATAAGATTGATGGCGTAGAGGTGGACGAGCACGAAGAGTGGATGGACGCACCTTATCTTCGATACTGAAGATATCGAAGAAGATATGGAAGACCATAACGATCCCTTGGTCCTCACACTACCAGTGGCCGGATGTAACCTCAAAAAGATCCTCATCGACGGGGGAAGCTCAGTGAACGTTCTATTCTACGACGCTTCAAACGGATGAAGCTCCATGATGAACAGCTAATGACCTCTTATTACACCATCTACGGGTTCAATGGAGCACCCACAAAGCCATTGGGAGACATCGTGTTGCAGGTGAACGCCGGCCCATGAAAGTAGAAACACGATTCAGCGTGGTTGACGCCCCATCCCCCTATAACGCCATTATTGGACGAAAGTGGGTACATAAACTCAAGGGAGTGGCAGCAACTTACTACCAATATCTCAGGTTCCCTACACCCGAGGGAGTGATGGAAATCAAGGGAGATCGGGTCTCTGCAAAAGAGTGCCACCACTCAGGATCGTATCAACAACGAACAGGAAGAGCAGCGAAAAACCCGAAGGATAAAAATAAAGAAGCTGCGAAAGAAAAGGCCATAGACCTGTTCCTCAAGGAAACCACAGGGAAGGGCTTGACAAAAGATGATAATGTCCTTAACACAGACAAGTACTTCAGCAGCCAACGAAGGACAGAAACATACCAAATAGCAATTAAAGAACGTCCCAGTCCTGGGGACCCGAAGCCGGTGTTCACACCAGTGGAGCCCGTAAAAGAAATCAACATAGGAACGGAAGAAAACCCGAAGATGATCAAAGTAGGGACCATAATGGACAAAAAGAGAAGATTCCTTAACCAAATTACTTAAAGAATACGCGGATGTATTCGCCTGGAAGTTAGGAGACATGCCGGGGATTGATCCGAAAATAATCCAACACGAGCTGCGCATCAAACCAGGCACGCCACCTTTCAGGCAGAAAATAAGAAAAGTTGCACCAGAGTATCATAAGGCAGTAGAAAAAGAACTTCGGAAACTACTAGAAGCAGGCTTCATCAAGGAAGTCAAATACCCTACATGGATCTCCAACATGGTCGTCGTTCCTAAGAAAAATGGAGGGGTTAGGATATGCATCGACTTTACTAACCTCAACAAGGCATGTCCAAAGGACAGCTATCCCCCAAGCATAGATCACTGGTTGAAGCAGTGGAAGGATACGAAGAGCTGTCATTCATGGACGGATATTCTGGTTACAACCAAGTAGCCCTGGCAGAAGAAGATCAACTACACAACATTCTACACCCCGCATGGCCTTTATTGCTACACTAGAATGCCCTTTGGACTTCGAAACGCAGGGGCAACGTACCAAAGAATGGTCGATGCTATCTTCAGGCCATGGATTGGTAGTACCCTAGAAGTCTACGTTGATGACATGCTCGTCAAAAGTAGGCTGCGCAAAGATCACCACCAGGACCTGAGAGATATTTTCGAAGCAATGAGGAAACATCACATGAAAGTAAATCCAGAAAAATGCACTTTCGGTGTCACCTCAGGGAAATTCCTCGGATATCTGGTAACAAAAAGGGGTATTGAGGTAGACCCCGCGAAGATTCAGGCCATAGTGGAAATGCCATCTCCGAAGAATTTAAAAGAAGTGCAAAAGCTCAATGGGTCCTTAGCAGCCTTGGGCAGATTTATTGCCCGATCCTCGGACAAATGCAAACATTTTTTCAATATTCTCAAAAAAGGGAGTAAGTTTGAATGGACCGCAGAATGCGAAGAAGCCTTCCAAAGAATCAAGGAACACCTGGCTTCAATTCCAATCCTGCAGAAGCCTGATCCTGATGAGGTTTTGGCATTGTACATAGCAGCGACAGAAGACGCAGTTAGCGCAGTGTTGGTCAAAACCAATACGAAGATAGAACACCTATCTATTATGTCAGCAAGACCCTCAATTCTGCGGAAAGGAATTACACGAAGATCGAACAACTCATCCTGGCATTAGTATGGGCTACTCAAAAGCTGAGAACCTATTTCCTAACTCACTTCATCCGCGTCCCATGCAAAGCACCACTGGAAGCAGTCCTCAAAAGCGCGGGAAAAGTAGGTAGAATAGCCAAGTGGAACACCCACCTGGACCAATTCAACATCATTCATGAAATTCAACATTCCCAAAAATCCCAAGTTTTGGCGGATTTCTTAGCAGACCTCCCCCTGGACAACGATGAAGAGATTAGGGGAATACCAGAAGCCGACGAGGAAAGCAAGGATCCAGTTGATGTCCTCGAACCCGCGAGTCAAAGACAATGGGAAGTCTTCGTTGATGGTTCCAAAAATAAGGAAGGGGCAGGAATAGGCATTGTCATCACCACCCCAACTGGAGAAAGGATCGTACAGGCACTCAGGTTAGAATTCAAAGAGCATACTAACAACATCGTCGAATACGAGGCAGTCGTACATGCCCTCCGCTTAATAATAGAGATGGGGGTAACTGATGTAAGACTGACAAGTGATTCGCAGCTTGTCATACGGCAAATAGGGCTCGAATACAATGTGTACGACGACACCCTCTCAGCTTACATGGCCTTGGTCCAAACATTGGCATCACAAATTCCGAACATCAAGTTCCGGCACTTATGCAGAAGGGATCTCAGGCACGCGGATGCCCTAGCATATATATCCATGCTGAAGGACAAGAGTATCGAAGCTATCAAAATAACAAGGGTATACGAGCCTTCGATTGCATCACAATTTTCCTTTGCTACAAATCAAGATACAGTGGAAGAAAATATCGAAGATCAGGTGGGAGAAGACATCCGTGACGATTTTGACGAAGAAGATATCCTGTCAAGAGCAAATCAAGACGAAGATTTCAACAACGAAGATGATTGGAGAATGATGATCCATGCGTTTCTCAAGGATGGAACCTTACCCGCGGATCACAAACAAACCAGGAAAATACTCTCCAAAGTAGGAAGATATGATCTTCGGGATGGTCCTGTACAAGAAATCTTTCCTCGGACCGTTACTACGTTGCTTATCCAGGAAAGAGGGGCATCGAATTCTAAACGACATCCATTATGGTGACGCAGGGAATCATAGCGGCATGAGATCACTAGCCGACAAAGCAAAAATGCAAGGATATTACTGGCCCACAATGATACAAGATGCTGCAAGAATGTCCCGACGATGTGAAGAATGTCAGCGTTTCGCCAAAAAGATACACGCACCAGCAACAACGTTGAATTCTGTGGATAGTCCGTGGCCATTTGCAAAATGGGGCATAGATATCGTTGGGCCTTTCATCGAAGGATCAGGGAAAAGACGATTTTTGATAGTAGCCACGGACTACTTCAGTAAATGGGTGGAAGCCAAAGCCTTAGCCAGGATCAGAGACGTGGACGTGTTTACTTTCATATTCCAAAACATTATTTGCAGGTTCGGCATACCAGCGGAAATCGTGTCCGATAATGGTAAACAATTACAGGGGAAAAACATAGACATGCTCTTCGACACTTTCAAAATAAGGAAAAACAAGTCCACCCCCATATACCCTCAAAGCAACGGACAAGCGGAAGCTACAAGACCCTCGCCCTTATCCTCAAAAAGCAATTAGACGAACACAAGGGGCGATGGTGTGAACAGCTACACAATGTATTATGGGCATACAGGACAACACGAAGATCTGCCACTGGGGAGTCCCCATTTCTCCTCACTTATGGAGCTGAAGCAGTCATCCCAACAGAGATCCTCATGCCAACCACAAAGACCGAAGCATGGGAGAAAAATCTCACAACAGACATGATGTTAGAGAGACTGGACGACCTGGGAAAGGAGGGAAGCAGCATTGCAAAAGATGGAAAATTATCAACGGAGACTAGCGAGAGAGTACAACAAAAAGGTTAAGCTTCGAAATTTTGTAGAAGGGAAGTATGTGCTAAGAACAATCCCGCAGTATCAACGAGAGAAGAAATGGGGAAAGTTAGCACCTACATGGGGAGGACCTTTTATAATACACGACATTGCGGGAAACGGTTCCTACTATCTTCGCAATCTGAAAGGCGAGGTCCTCCGGCACCCTTGGAATGCTAAATGGCTCAAACCGTACTACCCATAGGAGCAGCGCAGCTTTGCATCTGCGTGAAGAATACCAGAAGAAGAAGGCAGCGTAACCGCTTTACATGTTTCTATCTCTGGACGAGGAGTAGCAGGCCTCAACCTATCAATCAAACAAACTTTTTGGGAAATCTTCAAGCAAACGAAATGGTCAAAAGGCCCGCTGGTGAACGCATGTACATTACATAATTAACAATATTGGGGAAAGTAGTTAATCTACAATCTCTCAGGGCTCCCCTATCAGTGTCTATGAGTGTAAGACCAGGGGGAAGGCACCCAGCAGAAAGAGATACCCAACCAATTTTAAGGCAGCGGGTCGACGGAATGGGTGCATGTAAATATTTCAAATAAGCATTCCATATCCTAGAACGCTGCCTCGGCCCCCACCGTTTGGGAATCCTCTGGCCCAGGATTCGCCAGCGGGGTGACAGGTCTCAAGACGATCACGAAGGTATTTACCTTCGGTGTCGCACCAAACACTCTCAACTTTTTACAAACAGTTATTTCTAGTTTAACACTTCACAATACTTTAAAATAAAAAGATGAATTGATAACGCAGGTATGCCAAAAGGATGATCCATTTCATAAAGAGTTGATTACAAGATTCAGCAAAAAAGAAAGCAGGAAACACATCAAAAAATGATCCGAAATTATATAATCAACAAGGATCAACTTTCTATGACTAATAAAAGAAATCTACTTGGACGATACACTCCATCAACGGGGTGTCTCTGCGAGATGAAGGTACTTTACCTGATAGGCCAGAAGAACCATGCAAAGGGCGGAAGGGGACGGCGCGATAATTCTTGACAAGACCATGTTCGACTTTAATCAAGTTCAATCTTATCTAGGACTTTGTTGGTCTCTTCAGCCAACTGACATCGAGCTTTATAAGTGATAACAGCGGTCCGCTGGTTGGCCTGAGACAGCAATGCAGATAGGCGTTCCGCCTCTTTGGAGGCAATCTCCGCTGCTTCCTCACGAGACGCGGCCAACCCTTTGAAATAGTTGGCTTGTCCTTCCTGCTGCACTAAGGCAGATTGAGTTTTTAAGCTCATCATTTGCTGCGTGAAGCTGTCCCTCGAGTGCTGAAAACAAGAAATACCAAGGGGTTAAAACGAAGAAATAACAGAATCACACTCGATAAAACGAGGTTATACCTTCGACATTAGCCGAAGCCTCATACTCATTGACAACTGCGTCCCGAGCCTCATCAAGAAAGTCATATTCGTGATAGTTTCTTATAATCCGTTTGAAGGTTCGTAAGAGCAAATTGACTCGCGTCTAAGTCTACCTGCTTCATTGAATCCAAGTGACGAAGATGGTTGACTTCGTCATTCATCTCCCCCATCCTTTTATGGAGTCGATACACATTCACTTCAAGATCTCTTTCAGACTCCACTTGGCGAGCAACATCAGCTCGAGACGCTGCTAGGGCTTTACTAAGAGCACCAACCTCGGCCCTAGCATTATCTCTTTCCTCGGAAAGACGCAGCATACTATCCCTAACCCCGGGGCCTAAGAAAGAACGAGCCTGTTGTAACTCTCCTTCCAAAAAGCGCACTCTAGCCTCTAAGTCCGAAGCATGTTCTCGAGCATCACGCAGGTTGTCACGCGTCCATAGCAGCGTACCATTAAACAACAACGGTCATGATTGTACTTATTTTGCATATCAACCATCAGTGTTCGCTTTTCACGCCACTCAGCTGTTAAGGCGTTGTGCTCATCAGCACGAGCATTCCACTTTACGGCTTCGCTTTTCAACTTACCCACCAACTCTGCAATACGGGATTTCTGTCGTTCCCTTTCTTTCCGAAGCCATATCACTCGGGGACTCCACCCACTGAAGATAGGGTGGGGAGACTCAGACAGAACACCAAAATACAGATAGGGAATCACGAGGAGTGAAAAATCCGTAAAATACGAACCTGTGAAGGACGACATTTCTACGAGTCTGCTCCAATTCGTTGCGGACTATAGCAAGTTCTGAACGAAGACTCTCCTCAGCGTTACCCAGCTGTTCTTTTTCCTTCAGACGGCCCCTCAGTTCATTTATTTCCACTTCAGCCGCAGACAGTTCCTCTTCTCTATGACGAAGCTTGGCCTCCAACTTTAAAGACTTTGCTTTGAAGAATTGGTATAGAACATGGTTACAATGTTCGCTCCTCATCATCGTCACAAACAACAAACATTATTATACCAAGGGATCAGATATCACGAAGAACACAATGCGGATATCATAAAAAAGTACAAGGATTTACCTCTAAACACGCTGCTGGGGAAAACCGTATTGGTACCCATCAGCTATGGCCATCATATCAGCAACAGAGGGAGGGTCAACCACTAGGTTAGCTTCCGAAGCTCTCAGATTCTTCTCCCACATCTCAGCAACGCGGCTTCAGAAGACATTGCATCATCGACGAGTATAAGCGTCGGAATTCTTCTCACCAGTGACCACTGGGGCAGGGTTAGGGACGAACATCAGGTTCTTCTTCTTAAGCCAAGCCAAAATGGCATCTTCACCTTCAGGCATTAGCGAGTAAGGGAAATCCTCTGAAGGAGACTCAACCGCAGACTTCCCTTGGCGGTTATCTCCTCACCGCGCAAGTCTCGACATTACCACCCTCAGCATGACCACCTGCGTTCTCAGCTTGCTGATCAGTGGTACCTTCTTTGCCAAGATCCCAAGCACATCCCAATCATCATTTGGGGAAAGCAATGAGAAGTCTTCGGCAAGACCCATGGCAGCATTCACATCAAAGGATTCCCCCGCGGAATATATCCTACCGAAAGAAAATTCAGGGGAAATAACGGGAGTACCCACACCAACAATATCATCGCCAACAGGGGCAGATCCACCCCGCCAGTACCACCAACGGTAATATTACCCTCAGCCTCACCATCACCACCCGCGGCAACTTCTTTCACCATCACCACCCGCGGAAACTTCTTCTTCACCATTACCACCTTCGTCATCAGGGTGAGAAGTGTCGGTACGCTCTTCTCCATGGACATTTCTTCATCCTCACCATACCCTTCGTTTACGGGACTCGTAACCTCCTCATAAACCTCAGCCTCACCGGTAACCGCAGTAGAAGATTGTTTGGGTCCAAGTTTCTTCTTCTTCGACACCTACAAACCAGTATACATCCCACAAAGGCTCATTTTTTCCCTCACTTCAAAAATGAAAATTATTTCAAGCAAGGAAAAAGGGGCAAATAGATAGAGAATATAAGAAGAAACTATACCTTGGCAGCAGCAGCACTCTTCGTGGATGGGTAGCACCAGAACCCTCCTTCATCTCCATCAACGACATCAAGAGCATAAGGAAAATTCATGCCCGCGAAATTCGGACGCCAAGGACAGAAATCTCCATAACGAGCAGGAGGAGTTTCACGAGGCTTGCTATTTTCAGAAGGACGCCAACCGCGTGGACCCGGAATCCATCCATAAGCCCAAGGACCAACTACCTCAATAACAGTAGCATGCCATTCATAATCATGGTCACGCTTAATCCTTTCACGAGCAGGAAAGAGTTTCCGTTTAGCAGATCCCTCAGTACCAGGAACATACTTCAGCTTGGCATCACTCACCTCACTCAAAAGACGAATTTCACCACGGGGAGCAGCAATATTACGAAGACTAACACTCCACGGCTTACGGTTTCTGCTGTTGACATAATCCCCAAAAGAACTGTTAAAATTCTGAGGAGTGTACCACTCTCTCTCAGCAGGATTTGGAACATAGCAGGTCATCATAGTCTCTCCCTTGCTTCGCAGGTAACATTCCTTCAGTGAACGAAGATAATTCCCAGATAGTTGTGACACGGAACGATTATGAGTGTTCGTGGAAGAGCCTTCGCGACTAGCCAACACGTCATAATAAAAGGAGTCACCCGACTTATATAGGGGCAACATGAGACCCGCCTCGAAGGCTCCAACCGTAGTCAACAGATGAAACTCGTCAAACTGAATTAGCAAGGAGCTCGTAAGTGATATCATCGTCAGGGGCATAGAAGCGAACCTCAAAAGCTTGAAGTTCATGTTTTTCCTTGAACATCTCAAGATCAATATGCTTGAAAGTGACCTTCTTCTTACCAACTGAAATGCTGCGTATCACGGGGACAGTTTCTTCTTCGTCTGCGGAATCAGAAGTAGGACTCAATTCCGAAGCTTTCCTTTTAGAAGGAAGATTTTTAGACGGATCAGCTCTCGACATAGTACCCTTGGAGTACTTCCCTTTGAAAGAAACCGCGGGAGGAGGCGGCAAAGATTTCTGCGGAGGCACTGAAGGAAGCCATTGAACGAAGGGCGGACATCCACTATTTCAGTACGAGGAGGAGGAGCCCGCGTACTCCTAGAGTCATCACGAGGAGGAGCCTGCGTACTCCTAGAATCTTCACGAGGACGAGAAGGGGCGCGGTTAACAGCATACCTAGATCCAGAAGGACCCTTCGGCACATCCCCTTTCTTAGTAGGCAACCTTCGCACCGGAGGAAGATGAAACCCTATGACCCCGAGGATCCGATTGCGAAGACTTGTAAGGACCTTCCCCAAGTGGAGATCTGTCAGAATCTCGACGCGGAGGGGATCTTGGCGGACTAGACGGCGGGGTTTGGTAAGGAGCCGCGGACGATCAGACATATCTACAAGGAAACACAAAAACAGTTTAGAGAAGAATACGAGGAGATCACTAAAGATCAAAAAACCCATAATTGATGGTTCATCCGGATAAACATTAAAAACCCTAAAACTAAAAAATACTCCATCCACTCCAGGGATAATACTAGATACAGACTCACAGACGTTGTAACAAAGAACAGGGGCAAGCATATATGCTTCGACATGTATGATCTTCATCACAAAACCAAGAACACAGCAGCAGGAGACAAACGGGTAGATACATAGATAAATCAATGATGAACACTAATGAAAAACCCCATACCTGTATAGAAGAGGACGACAAGCACCAACCACAGTCGAAGAAAGGAGGATCGGAGATATCAAAAGATAGGGCAACAACAACAACGAGAGCGAAGAAAGAACAGAAAATTGAATGTTATCTTCCTCACAAGAATGATAATAAATGACTAAAGAACAAGAATAGAAAACAAGAAGAGATGAACACTGACAAGAAGAGGATAAAAGTTTTTTTTCACATTCTCTTTCCTATTTATGAAGCTAGAGAAGACAATAACTGTCCTCGTACCAAGGAGAAGTTACGGGAAAGTTAATGCAAAGTGGGAAACGTGTAGGACTACCTTTCTTCTTCAAAATTTCAAAATACGCCCAAATTAGAAGAAGAGGGGAAAATTGTATGTACACCTTTCATCATCCTCCACGTGTACAGAAAGAGACACGTGGAAGGCATGTGAAGCGAGACATCAAAGCATGATAGCAAGCATCTCATCAGAAGATGCCATCGGTCAGCAGATCTGACGGTCAGGGACAGAGGACCACAGAGGTATGATGGCTCAGAGGAGCACCAGATAATACCCCTTGTGTATTAACACACCCAATACCGAGGAAGATTCCAGATCAACGGCCGAGAGGAAGTTTGGCTGACACAGATATGACCAGACAAAGAGACACTTGTCTGACACGAGCAGACATCCATCTACCCGCATTAAATACCAAAGAGATATACACGTGTCAATCACCTCGTGGAAGAAGTGAGGATAACCCTTCGCATTCAAGCTCAGGCCGCGGCATATGCCGAAGACCTCTGCGTAATGGGCACAAAGCACAAGAAGATAAGATTACAACGGCACCTCAGAAGTAGGACCCACGTTCCAACCCTATAAATACCCCTCTCCCCTAAGAGAGAGGGGGAAAACCATTTTGGAGAGTAATTAGAGGAGAACATAGGAGAGAGAAATAGGAAGAGTAAGTAATCCCCCTACTTCCGCAGACCTATGTATATTCTAAAGTCATTCGACTATCTTTGTAACCATTCAATACATAGTGAAACACCAAACCCCGTGGATGTAGGCCTTAGTGCCGAACCACGTAAATCTGTCTCATTTACATTTCAGCACCTTACATTCAGCGTTAAACTTCATATGCTTTATATTTATACTTGATTCTCGATTTATTCCTTTATACGAACATTATTTATGATAATATTCGACTAGACAATGACAAGTCCGAAGGCTTCGAGTCCATGAATCGATATAATCATCCCGTTATGCATACGACGTACAATTCTAGAATTATGATGTATGCGAATATTGTTTGTGAACACGTATGTGGCTTCGTGATCCATGTGTTCGCACTAATAGTCATGAAATCATGGAAATAGATTCCATCAAAAAAAACGAAACCACGGGGCCATGAACCCACAATATGGATTTGATCCAACGGAGTAACTTAACACAGGAACTTGAATCTTCACAAATAGATTAGATACTTATCTGTTTGGATGGCAGTTTACTTTCCCTGGGAGTAAACATTTGCTATCTATCCGCCACTCACCGTCAACAGGAAGCCATTTGAATCCCGCTGTACAAGGCTCCATTAATGATACAGGCATCTATCAGTCCAAACGCATCTCACTGAACCATCTTCATACACAATTTCCATTCACTTTGACTAGTCCTACAGTAGAAAGAAAAAACACCCTTTCCATCCAAAATTATAAACAAGAGACGAGCAAACCGTCCGCAATATAACGGTCAAACATGTATGTCTCAATTTGGTTCGAAAATGGTGGGGTTTTGAAATGTTTCGTTTTGAACAGACACGACTGTTCATGTTTCATTTCAAAGGTCATATCCCTGTAACTAATTAATCCCAAACGGTTAGTAAAGACCAAAGCAGCAACTTTTCTATTAATTGCGGCAAAAAATCAAAATGAAGTATTCAATTTATATAACAGAAATGATGCCCAGAGGCCCCAGACGTCTATCATTCTATTTTCCATGATTCACCCAATCAAGAAGCGATATGTTAACATCTACTATGAGTACGTTTGCATGCATCACGTATACAGTTAATCAGATCCTAATGATGGGTGTCGGCAATACTTATGAAGAGCGCAACCAGAATATGGGTGCCTCATGCATCAACAGTAACAAATATACATGCTATCATAAAGCGAACAGTGATAGAAATGCTTGTCTCATGAAACCAAAGCATGTATTATGTCCAAAGAAATAGAATAAGTATGCCCAGATTTGTAAGTTTTACTATGGAATATGTTTTCTAAAAAACCGAAATACCAAAGAAATGAATTGTCTTTAAGATTGTTGGAAATAATCAGTGGCGGAACCAGATATTAAAGTGGAACGGGGCTAAAAAAAAAATATTTCGGAAACGCATGGACTTTAAGTGGACTAAATCCAAGATGAAAGGTGGGCTAAATTGAGAAAATGGGACTAAATCCAAGGGAGTTACAATGGTTTTCAGCATTTTAGGCGGGCTAGAGCCAGGGTTAGTCAATCCTTGGCTCCGCACCTGGAAATAATATGCCGTTTCGGTTTCTCGGAATTCATGTTCATGCGACAAACACAATAATAATAAGTAGAGAGTTAGAAAAACTTATCGAATTGGTTGATCGAGGCGAGGTAATCTTCTTTCCTTAAAGACAATTCATCCCGCATACGGTGCTCACGGTTCTACGGATGTTGCCTTCCAAGATACAACAACCACACCTTATGGTAAGTAGCACTACAATACCTTTAGGCCAATGAATGTTGACAATTATTGTGTTCTTAAATGACTCTGACTCTTGATTTCAAAACTTGTTTTCTACTTCCCAAAAACTTGTGAAAACCCATTACAAAATAAGACTAAGAGATGGCTTTATATAGAGTCAATAGTGACTCTACAAGGCGTCTCTTCACCAATAGGTGACTCTCCATGGCCAATGGTGACTCTCCATAACACCTATTCATGACTAGATATTTTATGGTGAAAACACATAACCCAAATTCACCTCTTGGAGTTTAAATCTTGAAAACAATCTTCACTCGTATAGTTAATTTTAACTCAAAATTCCAACATATACATATTGTTAAAAGTAATTATAGCTAGGAATTTCAATGGGAAAAATATATACATATGGAATGATATTTGGGTGCCTGTCCATGATGGTCACTCACCTGCTCTTTGTGTTTCTAGTGATTTAAAAACTGCAACAGCTTATTGACAATGACGTTAGGTCATAGAATTTGACATTGCTTAAGGCAATTTTTGACAGTGAGATTGTAGGAAAAAGCTGTAACATTAAGATACTAATCCAAGATAGCTAGGGATAGAATAAAATTGAATAAGACTAGAAAAGAAAATTTCTCTTTCAAATCGGCGTATAGTACCCTGAGAGAAGATCAACAATCTGTTAAGAATAGGGGTCCTAATCACAATAGAACAGTCTTGCAGAAAGCTTTGGAATCTTAGCGTCCCTCTAAAGTTCTAATGTTTTTTCTAGAAATGCACCTAGAACAGTCTTACCGAACAAAATTTGATTATTTTTATAATCTGATTTACCTTTTAGTATGTAGTTTACCAAACACTCGACTGTTATTTTGACAAGGCACAACTTAACAAGAAAGCGCTTTTGCAAAACTCATAGTAATAGTATATGTTGGAACAAAGGAGAATATTTGGTTTCTCTATTTATGATTGGCTCACACTGCAAGAAAATATTCTCTAGATATGTTGCTATCTATACGAATATGTGGCATGTATAGGATATATATACACGTCTTGTAAAACCTCCATTGATAATAAGAAACCCTAATCATTCTTCTCCCGTGGACGTAGGCTATAGCGGAACCACGTTAAACTGTGTTTCTTCTTTAATCAGTTTTAGTTTACTGCATAACATCTTATGCATACCAACATGGTATCAGGGGATCGTTAACGATCCTGGCCGTTTCTCTGTAATCAAGTTTTTGTTTCTCTGTGTGTTTACTATGGCACAATCAGATCATAATACTAGTTTGCGTTTAACCTCTGTCTTGCTGAATGATGTCAATTATGTAAGCTGGTCTAGGGCTGCTGCTCTTGCTCTTGGGGTAAAAGAAAATCTGGGTATATTGGTGAGAATAGTACCTGTCCAGATGCTAAGGATCCAAAATATGAAGATTGGATTGCTGATGATCAACTTGTTCGCACGTGGCTTCTTCAGTCGATGGAACCACATATTTCGGAAATATTCTCGTTCTCAGAATCTGCAAAGGATTTGTGGAAGTCTGTTGCTAGTCTGTACGGCTTACGGAATAATGTTGCTCGGGTGTTTGATCTGAAACGTGAGATTGCTGAGGCTGAACAAGGTACGAAAAGTTTTACTGAGCATTTTGGTTATTTAAAAAAGAAGTGGGAAGAACTGGATACATATCGTCCTCATACAACTGATGCCAAAATTCTCTTGAAGAGGGTTGAGGAGGATAAAATCTTTGATGTGCTCAGTAGCCACAAGCCAGAGTATGAATCTCTTAGAAGCACTATTCTCATGAGTGCTGAACTGCCAAGTCTGTCTAATGTTTGTGCGACTGTGCAGCGTGAAGAGACGCGTAAGAAATTTATGAATCCTAATTCTAAAAGCATTGTAGACCTGGATGCATCTGAATCAAGTGCTCTTCTGAGCTCCAAAGATGATAAACGACGAGCCATGCCATTTGATAAGGACAAGAATTCTCGTGCTAAGGGTAAGAGAGAAGTTTTTCATTGTGATCGTTGTAATAAAACTGGTCACACCAAGGATCGCTGTTGGGATATTTATCCTCATCTTAAAGCTACTTTTGACAAAAATAAGCTTGCTCGAGCTGCTGTAGCTGACAATTCATCATTTACCATAGAACAATTGAAGGATTTCTTTAACCAGTTGGGTAATAAGACTGATCGCAAGGCCAATCATACTTCAGGTAACCTACTAGCCTTTCTTACTACGCCTGTTTCCAACCGCCAAGTTTGGATTATTGATTCAGGAGCTACATATCATATGGCAAATGATCCTTCGTCAGTTCATGCATTTATTCACAGCTCTCATAAAGATGTGTCAGTTGCTAATGGCTCTACTGCTCCTGTGATGGGCAGTGGGAAAGTGCATTTTTTTCCAGATTATCCGCCATCTAATGCACTTGTTGTTCCGTCGTTTCCTACTCAGTTGTTATCTGTTGGTCAAATCACTAATTCTCTGAATTGTGATGTTACATTTACCCCTACCTCGGTCATCTTTCAGGATCGAAAGACGAAGAAGACGATTGGTAGAGGCATCTTTTCTCATGGATTGTACCTGTTACGTTCTAGTGACATGGCATGTCTCACTCAAAGATCTACTCCGCAGTTCCTTTATCATAAAAGACTTGGACATCCTTCTAGTCGTGTTTTGTCTAGGATTTTTCCCACTTTTTCTGTCCAGACTCAAGTCTGTGATGTTTGTCAGTTTTCTAAACAATCTTGTTTTCCATTTCCTAATTCTGTGACTCGTGCTACATTGCCTTTTGAATTAATTCATTCTGATTTATGGGGCCCTGCTCCAATTGATGCTTATTATGGATATAAGTATTTTGTTATCTTTATAGATGATTGGTCACGTGCTACATGGATCTATTTACTCAAATCCAAAACTGAAGTTTCATCTGTATTTGCGGTTTTTCATTGTATGATACGCAACCAATTTGATGCACAGGTTAAAATCTTTAGATCAGATAATGGCACTGAGTTTGTCAAAGGCACTCTTCCAGGTTATTTGCGTAGTCATGGTATTATCCATCAAACTAGCTTTGTTGGTACTTCACAGCAAAATGGTGTTGCTTAACGGAAACTACGTCATATTCTGAAACTACTCGTGCTCTTATGATTCAGATGCATGTTCCAAATAAATTCTGGTCTCATGGTTCTCTGACGGCCACTTATTTGATTAATTGTCTGCCTAGTCGTGTGCTTGAGTTCAAATCTCCATTAGAGGTGTTGAAACGTCATCAGCCTGGCATTTCTCATCTCAGAGTTTTCGGTTGTGTCTGTTACGTACATTTACAGGCAAAGCATCATGATAAACTGGATTCACGGGCAACTAAATGTGTGTTTTTTGGTTATTCATCTACAAAGAAATGTTATATTTGTTATCATCCACCCACTAGAAAGCTACAGATTTCTCGTGATGTTGTATTTGATGAAGCAGTGGCTTACTTTCAGTGTGATTCTGGCAGTCGGTCTCAGGGGGAGTGTTACACAGATTTGGCACCACTTCCGGTTGTTAATGAGATACCTACTGCAACAGATTCCCACAGAGATAATGGTGGTGGGGTAGAGTTGGTGGACTTACCTAATGCAGTGTTGGATGTGCATAATGAAGCAGTTCATGAAGAAGCTTCAAACAATAATGTTAGTGTTACTGATGATAATACAGGATTACAAGATGTGCCGCATCAAGTTCCAGAATCTGAGGTTATGGTTCCACAAGATCATCAACCAGTGGTACCAATTGTCAGACCCTCAATTCGTGAGAAGAAGGCTCCATAGAAATACAAAGACTTCTTTACATATCATTCCGCTGCGTATCCTATACAAGCACATTTAACTTATGATCATGTAGGTTCTTCACACTCTGCATTTATAAGTGCTATATCTAGTCATCAAGAACCTAGAAACTACAATGAAGCAAAGTCTAATCCAAAATGGAAGGTACCAATGGAGAATGAGTTACGTGCCTTCGATGTAAATAATACATACAGTATTGTCAAGTTGCCTCCCGAGAAGAAGACTGTTGGATGTAGATGGGTGTAACTGTTGAGCGTTATAAGGCAAGATTAGTGGCAAGAGGTTTTACTCAGAGATATGGAGAAGACTACACAGAAACTTTTGCACCAGTTGCAAAGATGAATACTTTTCGTGTTCTTATGTCTCTTGCAGTTAATAAAGATTGGAAATTGTTTCAAATGGATGTGAAGAATGCATTCTGACAAGGTGATCTAGAAGAAGAGGTGTATATGAGTATACCACCTGGACACCCTCGAGAAGGAGAGAGCAATATGGTTTACAAGCTTAAGAAGGCAATATATGGTTTAAAGCAATCACCACGTGCATGGTATGCAAAGCTAAGTTCAGCACTCATCCAGAATAAGTTCAAAAGGAGCTCTGCCGATTCTTCCTTGTTTATTAAAAGAAGTAATCTTGGTACAACTATAGTTCTAGTGTATGTTGATGACCTTGTGATTACAGGAGACAATCAACAAGAAATTAGAAATCTTAAAGCAATGCTTCATTCCAGATTTGACATCAAGGATTTAGGAATACTGAAGTATTTCCTGGGATTAGAAGTTGCTTACTCAAAGAAGGGTATTTTTCTGAATCAAAGAAAATATGTGTTGGACCTGCTGAAGGCTACAGGAAAAATGGGAGTAAAGCCTTGTGATACTCCTACAGAAATTGGAAACAAACTTGATAATGATGGTGATATGTTAAGTGATATTGGGTCATATCAAAGGTTAGTAGGAAAGTTAATTTATCTCACTGTTACCAGACCTGACATAGCACATGCAATAAGCTTAGTCAGTCGTTATATGCATACACCTCGTGTTAAACATCTAAATGCAGTAACTAGGATTCTACAGTATTTAAAAGGATCACCAGGAAGAGGAGTTTTGATGACAAAGAATGAAGCCTATTCAATTTCTAGCTACTGTATAACAGCATATTCAGATGCTGATTATGTTGGATGTCCAGTTGATCGTAAATCAACAACAGGGTACTGCATATTCTTTGGTGGTAATCTGGTTACATGGAGAAGCAAGAAACAAAATGTTGTTTCTCGATCAAGTGCTGAAGCAGAATACAGATCCATGGCTTCAACAACTTGTGAGATTGTTTGGCTGCGAGCATTACTTAAAGATTTGGGTTTTCTGTCACCTCAGCCAGCTAAGATGTTTTGTGACAATCAAGCAGCGATACAAATCGCATCAAATCCCACCTTTCATGAGCGTACAAAGCACATAGAAGTGGATTGTCATTTTGTTAGAGAGAAGGTATTGGCCAAAGTAATATGCACTCCCTTCGTTCGTAGTCATCAACAACTGACAGATGTTTTTACTAAGGGTTTACCTGTCAAGCAATTCAATGGAATTATATCCAATTTGGGCTCCATTGATATCTTCGCACCAACTTGAGGGGGAGTGTTGGAACAAAGGAGAATATTTGGTTTCTCTATTTATGATTGGCTCACACTGCAAGAAAATATTATCTAGATATGTTGCTATCTATACGAATATGTGGCATGTATAGGATATATATATATACACGTCTTGTAAAACCTCCATTGATAATAAGAAACCCTAATCATTCTTCTCCCGTGGACGTAGGCTATAGCCGAACCACGTTAAACTGTGTTTCTTCTTTAATCAGTTTTAGTTTACTGCATAACATCTTATGCAGATCCAATATTGACTGCATAACATCTTATGCATACTGTATAACATCTTATGCATACCAACAATATACTTAATTAGGCCTTATCCAGAAACCATAAATTTGCGCTCGACCTTATTCATATGTTTGAAGTATATGTCGTTAGGCTCCCCAACTCGTTCAATTTGGGATTTCGAACCCCATAACATGAATATAGTATGAATAACTAAATAATTAATGACCAAAAACAAAAAGAACTCAGTTAGCCGCAACTACGATTGAATGTTAAGGATCCATTATCGTCACTAAGGAAACCCATGAATTAGCTAAACTGGATTAGAAAATTGGCGAACCTAACCGATAGACAAGATGAGGAAAAACAACATTTGTAACACCCTGAATTCAGGACCAGCGTCAAACCCATACGGAGATCCGAACTCGAAGCACTACAGGTCAGAATACGAGAGTATTGCATATATTTCTCCTAAAATTACCTTTTCATATCAAACATAATTGAAAAATTATATACATGAATTTAAGCATATGAATTACTAGTCATTCTTAAAAGACATCTTCAATCAAACATATTAATTCAAATTATACTTCCAGCAATACAAGAAAATAATAACACAATCATAAAGCTAACTTTTTAGTTCCCCCTTCTGCCTATCGTGAATATGCAAGAATGTCAATTGGTGTGAGATGATAGCTCAATAGAATGCATTCTCATTCTCAACAGATGTGAAAAAATTTCAAACAATAAAAAAAACATATAACAAGAAATTTCGACACAAATTCAAGGATTCAATTATATATTCGATAAACAATCTCATGATTCCTCACCTGAAGAGCATGACGACTAGTGTTATAATAGAAACTGTCATTGTTGGAAAAGCTAGACCATAAGGAATGTCTAGGCAATATTTGACCTCATTTTGCCTAAAAAGTTAAAAAGGTCATCATGGATCTTATATAACGATCATGAAGACACGTATTAAAGCTAGACAATGACGAATGTTGGGCAAAACAATTGACCACATTATGCCTGAGAAATCAGAAATGTCGTCCTTGTTGTAGTATATCTACCATGACGATGATGGAGTTGTCGTCATCATAGTAAACCTAGACCATGCCGATTCTAGTTTAATCGTGAAGATCTAAATCTTGTTACCATGACAACGGTACATATATTTAACCCAGTAATTTTTGGATGAAAAACTTACGGTCAGTACTCAGTAGGGTATAAATTTCGAACCATAATGATTGTTTTATAGTCGTCATAGTTGGTAGGGTATAACTCGAACCATAACGATTGTTTTGTAGTTTCCATGGTTATTATGATAACAGTGACAGTTGTTATGATTTCCAATCACTACTGTGCCGACTAAAAACATGTCGACAGAAATTAACAAGAACCGGAAGAGAGAAAATGTTGATCAATTAGGTTAAGGTAGGATGTACAGCATTGTCTCCAAATTAATTAATATTAAGCCTAATTAAGAACATGTAAACTAGTCATTAATTAAAATATATAGTTAGGGAGTTTTCAAATCTACTTCAAAATGATAATATTTTGTTTTATTGGATATACCCCAATTAATCTGGATATATCAATCCGCAAGTTAGTAAACCGGTGAATCTGTAATAAATCTATTATGAAACATAAATTTACAGATCATCCAACAGCAAAAAGGTGGTACTAAATACAACCTTCTTGTTAGAGGAATCAACTAAGATGGCATGTGTGTTGTATGTCAGACTTCATTAAAAAGGATGGTAACTCAAAGCTCTAATCTATGGCTGGTGCGAGGCTTTTCACCTTGAGCTTGCCATTTCTTTTGCAGAAGTTAGATGCTCTAATTATTTAGGATCCTCGTCGATTTTTTCCCTTACTTTTTGACGACGTACATAGCCTTTTCTTGTTTTCCAGAATGCATGGCTCCCTCATCGTACCTTCAAAAAAAAAAGTCTCTCATCGCCTTGTCCTAGATTTCTTTTTGACGGAAAGAGATAATTTAATAACTAGCAAATATAGGATATGAGATTTACAATATCATTTTTATCGAAAATATTAGAATCTATGCTAGTTGAAAGAACTTTTTGATTGATGTTATCTGACACGTATTGAAGCTTTTTAATCCTTGCCTCCTTCGCAATATAGTCCGCTGATGAGTTATTCCTCCTCTTAATATATTTCACTTTAGCTTGAGGAAGATCTTCCAGTATTTTCCTAATTTCTTGCAAGGTATTTTCTGCTGGCCACGAACCGTATGTGCTTACCTTATTTAAGTTGTCCGCCAAAGCTTTACAGTCAGTAACAATGAAGACGCTGGATAATATGTTTTCCTTTAACCATGTGACCGCCTTTAATAATGATTTTGCTTCTACATGGAAAGCTGATGTTTCCCATTCCGAGCCCGCAGATAGGTGCATGAAAATTTTCTCGTCAACTGAATATAGAATGAAAGCATATCCCATCAACAAATCCTCTTTCTTGAAAGATGCATCAATGAAGATTATCCAATCCGAACTTAGGTTGGACCAAGTGTAGTTGGTAGAAATTTTCTGTTGAGTATTTACTTTACTTTGAATGATATTTGTCGGGGAACATTGAAGGAAATTATTGATTTGCCCAATTAGGTTGATCGGGTCTGGGTTAATTTTCTCAAAGACTACCGAGCATCTATATTTCCAGAGGAACCAAAGAGTGGTAGAATTTTTACTTGAAATTGGCTCAGGTTATCCTCCGATATCCACCATTTAACCCAGGAAATAATTGAACTGGGAATGAAATTGGAGAGAATATTATTTAGGGATAATCCAAACCAGACTACTCTGGCAAACGGCCACTCACAGAACACATGGGATTATGTTTCCTGCGCTTGATTATTGCATAACCTGCAAATCGGGTCTATGTCCTTGTTATGTGCTCCTAGTCTAGCGAAGGTTGGTAGAACTTTTTGAGATAGTTTCAAGATGAAAAGTCTTATTCTAGGAATAGCCTGCATTTTCCAATTCTTATTCCATGGGAAATCTTGGCAGTTATCAATGTCTTGATCCTGATTGGCTAGAAAGTTATAAACATTTTTTGCCGAGAATTTACCTGAATGATGATGGCGCCATCTGATGATGTCTTGTTCTTGATTCCTTGGATTTAGAGCTTGTATTTTAATCCTAACTTCTTGGGAAAAGAATTGATTTATCTTTTCCTGACCTCACTTATTTTGATTCGTAATTAATTTTTGAACTCTTGTTGGCGCCTGATCTTGAGCGTTGGGAACTATTGGGATTATATCTGTGTTCGAAACGCATCTGTCTTCCCAAATTTTCACCGAAGCTCCGTTTTTGACTTGCCAAACGTAGTTACTTTTTATTAGCTCTAAACCTTTTTGTATACTGGTCCAAATCCAAGACAAATTCGAAGTTCTGGATTTTTCTAGAGGGTACGAGTTTGGGAAATATTTTGCTTTTAACAGTTTGACCCATAATTGGTCATGTTCGGTGACCAGTCTACTTGCTAGTTTAGTGAGAAGAGCAAAGTTAAAATGATGAGGGTTTTTAATTCCTTGCCCACATTGGAAAATGGGCTTACAAATACCCTTCCAAGCTTTTATAGATCCTCCTTTTCTTTTTTCCCGTCTTTTTTCCACCAGAAGTTTTTCTCATTCTTTTTGAACTATGATTTTAGGCATACCAAAAACTTTCAAGGCATACAAAATAGTTTTCACATCCTAGGTGACCTTATAAGGGGTATCTATTGGGTAGTTCAATTACCTATATACCCTTGAACCTAAAATCAAAAAATAAACTATCCTAAACATCTCTTCTTCTTCCTCCAGCTAAACCACCTTCCTTTTCTCTTAGATTTTTTTTCTCATCACTGTAATTAATTATCGATTCATGAAAATTTGATCATCGGTTAAATTGAATTATATAATGGATCGTACAAAAAAAAAAAAAGCAAACGGCAGGTGTTCTAAATCCTCTTCCAATCCATGAATTAAAGAAGAAGAACCAATTAAAGATGAAGGTGTAAAAACTATAATTGAACCGGAAATTGAATCAGAAATTCAACCATTAGAAGCTCCAAATACTTAAATGAGGATAAGAAGGTATTCCCTATAAACCCAATCTTTTATTTGTTGTTTTTCATGGATTGAATGGGTTAAATTGCTAAAAACTTAGGGTTTTTGACGGTTACAGTAGCGGGTTCGGCTGATAATTGAGTTGAGTTTTGAGTCGAACTGTTCTTGAAATTTCACCCTGAAAATGTCTATGAACAGTTCGGCTAAACCGTAAATGTCAATTTTTAGCCGAACCCCAAAATGTGTATTGAATACGTCCCAGAACAGTGTCAGGTTCGGCTAATACCTTGCAAACCTTCCCGGCCGAACCTGAGAAGTGAAATTTACCCCAGGTGGTTGTCAGGTTCGGCTGATTCGATTAGATCACTTTCAAGCCGAACCTCTCTCTATAAACACTTCGAAAATATTGATTTGCAGGTTCTAGGTTCGGCTAGCTCGTGTTGTTGAGTTATCAGCCGAATCTTCTCTTTGCATACTCAAGTTTTTCGATCTTGTTTTGGCCATAACTTTTTCGTCCGATGTCGGAATGACCTCATTCTTTTTTCATTGTGTTTTTATTTTCATTCTCTTGAAGTTGAATATATGATCTAATTAATTTTAATGAGTTTAATGTGGACCTTGGTATTCTCCATCATTAGACTTCACTTTCTTAACACTTTTAGTAATTTCCACTTTTTTATTTGGTTCATCCTATGAAAAGGCTGCACAATAGAAAACATAGGTAATAAAAAGCCTAACCCCTAAATGTGTATGAATTTAAGTGTTTCATGAAAAATCAGTATCATGTTCGGCTGATGTGATTTTTTGAATATGAGGCGAACTTGGAAAAATATATAGTTCGGCTGATACCATATTTAGAGTAAGAACCGAACCTAACTCTCAGGAATAAGTTCGGCTTGTTATTAGACTTTAATATAAGCCGAACTAGGATCTTTCAAATAGGTTGGAAGTTGGAAAATGAAGGTTCGGCGTATAACGTTAACAAATTCAGCTAGCCGAACTGTTCATCAATTTAGTGGGTTCAGCTTATATTTTAAGCCGAACATAGTCCTGGTTCGCCGAACCATGATGAAAAAAATACAATTTTTTGATGATTTCAAGCTACAAAAGTGAGATTAAACATAAAATTGAAGTGTACATGTGTGTTAGAAGCATTGGGTTCCTCATCTATGTATTCATCATATGGATTTGGCTCATAAAAATCATCTTCTTGAGTTTGAGTTTGAGTTTGAGTTTGTGTAAAATCATTCTCACAATCTAAGAAATCAGCCATTTCTGGATCATTGTTGTAGTTGATAGGTATTTTCTTAGGTTTTTTAGATAAAGAATGACCCTCCTCATCCTCCATTGAATCAAGAAGACAAATTTTCTCACTTTCTCCTTCTCTCCTTCTCACTAAAAACTTTGATATTTTTTTCCCAAATTTTTTCATCTAAACAAACCTTTGTAATTCTGAAAATTATCTTAATCACTAAACAAAAATTTTAATCACTAATCCAGATTACTAACACTAACACTAACACTAATACGTAAAGGGTAGATTTGCCATTAAAAAAAGTTTTAGTTAAGGGAATTTTTGATTTTTTTATTTCACATCCTTTTTTATCTTAATTCAGTATGCCTAATAAGATTTCAGTATGCCCAAAATCATAAGTTTTTTGCCTTGTACTTGATAGTTTTTTTATTTTGTACGTATTCTCATTCTTTTAATATAATCTCACGGTTCAAAAAAATATAATATTAAAAACGCAAATGTGCGATGATTTTGTTTCGTTTATTTTTTTTCTTAGTACAGTATCAAAAAGTTGGGAAAACTATATATACCACAAACAATGACATCGGTTGATGTTGCATTGTTGCTGACTAGTTTTGCCACCTTCTAAAACATCGAAAAGTGAGAGACGTACGCTTCTAAATCATGTGAAGCTGTAACAAATAAATAAAATAAACATGGAACCTGGTCATGCGTGAAGAAGTGTCTACCAGGGAATGCGCATAAAAGAGAGAAAGGAATAGGAATTTGTTCAATATTCAAGAGGGGAGAGAGCGAATACAAATTACAAAAAGAATCATGATGATTATACCATGATACCCTAGCTCCTTGTGAAACCTCTGACAGAATGAGTTTTGTCGTTAGCATTTTTCTCATTTGTTCTAATTTTATTTTGATGTTGATATTTGAGATATCAACTTCTCGGGCAATAAATTAAAAAGCAGAAATTCAAATTCATAGGAATATATGGAAGCATCAACCAGGTTGAAATCTTAAATTAACTTGAACAAGAGTGTGATAGATGCAACTTGAAGTAAAAAACAAAAGCGCAGAAACCTAGTTTTAGATAGAAAAGATGACATGGTAGTACTAGAGGCAACAAGAGTTGTAAATATTTTATATGGAGAAGCTTAGTACCCAGTTCACGGAGATCAGATTGGTGGTGGAATTTCCGCTCACCTTTTTCATACCTTAGTACTCAGTTCATAGAGATGAGAGAGGTAATATTCGATATACTTGAGGTGACTGTTCAACCTAGACCCATTGACGAAAAAATACTTACCCAAGACTTGATGTTTGATGCTTATGTACAGGAAGAAGAAATGGAACTCTAAACTAGAGTTAGACATAAAAAAGAAAAGCAAGAGACTCATTGGGTAGCTGCAAGTTCTTCCTCTGCTTCACGAAGTAGCTTTTCATTGGTAACAATTGCAGCATTAGTCACATTAGCTTTAGTTGCAACTTCTGCAACTTCAGCTACAAGCCGTTCCTGAATAGCTGCATGTGCCTGGGCTTCTACCCGCAGTAGGACCAGATTCCTTCGCAGTTTAGCAATAACGCTTGGAAGTCGCGCCCGCCGAGCATTTACCTTGGTCTCAAATTCCTTCAAAAGAACTTCCATCCAATTAACATTGAAGTTCAGACGTTGAGCAGAAGCTATTACCTTACCCCACCCTTTTAACTTCTCCGCAGAAGGAGGAACTTGCTCAGCTTTAGTCTTATCATCGGCAATTTGCAACAGGCTGCGAGTCAAAGAAACCAATGTGTTCATCTCGGGAAGGACTTCCATAGTAGGAATGTGACCATGGTTTTTCACAATCTCCGTGTACACGGCCTCATGTTCTGGAGGAACCCAAAAATCGTACACCAGGACATAGCCGCCACAACCAATCAGTGAATCACGCTCAACCAACTGCTCAAACATAAAAGTCCTTCTGCTTTGACCAGAGAACTGAGCAGTGGAACCTAGATCATTCGAGACAAGAGGAACACCTTGATCGGTCCTAGAGGGAGTACTTAAAGCAGCTAGAGAGGCAATACTACTCTTGCGGCGTTTGGTCCTGCCATCTTTGCTGGCGCCTTTCTTAGCCTCATGAACCTCATGCTTTCTCATAGCTGAAACCTCAAAAATAAAATTACAAAGAGAGATAAGAAAAATAAAGGACTTTAGACAAACACATCAATAAACATTCCGTCCCAACCCATTCATCCCAGTTGTTGATGATGATGGTTTTTTCATTTATAGAAGTCAAAATCCGTTATCAGCCAGACATACTGGATTTTCTTGCCTGTACCCTGCTGTTTTAGTTTAAACTCCTCTTGCAGTTTCTTGTTCTCTTCAGTGAATTTCAACAAATGTTCCGCGCCAACCCAATCATATATTACTAAGCCAAACTTGAAAATTTAAAGACAGTAATATCACGAAAATTAGATTCCTTTTACTTTTTACTCAATGTACAATCTATTATGATTCCACTGCATGATGGGAAGGCATAAGAAATCTATTAAGTACCACTATTTAACTAGACACTAAACCCATGTTTCTTTATGGCACTGTCAACAAAATGAATTTTACACAAGTTTTTCTTATACCAACTATATTTAGTTAAAAGGCACAGAACTCATACACAGGAAACTGCAGAAATAAGGGTATGTCCGATGATAGGTAAGAGCGAGAAAGAAAGAAAGAACAGTTAAGTATGAGTTAACTTGCATATCCCACACACAAGTCAATAAATTTCTTTAAGACTAAGGTAAAAAGAGCATAAATTCACTTTCTGTTCCAACCCTGCAAAAGAAAGATAGTGTTTTAATAATAGAAGGGTGACCAATCATTCAATTTCTCAACTTTGTTTAGTTAGCAGTAAAACAGTTAACTAGAAAATAAAATAAGCACCAGCTCAAAAGAAAAACAAATTTAAAAGAAAATAAAAAACTTTACTCACAAGGTAATGGATAAAATATCTCTTTTCCTCCGTATCATCAACTTTCTGCATCTTAACTTTTAGGACCTTCATGAACAAATGAAGTATATGTAAGCCATGATAGAACCTAAATAATGATTCAACAGAAGGTAACAAAACCTGTAATTGACACATCGAATAACACATGCTTACTTTATTCTTTCTGAAGAACAAGAAATGTAATTCAGATTTTATAAGGTATGAATTATAACTATACGGTAAAAATTATTTCTTTGTTGATGATGCAGGCGGCTCTCTTGTGGGGACTAAAAGTGATTCCATTTAATCTGCTATTCAGAAAATAGTGTTCCCTAAGCAAGAAGTAACTCCAAATCCAATATCCCTACAAATTCTTCCATTTTACTGCACTGTGACTAGGAATTTGGCCAGCGTTCAATTTGGCCAGCAAGGGGTCAGCCATTACTAGTTAAGAATCGCATTACTTAGAGATGACGAATGGTAGAAACCTAAACCAGTCCATCACCAAATAAATATAGAACTTTCAGTAATTTCAGTTCAATCAATATGAGAAAACCTAAAATTAGATACAACTACATGTTCAAAACCCTAGATGTAAGCAGAAATTGAAAGTATGATAATTCATTTCAAACAAATGTTTCTTTTCATTCAGATAAAATTTCACCCTTCAAACATTTTCAGTAACAAATTCTGGCCTAAGATTGAAAAAATTAGGGGTTTTCTATGTTACGAACCTTCGCATCGTGAATATGAGGACCGTGATAAGCAAAAACTATTTCACCTTCAGTATATTCAGAAATACCTAAGGAAGAAGGATCTGCTTCACAACTAGTATTCGCAGAATAATCACCGACCACATCGGCGTCTGTTTCTTGTTGAACACCTCCTGATTTAGGGCAACCGATTTTGGCGGGAAGATTAGTGAGAGTGGTGTAGGATAATAATGTTACTTGATCTGTGTTTTCTTTGATGATAAAGGTATTTTTTTCTGAGAAGATTTGGAAATTAGGATGACGAGGGTTTTGCATTTGCCGCCTAAAATAACGGGGTAGTAAAGATGAAGGGGGAAATTTGAGTTTGGTGGTTTTTAGGTGGTCCCATGTCTGGTTAGTCCTTTAGAAACGTTTTTACTGTTTGGTCCATAATTATTTAAAAATATTAAGTAAATCAAAATATTCTTCCGTGTTAATTCCAATTTATTTTTTGTAGCAGTCTATTCATCAAAATGAAGTCCTGCTAATTTCTACTTAATTTTTCAGAAAACCTATATGAAATCAGAGTTCATTCCAGAAATGAGCTCCTGATAAAAACCTATATAAACCAGAGTTCATTCCAGAAATGAACTCCTGATAAAAACATATAAACCAGCGTTCATTCCAGAAATGAACTCCTGATAAAAACCTATATGAAACCAGAGTTCATTCCATAAATGAACTCCTGATAAAACCTATATAAACCAGAGTTCATTCCAGAAATGAACTCCTGATAAAAATATATAAATCAGAGTTCATTCCAGAAATGAACTCCTGATAAAAACAGATTTCATTTGTAAAAATGAACAACATCGTCGTCATCATCTTCATCTTCTTCGACGTCTTCAACAACAGCAGCAGCATCGTATTCATCGTCTTCATCGTCTTCATCATATTTATCGTTTTCATCATCTTTAACAGAAGCATCAAAACAAAAAAGAAACAAAAGAAACGCAAAAAATTTCATCGCCTTCATCATCTTCATCGACTTCAACATCATCATCGCAGCATCAATACCAGTAAAGAAGAAAAACCCTATAAAAATCCATCGTTCATCATCTTCTTCAGCAACAAATCTTTATAAAAACTGTGTAAATCAATCACCGTCTTCAACAGCAACAGATCTCGAAGTCTTCATCATCTTCGTCGTCTTCACAGTAGCAGATCAAATCTTTCAATCAAGATTCATTGTCTGCAACAACAAAAAAACAGCAGCAGAAAGAAAAAGAAAAAAAAATGGATAGAAGAGAAACCAGATCTGAAATAAAGAGGAGAGAGAAAGTAAATCTGAGAATGAGATATTTTCTACTAATATATGTGGTCACCCTAGGACCAAACCATTATTTTCTAGGACCAAACAATAATATATATAAGGGTATTTATGCCACTACAAGATGACAATTACATCATCCATGACGTCATCCTAAGATCAAACCATTATTTCTATGACCAAACTATAATATATTTTTCCAAAAAGGACTAAACAGACACATGACTGAGTCAACTGGACTAGACTCATCTTAATATATTATTTCTAGGACCATTAGATGTTTCCTACATTTTAGTTTGGTCCTTATTTATTCAAAAATAAATAAATAAAGATATCTAAGTTCCAACATATTCTTTTCTCGTCTTTGATTTAATGTCACTTATTCACGTGATAGTTGTATGTAATGCTATCTTCTTTTTTGTCTCTCTTACTCTTTATTACTGTTGACTAATTTTTCTTTCTTCTCAACATAGAAAAAAAAATCTTAAAACTTCAAATATCTCTCAAATCATAAGTCGAAAACTAATAGAGGGTTTTCCGGGTTACCCCTTGGATAATTAGCATATTTGCATTACCCCCTAATAATTCGAAATAAGCAAAACATCCCTTCTATTAGTTCCTACCTGACATCCGAGTTAAGTGATCATGTGTAAGACACGTGCTGACAAATTAAAATTGTTAGAGCATAGCTCGGTTGAGCCCACCAAGCGTTGGTGTGTCAAGTTTGGTTGTCATATTTTAGTATTAAAACTCATCTAGAGTCGTTTGATTAATTACTAGAGTCAACTTCGTTTAGGTTAGACTAGAAAATCTAGGAATGTTGAGAGTTACACTCCGAAGACCTGAAGAATGTGAAGAAGTAACGACTACAACGAAGACATCATCCTTCCACTTGAGGTTAGTAATACTGACTTGACTTGTTTCCATTCCTAACGTATCTTTCAAGTCGCTTTGTATTGAAAACATAACACACGAGCTATATTTATGACATTCTAGTGATTAGACTTGGTCATAGCATTACGATCAAAGTATCAAGGAATTATATTGAATTACGAAGTATAACGCTTATCTTTTGAACTTCTTAAATATGACATCAACATATTTGATGTATATAGTTATTTGATTATGCGTGGGATATATGTACGATTTCATCCTAGGAAACTACGTATTATTATATTGGTTTAAGGAAGTAGATGTATGAACTTATTGCATAATCGAAAAAGGAAATCATAAATGTGTTGGTCCGGTTTTCATTGAAGATTATTTGGATGACCAATACAAGACGACAAGGTAGAACCAATCTTAACTTATATTGAGAATCAATGTAGAACCGGGGATAGCCTATATTGTGTGACAAGGTATAACTGATCCTAACTAGTATTGGGAGACAATGTATAACCGGTCATAGCCTATATTGAGTGACATGGTATAACCTATCTTAACTAGTTTTGGGAAGCATGGTATAACCGATCATAACCTATATCTGGCGATATGGTACAACTGATCCTAACTTGTATTGGGAAGCAAGGTATAACCGGTTCTAACTTAGTTTGGGAATCATGGTAGAACCAGTCCAAGAGCGAAACCGAGTTTCCAATATTCACATATTTCTTTATGTTGTGTGTGAATTTGGAATTAGGATTTGCTAAGATAGGAAACTTCTAAATGTAGACATCATTTGAACATGTGTGTAACTCTTATCATTAATTGTTCAAAGATATTCCTTGATGTTGAAGGTGATCCAAACCGAAATATTGAAAAACATTTAATTATGATTTTCGATTTTATATGTTTTAATTACCAGCAATTAAATCATATACTCTAGAAAAGTGTTGATGGGTGAAAACAATTTTCTTGTTTTTTTAGGAAAGCGGAGACTCGAGCGTGCGGGCGGAGACTTTTCGAACGAGTAAATTTCCTAAACCTTTTTCAAACAGATGCACTGCACGGGAGTGCTTTAAGTTTAAAAGATCAATCTGTATGAATCCAGCCTAAACTAAGAAAATGGACGTTCCATAGTCAATTCGGTCACTAAAAGGGATGAGGGTCGATCTATAGGAGGGAAGCTGAGAAGTGTATGAGATCAAGAATTGTGAATGTGTTGATGATTTTTGCCAGTTGGTGAACGGTTGAGTTCAGATGAGATGAGTTTTTGATCGATTGAGTAATAATTTCTTGTTGGTCGAAATTGTCGTTGTTCAATTATGGATTCAGAAACTTATTTATATTGCAAGAATGGTAGACACATTGATCCAAGTAAGTGTGACGGTTGATGGAGTGAAATATTGGGAAGTGATAAATCGGGGTTAAACCAGTTCCACGTCGTGCAGAGACTTGGTTGATTTTCCATCCACTACTTTGCTAACTCCCTTAACTGCTTGCACGACTTAATCATATTTATCATCGTGGGTATACACACGTGCCATAGGCCACCATACCAAAACCCTAGTAAATATCCCCCCATGTGACGTGATTGATGTCTCATGAATGTTGAGTCTGCAAGGAAGATGTGTATTTAATTAGTCAGTTGTTGACTTGACTAGATGATGAGTCTTAGCCTTGATGAGTCGAGCATAATGAACGAATGTGGTATGCTCTGAGACTCATGGATTGAGCATAAAGTGTCAGTTGAGACAAAATAATGGAAAGACGTTGAGTCTTGATGAATTGTGATATATCATTTTACCAGTGGAGGTAATAATGATATTTTGAAAATTTGGATCGAGCGTCCGATGAGATTTCTCGATCAAGGATTTATTTTGATATGTCGAGTATTTTTGACAGGAAATCACAGATATTGTTGAATTATGCAGAATTCTCATTTCTGATCTAATATATCATGAATGATCGAATGACAAAATAGGAATCAGAAATATTGGATGGCCGTCCGTTCGAACCATGTTGCTCAGTCGAGCAGTAGCAGGACCAAACATTAAATATGGATTAAAATATTAATTGCTGGATAAATATGAGAAATATTTCTCGGTCAAGCAATCAAGTATTGATAGTTGAATCAATATCGCTGGAACCCAGATGGTCATGTATTTTGCTAACTCAAGAAATTTAGTGTTGATAGATGAGCAACGCAAATATTGCTCGTATGAGCAAATATTGCTCGTTTGAGCAAAATTACTCGATTCATGAACTATTGGTAGCGGGACCGAATAAAATATTAATTAAAAATACTGGTAGCTGGACCGAATATTATATAATTAATTAGGATGTTGATTGGTGGATCAACATAAATTTATTAGTGTTTGAACTTGCTTAGAATTATGCTTTGCAGAGCATTTGGTTTGAAGCCCTAATTTTGATCGATTGTTGATCAATAGATGATTTATTGAAAATCAATCATGAGTGAGATAGGGAACGTCTATATGAGATGGTGGGACGACCATGCAGTTCCCAGGTGCTCGAATGAGGTTGCACCAAAGCCCTTTGTAGACCAGTTGATGAAAGGATGATTAAATGCTCGTTTAATCATTATTAAGATAGTGCTCGTCTGAGCATTAGGTGGTAAAACCTAATTATGAAAAAAGAGGGACCGACTGAGGGGTATGAAACCGTCCCTTAGTTTTTTTGGGACCAATTGATGGTCGATTGATCAAATTCCAAGTTGTTTGGAAAGAGTTTGAACCCGATATGAATTATAAACGATTAATTAGGTCAAAATCATAGAAGGGTGTGGGGCCGGCTTTTGCAAGCCAAAGTGCCGACCTTGGTCGGTCAAGGTAGCATGCCCGTGTCACCATATTTTCCATGACCCAATTCTAAAAATCTTGATATTTTCTGGTGTGCGTTCGAGAAATATTTTGGATTTTCAGAAGAGTTTGATTTTGACTGAAACTCTCGATTTTGCTTGAATGAGCAAGTAGAACTTTGCTCGTGCGACTAATATTTTGAGAATATTAAAATAATAATATTTTAATATTTGTCGTGAAAAGCCCGGACGGTCGTGGACCATTTGTTTTTTTGGCTTTTTTGGATGTTTGAGCAAAATTGGAGAAATGTGGAAAAACTAGGCTTTTTTGCTCAAACGAGGGAATTTCATGAGATGATGAGAGAAGAAATAATAATAAAATAAAGAATTAGGGAGGTGTGGGACCGGCCACGGCCAAGCATGGACGGCTGGCCAGTGATCCCGGTCCGGTGACGCTTTTTCCTATTTTATATTATTAATTTTCATTGTGTGAGAAAATATGGAGAAACTAGGAGTTTTGCTCAAACGAGGAAGTTTGCTCAAACAAAGGAGTTTTCATGAGACATAAAAAATAATAAAATAGGTTAAAATAAAATAAATAAAGAGGCGGACTGGCTACGGTGGGATGAACGGCCGGTCGATGAGCATGGTCCTGTGCGCCTCTTGTTTATTTTATTTTATATTATTTTATATCCTATTTTGCATAGGTTTCCTCGTTCGTCCATATTTTTGAATGCTCGTTTGTGCATGTGGGTACTCACTTATGCATATTTGGGTGCTCGTTCGTGCATTATTGTTAAGTACAGTCGCACCATTTTCTCGGGCTTACTCGGTGCCGGCCTTAATGCCCGAAAAGTGAATATCTATTACTAATCATGGAATTCAGTTGAGAATAAGCCATGAACCGGAGTAATGAGATAAAATAGATTATTTTCTAGGAATTCAGTTGATGAATGTTGCGTTAGAATTAATCTATGAATGGATCTTTACTAGCATGCAACATGTCTATGAGCGTTTATTCGAGAATCGATGTATGATATGGTAGACACATCATACTCGTTCTGAATATTAATTTTGTTGTCAGGGAACATTGAGACATCCTGAAGACATTAATGCTCTATACTAGCATGCAATAAGCCTAGGATCCATCCAATTGTTATCGATTCCTATACAGAAGTATTGATGAAATATGCGAAGTGTTGAAAGCTTAGTTGAGAGGCTTTAGGGATCAAATATTCATGCGTACTTTGAGAGGGTGTATACTTAGTCAGAGATTGTGAAATGAGTTTTCACAAAACCTAAAATATGAGTTTCACATACGCGTCAGAAGCCGTGTCAGAAATATCCAAGATCATGATTGTACGATTTTAGCAATTGTCGAAATCCACTATCAACATTAAGTCCCCTGCTTAGTGAAGGAAAGTTATGTTCCACAGTAAGCACTGGATGGTGATATTCCTAATTATAAACGAAATATGCAATTGAACTTAATCGTAAAAGATGTTACCAGAATCCTCGATTTGCTCCAATGATGTCGTGCACGAGCGATAGTTTGAATGAGGCACCGCTGATTTGGGTGGTCGAACGTCGAACAACAGAAGAAAAAAATCCGCCGGAGCCTTGCCACCGGCGGCGTTACCGTTCGGCCGTTTTCCGTCCAACTCCGACATGTGCGTTTTTTTTTTGAATGTTCATGAGTTGGTCATAAAAAAAAATTCTATATATGTATATATGCATGCGTGAGTTTTCACAAAAGTTTGCTTTAGGAAATGAATGTACCTCCGTCCGTTCATAAAAGAAACGAAAAATAATCCTTGATATAAGAGAGATATATATTTTTTGAATAGATATGATCTAATTTTAGTGAAGAAAATTTTGTCAATGAGCTTTCACGAAAAAGAAAATTTTATTTTGAATATGCGGACTTTCACAAAATAAAATAGACTCTCGTTCCATAATTATTCACGCCCAAAATAATATTTTTTTACATGAGTTTGCTCACGGTTTTTTTTGTAAAATCAAATTTTGATTTTTGAACAATTGTTAAAAGTATGCCGAAATTTTCACAATTTGATAATGGACGTCTGTCCAAAATTTTAAGAAGTTAGTGGATGCTCACACAATAAAATTTACGTGAGTTGTTCACGGTTTCGTATAAAATCAAGTTTTGATTTCTGAATAATGAACTTTTCTCGTCTTTGCAGGTTTGAATAAATGAGCAAATTCTCGAAGCTTTTGCATTATAATCACCATTGTTAGTGAAATTGTAAACATGTAAGAGCTGGATTGTTATCGCTATTGGTAGACGATGATGTGTGCATCCTTACTATTTCATTACTGCGCGGTTCATTGCTTTGTTGAAATTTTCATCTTATATGAATGATATACTAAAGTGGAAGTGTTGTATGGATGTCACAACTACTTTGCAGGGATGTCTGATTCCAGCTATGATGACACTTCTATTGATTGAGAAGAGGAAGAAGTATCTGAAATTAAGAAAACTTCAAAGACGGATGATGACTTCTTCGTAATTCAGTACAGACACGAAAACGTTTCCCAGGTTCTTCATTTCTCCTTCTTGTGAATCCCATAGAAATTACTCAAAGAAAGTTGGTGTCTCCTCAAGCGATAATTCGATTTTGTCTGCAAGGTGGGCATTATTCTGCTTTACTTATAGAATTTAAGATTTCCCGAAAACCTTTAGCATAATTTTCTGGATGGGCGAGACATATGCTAGGTCATGATCACGTTAGAGCTACATTAGGTCGTGCACAAGTAATAGAGGCCATTTGAGCAGCTGGAGACATGTTTGTTTATCATGACATACGAGGTATAATATCCTTGCTCGCTCACCGGTGTATTCCTACTCACACTTTTGTATACAAATTGGGAGAATTCACCATCACGTTAGAGGACGTGGTAGTCTTGTTGCATCTTCCTGTTACATGTAATCTTCTTTAAGAGTTGTCAGCAGAAGAAAGTGTGATGTCCGAAACTCTAGAAGACAAGATGCATGACTTTAATAAATCCTTCAGCAAATGTTGTTATGCCCAATGGATGAGATATTGGTGTCCAAGAGATAAAGTTCCTGACAGGCCTGCTGACGGTTCATTAGCCATTGCTGCTTCCTTATCTTTGTGGTTGTCCAGGGATGTCCTTGAAAACAATGGACATTTTTTGAAACCATTTGTGATTCCTTTTGCTACTAAGATGGATAAAGGTGAGAGGCTTCCTGTTGGTATTCTGTTCTTGGGCTCATTGTTCTCCAACTTAGACTTCTTGGTTGTAGACTCCAGCGTTTCTAACGTCTTCATGAAAATTGAATCTTATATTAATTCAATGTTCCTCCAATCATTGTTGTGGGAGCGTTTCAATAATCATGCACCCATCCCTCATAGTGTCTTGGAAGTACCGAATGTTCATGTGCGCCGCAATTTCTTGGAGAAAGACAATGCCAGGATCTACGTTGGTTTACAAAATAACCCCGATCCAAGGTGTGCATCGTTGATTTATTAGACAACGAGACTGAATCCAATTTTCGTCCATGGGTATCCTTTCCTCCTCTTGTTTATCAGTTGATCACTTTTAATGCTGGAGAAAACATCACCTTGAAATATGGTACAGACCTCAGTGATGGTAAAAGATCTTTTATGCTGAGTTGTACTCCTGACCATTTTGTATTCGTAATGGGTGGAAACACTCTTATGGAAAAATACAAAATTGACAGAGCAGCACGACAGATGAGTCTTGACCAGTGTGTTCCTAATGTTCGAAAGAATAAACCATTGTTTAAGCAACTTAGAGCTTATTTAGATTGCACATACGTGGATGGATGCGAATATTTGTTTCCTTATTCTGATAGAGTCACATATGCAACTCCGGGTTATCTAGACTTATGGAACGGGCAACTCGAGCGTTTCCATGATTTTGTAATGGATGTTCAATCCCCAGCACAAGGACCTCCTACTGCTGAAATGACTTCTGCTCTCCCAAGATTGAAGCCAATCCCTAATGACAAACGAAAAATATTTCCTGGGTGTTCACAAGTAAGTATTTCTCTTGTCATTTTTGTAAAAGTATGAAAATTACTTGTTTAATCATTACATTAATTTTGTTATAGGATGGGCGTGTAGTGAGGCCTCGAATCGACGTAGATTTCATGGAGATTGAACCAAGTCCCCAGGTTGGTGAATCCAGAAGTAAGAATTATAGGATGTTACCGAACACTGTAAAGTCTCCAGCGGTCTCTTTGGTGAGTCATTAACGCTTCTTCTATCATGACTTTCTTGTTCGTGTTATTAGGATCACAAAAAAATGCTTGTTACCTTGTTTCAGAGTTTTGATCCATCAAGTATTGACGATCTCCGACTCACTCCGGTTGGGAAAGAAATTCACGGATCCAGTGCCATTGATGAAGAATAAATCGATGTAAGTACTTCTTTGCACAATCAATTATGATACTTCTTGATTGAAATAATAATGATTATTGTTCATGTATCCAGGAGGATATCCTCATGGATAAACAATATATTAATGACGTCCGTTCTTCCTCGGAAGATGGTGAGAAAGAGAATTCTCAAGACTCGGAGTCGATTGAGGGTAATAGTGCTCCTATTGGTGACACCGACATATTGATCCCTCGAACGGTTTAGATACCATTCAAGTAAGTGTCCATCTTGTATTTTTTTTCATAGGAATATATTATTGCTGATTTGTGAATGAATGAATGAAAAGTTTTGTCGAAATACGTCACCAGAAAATTCAGAATTTAGTCTTTAGGCAAAAACGTTGTAGAATCTTCGTCTGACATCATATTTTTACGATATACCCCAGTTTTCTTATGCCAAGGAAATTCCCTAGCTTTATAAAAGAAGAATTTTGGGTTTTGAGCAGCTCTAGGGGTCGAAATCAATGAAACAGTAAACTTCCAGGAAGCCTTCAGAAAAATTTCAGTTGTCATGTAGTTCGATGGTTTGGCCACATCTTTTTGCTCATTTATCCAATTACTGTGAACTTTGGATATGTTGTAGGGTACATTTATACGAAGAGAATGACATATGACTAAATCTTAGATTCCTTACCAATTGCTCCCAGATCGTTGCTTTATACAGGGAAGTGTAAAATCACCTCCGACGAGCTTGCTGTAAAACGTCTTTGTGTGAATTTTCACTATTTGCTTGTGTCTTAAATGTGTATGGAAGAACTTTGATGATGTTAAATCACTTATATTCTGAACTTTGTGTTTCCATTTGAATTCCACACTTGAAACACTCTAACTTATAAGGTGCAAGACAAAGGAGTTGAGAATACCGGAGATAATGATGATGACACGAGCAATATTGCAAACCAAAATGGTGACATAACCCTCTATTCACTTCATGGTCATGAGTAAGTAGCTACTGAAGCCATTGAAATGACTGAAGCTCAAGTTGATGTTGTCCAAGAGATGGAGGAAGTTTATCCGATGATTGAGACTCGTATGGTGGTGCATGAATAACCTAATGCAGGGGTTTATTTTGATCCTGCATTCAGTGAGCCACTCCCATGTCATGAATTAGTTGGTGGTTAGCATTCCTAACGGATATTCTAGTATGTATCAGAAAATATGGGAAAGCTATGGTCATATCGTCGTTACCAAAGATCCCGAGCGTGTTTACTTCTTGATAATGCAAGTAGGAATTATCTTGCGTGTTATAGTTGATATCTGAACCAGGGATAGAAGCAATGTTACTAAAGATGTACTCTTTGATTGGGAGTACAACTTGGAAAATTCAGAGAGACTTGGTTTCAACTTAAAATGGCTGCGTCAGAGAATTAACACCATCAAAGACACACGTGAGAAGAATATACCTTTTCCCAGTGATGTTGTGATGGAGAAATAAGCCAAAATTTCTAAGTTGATCGAAGAGATGGTGTTGATGGTGGATTTTCGACAAAGGTCAAAATCGTAAAATCATGATACTGCATGTTTTTGACCCGGATTCAGGAATGCATGTGGTGATTCTTATTTTATGATCCGTGAATCGTTTCATGATCTCTGATCGAGCTCCTCTCAGAGCCATGATGAATATGTTTCTCTAAAGGCCTCCCACTAGCTGAGCGTTCGATGCTACGCATTTCATCATGCCCTCTATGTAGAATAACATGATTGGGCGGTCTTCCTACATAATTGTTTGTTGAGAGGGCTTAACGCCTTCAGGACGTCGGCGATACTCGTTGTTTCCTAACTACATAGAGAGACCCTCTTCTACATAGAAGAACGATTGGGCAGTCCTCCTATATAATTGTTTGTTGAGAGGGTTTAACGCCTTCAGGACGTCGGCGACCCTAGCTATTCCTTGACTATGTAGAGAGACTGTGTATAGATTCAGGCGGCTCTCTTACATAATTGTTTGTTGAGAGGGCTAAACGCCTTCAGGACGTCAACAACGCTGCACATTGTTCCCTGAATATGCACCTTTCAAAACGAGTATGATGCTTCAACTATCTCATTTCTCGATTCTACAATAGATTAATTCTACCATGACATTCATCCACTGAATTCCTAGAAAATAATATATTTTATCTCATTACTCCGTTCCATGGATGATCCCCGGCTGATTCCATGGATTAGTAATAGATAACCATCTTATCTCATTACTCTGTTCCTTGAATTCCCCGGATGGATTCATGGATTAGTAATAGATACATAATTTTATTAATTACTCCATTTCATGAATCATTCTCCGGTGAATTTCATGAATTAGTGATAAATATCCAACAATTGGGCATCTAGACTATCACCGAGTAAGCCCCAATAAAATGGTGCAAGTGTACACAACAATGATGCACGAACGAACACCCAGATGCACGAACAAGCATTCGAAAATATGGAAAAACGAGGAATCCTACACAAAATAGGAGAGAGGAAATAATAATAAAAAAATAGAAAAGAGGCGCCTAGGGAGGCCATGCCGCCGTGGACGGTCCCTCACGCCTCTTCCTTTATTTTTCTTATTTTATTTATTTTCATGAACTCATGAAAACTCCTTCTTTCAAGCAACTTTCCTTGTTTGAGCAAAACTCACGGTTTCTCCATATTTTCACGGTTTCATGAAAAATAATAAAATAGAGAAAGGTGTTGCAGGACCGAGCAATACTTGCTCAATTGCTCGAATACTGATTCAATTGTCAATATTCAGTAATTTATCGATATTCAGTAATTCGTTGAATCGAGCAATACTTGCTCAATTGCTCGAATTTACAATATTTGCTCAAACGAGCAATATCAACATAAGAACTGTACGTGTGTTCAATCCATGAATCACTGAGCATTCATCACTCAAGCTCAATTCAATAAAACTTAGACTCATTATCTAATAAGTCAAATACTGACTAATCAAATACACGTCTGCTTTGCAAACTCCACGTTCGTGAGACGTCAATCACGTCACATAGGAGATATCAGTTAGGGTTTTGGTCTGGTGGCCTACAACATGTGTGTTCATCCACGATTAGAAACATAAGTAAGTCGTTCAAGCGGTTGAGGTAGTTATCAAAGTAGTGGGTGGACGATCAACCAAGTCTCCCCACGACATGGAACTAATTTTACCATGATCTCCCACTTTCCCACTCTTTCACTCAAGAAACCGTTACACTTACTGGGATCAAGGTGTTTTGCTATTCTTACAATATAAATAAGCTCTGAATCGATGATCAAAAACAACAATCGTCTACACACAAGTCCTCTCAATCAAACTTATTTACACATATTTGCAGAAACCTTCAACACATCCACAATCCTTGATCACCATTGATCCCACACAATTCTCAGCTTCCCTCCTACAGATCAACCCATCTCCCTCTTTGTGACCGAATTGACTCTGGAACGACCATTGACTTGGTTTAGCCGGAGTCTTACATATTGATCTCTCGAACTTAAAGCACTCCCGTGCAGTGCATCTGTTTGAGGTTAAGCAGTTTTCCCGGTTGAGGAGTCTCGACAACACGTCCGTCTCTTGAATTCCCTAAAAACTCAGCAAATCGTTTTCCCATCTACAGATGAAATTGGAAAAAACATCTTTACGAGACTTGGAAGTTGCAGAGGAGCAAAAGTCTTACTTTTCCGATTTCCGTTAATTTTTCTTCCATAATCTCTTGAAATTTGAACCTTTGAGAGATGTGAGAATATTAAAATAATGATATTTTAATATTTTCTATGAAAAGACTAAACGGTCGTGGACCATTTGAGTTTTTGGCTTTTTGGACGTTTGAGCAAAATTGGAGAAATATGGAAAAATTAGGTTTTTTGCTCAAGCGAAGGAATTTCATAATATGAGAGAAGAAATGATAATAAAATAAGGAATTAGGGAGGCTTGGCACCGGCCAAGGCCAAGGCATGGCTGGCCGGCCAGTGAGCCCGATCCCGTGATGGTTTTCCCTATTTTATATTAATTATTTTTCGTTGTGTGAGAAAATATGGAGAAACTAGGAGTTTTGCTCAAACGAGGAAGTTTTCTCAAACAAAGGAGTTTTCATGAGACAAGAAAAATAATAAAATAAAGAGAGAGACGGGACCAGCCATCCGGTGGGCCCGGTCCCATGCGCCTCTTGTTTATTTTATTTTATATTATTTTCATTCCCTATTTTGCATAGATTTCCTCGTTCGTCCATATTTTTGAATGCTCGTTTATGCATTTGGGTGCTCACTTATGCATATTTGAGTGCTCGTTCGTGCATTATTGTTAAGTACACTCGCAACATTTTCTCGGGGCTTACTGGGTGTTGGCCTAAATGCCCGAAAAGTGAATATCTAGTACTAATCCATGAAATTCAGTTGAGAATACGCCACGAAATGGAGTAGTGAGATAAAATAGATTATTTTCTGGGAATTCAATTGATGAATGTTATGTTAGAATTAATCTATGAATGGATCTATACTAGCATGCAATATGTCTAGGAGCGTTTATTTGAGAATCGAGGTATGAGATGGTAGAGACATCATATTCGTTCTGAATATTAATTATGTATAGTCAGGGAACATTGAGACATACCGAAGACGTTAACGTTCTATACTAGCTTGCAATATGTCTACGAGTCGTCCAATCATTATCTATTCCTACACAGAAGTATTGATGAATTATGGTGTTGAAAGATCAGTTGAGAGGCTTTAAGGATCATGTATTCATGCGTACTGTGAGAGGGTGTACATTTAGTCAGAGATTGTGAAATGAGCTTTCACAAATCCTAAAGTATGAGTTTGACCTACGTGTCTGAAGCCGTGTAAGAAATATGCAAGATCATAATTTATACGATTTTAGCCTTTGTCGAAAATCCACCATCAACAAAAAGGATTATTAGTTAATGTGCTAAACTAATAGTAGAAATTTTCTAAGAGAGGTTTCGAAAATATGGTTTGACGTTAATTGGAAATAAGAAAACCAAAATTAGGTACTTTATTGCATATTTGAGAATACTTTCGATTTTGAAATTTCCTTGTTGTCCAACAAACTTGGTCTATAAATACTTGAGTTTGCATTTCTTGCAAACTATCCTAAGAGCCAAGCAAACTTCATTCGTGTTTTTTTCTAGTGGAGCCGTCTATCCGGAGAGGAAAGTAACCTAATTAGGTGAAATATGTTACGACCGCTAGTTTAAATACTTTTGTAGGATCAAGAATCTCTACGAGTACCATTGGTGGGAAACTAGATAATTGGACTGTTATTTTAGTTTTCGATTATTGATTTTATTGACTAATGATTGTTGAAACTTTGATTACACCTAGTTTGATTATTCTTGAGAGCCTTCTTTTTTGACAGAAGGGTCACTCAAACTAGATAAAATATCGACATGATCTTTAGAACTGTTTTTAGATCTAAAGACATCTTGTGATAATCCATTGTTAACAGAGTCCATTCTGTGCGTGATTGATCACAAGATGATTTAAGTTTTCGTGTGCAGGTACTTTAAAGATAATCGAAGATTTGAAGACGGAGAAGATTTATCTAATTAGTTTTCGTATCTTGTGAATTTTGTGCACATATCTTGAGTTTGTGCCAGCGATCTACAGTCGGCCGCCCACTGCATCTCATCCAACGGTCATCAATTTATCACCCTATAAATATAATATCTAATTTCATTTCAACTCACACCATTTCTTCAATCTTCATTCTTTCGCTCCACAACTCCAATATGTCAACTCGAGGTCGCAAATTTAGCTTAGCTGAAGATGAATGCATTTGAAGGAATTATGGTCTTGTTACACAAGCTATGGTCAACGATGCACAACAACAACAACTTACTGTATGGCAAAACATATTTCAAAGATTTCAAGAAGAAACATTGAACCTCAATAATCTATGCAAATTCTTTGTGTCATCGATTCCGAGTAATCAGCAAGGATGTGATCTTGTTTGTTGCTGCGCTTGTTGAAGGCAATCGAAACCTAGTAAATGGTCAAAACGAATTTGATGTGGAGCGAATGTGTCGGGTAGAATGACGTAACAGAGTGGGAAAAGATATTCAATTGGATAGTTGTTATCATATCTTGAGAGTATTGCCCAAATATGATGCAATTAGATTAATATTTGTACGATGCATTTAGTCAAGATTTTAAGTTATTATCAAAGTTTAATTTTAAGATATTATTAAGATATAAACTAGTGCATCTTCCATAAAGTTTGATAATCTGATTTTCGAATTTTAATTTACATTAATACATCTTTCATTAATCTTGATAATAAGATATAAACTTACAATAAAGATTTAAAAATAAAAATTTGGGACAATGTTCTTCATCTTGCTTATTTTCTTCATTTTACCAAACTTCCAATCAATGGGCTCACGAACGGAGTCTTCTTTGTTTATCTTCTTCTTTTCCTTCAAATTTTTCTTGCCTTGAATTTTTCTTTGTCTTTTCTTAGTTGGAGGTTTGGTTTGGTTAATATCCAGAACTTGTAGACTTCTTTGGTTTTTACTTATTTCTTTATACTGTCACATAGCTCACTAACAGCGGCTTCAAGCACCATTCCCGAAAAATTAAGTTAGGTAGCCAAGTCTAGTTGGGATTCAAACTTTGCCATTCGAAAATTTTTTTGGAAGAAAAGATTGAAACTTTTTGGGTAAAATTTTTGGTGTAATTTTTGTATTTGAATGTCACATTTTTATAGCGATGAAAAATGAGCGGTTGGAGGTTTAAAATCAACCGAACAATAGAAACTCGATCACAACGATATTTCTATAATGGCTCGGTCAGTTTATCAGACCAGCTGGCATGAAATATGAGGGAATTAGTCACCATAGGAACCGGCCCTAGATGCTCTAATTATTTAGGATCCTCATTGATTCTTTTTTTGTTTCCTATTTTTTTCTAACGTTGTGCATAGCCTCTTCTAGCTTTTCTGCATGCCAGACTCTGAAGCTCTCGTCTCCTTGACCGCCTTTTTATATTTGTACGTATTCTTTTTCTTTCTAATATAATCTCACAGTTCAAAAAATTATAATATAAAAACGCAAATGTGCGGTGATTTTGTTTCGTTTATTTTTTTTCTTAGTACAGTATCAAAAAGTTGGGAAAACTATATATACCATAAACAATGACATTGGTTGATGTTGCTGACTAGTTTCTGTCCTTGCCACCTTCTAAAACATCGAAAAGTGAGAGACGTACGCTTCTAAATTATGTGAAGTTGTAAAAAATAAATAAAATAAACATGGAACCTGGTTATGCGTGAAGAAGTGTCTACCAGGGAGGGAATGCGCATAAAAAAGACAAAGGAATAGGAATTTGTTCAAGATACTAGGTTCAATGTTCAAGAGAGGAGAGAGCGAATACAAAAAGAATCATGATTATTATACCATGATACCCTAGCTCCTTGCAAACCTCGCTCTGACAGAACTGAAGAAATGAGTTTTGTCGTTAACATTTTTCTCATTTGTTCTTACTTGCTTCTTCTTCCACTCCCTTCTGCTTCTCATCCCTTATGCCTTGATTCAAGTGAGTCTCTCATTCTCTCTGCAGCTTTACCGCGCATATTGAAATTCTTTTAATGGAATCATGATTATTTTTTTCTTCTTTTTTTTTGAATGCTACAGAGGCACCATTTAGGCCGAAGATCCCTTTGGAATTTTGTCCTAACGATGAGAGTGTTTGCTGCGACTCCAACCAGGAGTTGGAATTGAAGAAAGCATTTCAGTCTATGAACATTTCTCACCCTGCTTGCGCTTCTCTTGTTAAGTCTATACTTTGTGCGGTACGATTCGATACTAGCTAGCTATTTTATATTGGTTGGACTGAATATTCATCATGTCAACATACGTGCTTTCTAAAATTCTTAACTAGTTAAGCATGAATGTTAATCAGCTTATTGAGTTTGTACTGATTGCTAATGTACTTACATGCCAGCATGCCACTATACGTTTTAAAGGTGTAATTAGTATGTTAAAAAAAGGGTTCGTGGTCCAATCCCAGCAACATTAGATTTCCAGTGTTAAACCATCCAGAGACGAATTTCTGGTCATTCCCTTTTCTTCTTCCTTCTATTGTTTCTTTTTTCCTCTCTCTAAAACGAAAACCGGCTGAAATCCCAAGACTGCTAATGGGGTATCGTTTTTGTTGGGATGTACCAACCCAAACGTAATTATTGTTTTTGTCTTATATATATATATTTTGGTACACCCTCAATCAAAATAATATTCCATTAAAAATTTGTGAAATTCCTCATGCATAATTTCAATGTTTAAATATCTTTTACGATTATATCCTTATGTAGAAATAATTTATTTCTCAAATTATATCAACGATACTTATAAACTTTATATAATTAAAAAATATTTTAAAATATATACATAACGACTGCAAACATGTCTATCATATTATACAAACTTTTTATAAAAGTATCTACGTAACGGTTATAAGCATGTTTATCAAATTATACATACTTCTTATACAAGCAATAGTCAATTAAAGTGATAGTTTTAGAAATATACACTCATTTAATAATACAAGTAGTCTGTTAGTGGAATAAATTTAAAAATGTATTAGTCATCCATTAAGGGACCGAGTGAATATCATTTGTGTCGTTGGTACATGACATTAAATTCTTAAATTCATGGAGCTATACCAACAAACCTCTAGTTGATAAACCAAATGTTATGGTCTATACATAAAATTCACGGTTAGATGCGTTGTCTTTATTAATAAGTTAGCATTTTAGAGAAATTTAATTTTCAAAATGCGACTGGTTTACAGAAATGCAATCGGTTCTCGGCGGATTTATTTGGAATCGATACAGGGACTCGAACGGTTCCAGTTCTCTGTACTATTTCAGAAAAATCAATTGTGTCCAATACTTCTTCGAATGACTTCTGTTCAAACGTCTGGGAAGCGTGCAAAGCTGAACCTATAATAAACTCTCCGTTTATGCCTTCATTACAAAGTAGAACTAAAGTTCCTGTTAGTTCTACACCTTCCATATTAACAGACACATGCCATTCGAAGAGTGATTTTTGTAGATTATTTGGCAGAACTTCAGAAGATAAATTAGTATGTTTCAATGGGACATCGACTTTGCTACACAATACCGAAAATCCCCAGCCACCAAGTGGCATTTGCCTTGAGCAAGTCACTAGTGGTCCTTACCTTTATATGGATGCTCATCCAGATGGATCCAACCGTGTTTTCTTGGCGAGCCAACAAGGTAAGATATGGTTGGCAACTGTTCCTGAAGAGGGAAATGGAGAAGAAATGGTAATAGATGAATCGAATCTATTTGTGGACTTAACTGACACTGTACACGTGGATACTGAGTTTGGGCTGTTGAGTGTGGCATTCCATCCAAGATTTGTACAGAATGGACGCTTCTTTGCTTCTTATATTTGTGATGGGGATCAATGGTCTGGATGTTCAGGAAGGTGTGCATGTAACACAGATGTTAACTGTGATCCTTCAAAGCTTCCTCCTGTTTTCGGATCTCGGGCATGCCGGTTTCATGTTACAGTATCAGAGTTTACAGCTAACAGTAGCGCATCTGATCCAGCCTCGGTAAGTTTTTGAGTGGTCTCCACTAATATATTTGAAATTCCAGACCAAAATGTAAAGGATATTCAATAATATCTCTTTTTTTAGGCAACACGAGGCAATCCATCTGAAGTGAGAAGGATATTCACGATGGGCATTGCATACAAAAATGCTATTGCAAGCCAACTTCTCTTTGGTCCTGACAGGTATTTGTACTTCCTGACGGGAGATGGTGAAACTGAACTCGATCCTTACAATCATGCCCAAAACAAGAAATCCATGCTCGGGAAACTTTTGAGGCTTGATGTTGATAACATTCCAAGTGAGTATTATGACCGAGTTTAAAAATTTCTCCATGAACATGCTTGGTAACAATATTTGGTAATATTTCAATGTATTGTCAGGTGCAACAGAACTAAGCAAACGCAGCGCGTGGGGAAACTACTCTATCCCGAGTGACAATCCATATATTTATGACAAGGGATCACTGCCTGAAATTTGGGCTTTGGGACTACGAAACCCTTGGCGCTGTAGTTTTGATTCAGAGAGGCCATCTTACTTTCTTTGTGTAGACTCTGGCAAGGTTAATTGGAAGCTATTTCTTGTTCATGATAGTCAGTTATCAATTTTCTTTGGATTAGTCGTCGAATATTTGTTTCTTATATGAAGTAGAATTTGTAGGATCAATATGAAGAAGTGAATATAGTCATGAAAGGTGGGAACTATGGATGGCCATATTTTGAGGGAGATTTTCCTTTCCATTCTCTAAATTCTTCTGGAGGAAAGAACAATATGAACTCCACAGACTTCATTTCTCACGTTATGGGATATGATCATTCCCAGGCTAATACGAACGAAGGATCTTCATCAATTGCAGGTGGTTTTTTTTATAGGTCCAAAACTGATCCATGCTTATATAGCAAGTAAGTTACATTTTTCTCGACAAGTGAAAACAAATACAAGACAACTTCCGCAAATTTAAATCCATTTGTGTACTTATATTCTGTTTGTGAATGCAATTACAGGTATGTGTTTACAGATCTGTACGGTTTTGCCATGTGGGCAGGGACAGAAAATCCAGAAAATAGTGGGAACTTTACAAGTGGAAAGGTTTTATTTGGTTGTGCGCATGACTCTCCATTGCAGTGTAAGTTGGGGAAAACACATCCCCAAGGACCTCACCTTAATTTGAATTATGTGTATTCAATGGGAATGGATAATAGGAAAGATATTTTTCTGTTAACAAGTAATGGTGTGCTCAGAATTTCTCGTCCTAGTCGTTGCAACTATAAGTGCTCAAAAGAGAAATTCACGGGTTTTCAGGTTCCACGGCATTCTCATTCATATGAAGCTGGCACGGATATTAAGGGTTCACAAACTGGCTCAGGTGTTAAGGATTCACAAATAAGTTTTTCGCTTTTCTTCTATTCATTTTTGTTCCTTTTTCTGCATTTTACCTTGTAGGTCGGTCACTAAGTTATGTTTATAACCGTATCTGTTAACTCAACTTAGAGCTTCTCCAATGGTGGTCGTGGATCTTTCATATGTGGCATCACTTTTAAGACACCCTCTAGGTATAAAATTCTAAATGTTAGGAGACAATAAATTTTGTCTCCAACCCATAAAATGTTGTATCATCCTTTTACTTATTTGTAGGCATATGATTGGTTAAAATTATTTCTTTTCTTGTTTCTAATGATTTTTACTAACAAAAATGTGACTAGGATGGGAAGACATCCTCTAAGTGAATGTCTAAAACTAGAAGTTGACCTAGAGGATGTCTAACTTTTTTTTTGCCACATCATCCTCACATCAATGGGTTGGAGATGATTTTTTGTAAAAATTGTTGAGTATCCTACGTGGATGAAGACTTTTTTATTCACACACATTACATTGGAGAAGCTCTTAGATTTTATATGCATTAAGTAGTACAGTATCGGAAACCAGAAAGTAGTTTTCAGAAGTCATAAGAAAAAACTAAATGTCTTAGAAAATAAAACATAAAAGTCGGTTTGAAATTCGATCTACAACCCAACTTTAATATTTTAACCTAATTAACCTGGCGTTTTTAGGGGCCATCCCAAAGGATTTAGGGGCCATCAATTTATACCCAGCCAAAGACTCTAGTTAAGGGGTACCCTATATGATATTGAAGTTACATAAATGCCCTTCTGGTAAAACTATATAAAAACCAAATCAAAAACAATTCTACTCATTTCAACTCTTCTTCTTCCAGTTTCATATTATCTTCCGATTGTGGAAGAAAAAAAAAATTTCCTCGTTCAACCGAAACATCGCCGCGAATCGTAAAATCAAAACATCGTCGATTCGATTATAAAACAATGGATAAGAGAAATGAAACCCACAGACCTAGAACCAAAAATGTTGCTCGGGGTATCGATCCAAACATTGGAATTTTAGCAAGAAATAAAGAAATTCTTGCTGCAAATGAAGAAGAACGCGAAGAACGCGAAGAACAAGTACCCGGCAATGTAGTCGGTGGTGGCGATTCCGAGACTCAAACACTTCGTCAACTTCAAATGGCCCCAATTAGGTAAGAATCTATCATTTTTGGGGTTTATTTCGCTTTAATTCGTCGAATCGAGAAAAAAAATTTCTAGGGTTTTCGGTTATTTATCCAGATTCGGACGATATGCATGCTCATTTACTTCCGAATGTAGTCGTGTTCTTCATTTTTCAAGAACATCGACAGTATTCGGGAGAAAGATTTGATGATTATCTGCCGAATATTGGTGGCCATATCTTCCTGGATACAAACTGCTAATAATCGGTAGTTTAATGAATTTTTTGGCTACCGAATATATTTAAGTAGACACAAAGTATTCGGAAGAACACTCACTACCGAATGCATATATTGAAAAAATCTCAAAATTTATGATATAGGAAAAATCCCATTTTGGGGCCAGTATTTATTCGGAAGACAATATAATGTTTTATACCTCCGATTGTGTAGGATAAAATTTTAGAGTTTCTGAACTCCAGTTGATGAATATTCGGTTGTAAACGTGTTTAGTTATATTCCGATTGTTTTTCATTCGGAAAAAATATGTGTCTTCTTACTTCCGAATTTGTACATTCGGGTTATAGAGGTGCACTTTTTCTTCCGATTGTGTAGGATGAAAAATTTACAGTTTCTGAACTCCAATTGATGTATATTCGGTTGCAAATATGTTTAGTTAGCTTCCGATTGTTTTGTATTCGGGAACAATATGTGTCTTCTTACGTCCGAATGTGTACATTCGGGTTATATTTCCATACTTTGTCTTCCGATTGTATAGTTTGTAAATATTGTTCCTTTCTTTGTTGTTTAGACAAAGTCGAGAAGGGAGGAAGAAAGTGACAGCTAGTGCTAGGAGGGAAAGGAGTGCCAAAGATAATTCAGGTGCTCAACAAAGCGAACAAGAACAAAGCAATCAACAAGGAGTGCAACCAACTGTTGAACAACAAGACAGTGAACAAGGGGTGCGACCAAGTGTTGAACAAGCCGCTCAACAAAGTGCAGGACCAAGTGTTGAACCAGTTGATCCAGTGGCAAGAGTAGAAGAAGAAGGACAACCAAGTGGTACCCAAAAAGCCAAAAAAGGAAAAGATGTTGTAAGGAAGGATATTGCTAAGAAAGCATCACATCTTGTCCATCAGCACTTGAAGAAGAAGGGTATTCCAGCAGGCACAATCCTTGGACTACCAGCGGATGGAGGAAAATTGCTATTTGGATACAAAGACTCATGGGCCAGAGAAATATATGAAACCGAGGTAATAAAATTACTATTTTTTATTAATGTATTGTCTATGTGTTATATCGTAATACTTGTATTAATAGGATCATCAAGATGCGGTCCGTCTACTCAAACCTACCGCCGCACCAACAAAAATGCTTGCGTGGCCTTTATCCGGTGAATGTGAAAGGTTCAAGACAATTGTTGCCAACTCGGGGTTAGCTAATGCCGCCGAGAATTCATTGTTGGAACATGATCGTGTGGCCATATCGGAGTTCGTAGAGAGAATGTATCCTGAGACCGATACTTTCCATATGCTGTTTGGGGAGATGACGATCACCCCGGATGAGGTTGTGCAGATTCTTAACCTTCCCGACCAAGGAACAGCTGTGAAGTTTAACTACACAAAGCAGTTAAGTTGGGCACAACTTTATTCTCTAACTAACAAGTGCTTAGGTTGGGATGAAGAGACAACAACAGCAGAGTTTAGGAGGCATGCAAGTTACAGAACAAGACAGATCAACATTACATCTTTGATGAATATGTTTCGAGGCACCTTGGAGAAGGAAAAGAATGGAACGTTAACTGATGAGCAAGTGAACCACGCTGCCACCGCATATCTCCTTTGTGTATTGGGATGTGTCATATTCCCCAATACTTCTGGCAACCGGATCGACGCCAACCTTATACAACTTTTGGATCCTCTCCATGAAGTCGGTGACTATTCTTGGGGCACGGCATTCCTAGCATTCTTAATGGAAGAGTTGAGAAAGGCTTCGAGGCTAGGAACCTGCCAAGTTGCCGGGAAGGTGGATCTATTGCAGGTTTTTTCTTTAACTCTATAACTCACTCTATAGTTATTCAGTAGACAATACATATGATGCGTATCCATAACTCCAAATGACGCATATTCGGTAGGAAATTATCCATCTCTTTTCCCGAATGTTGGTTATTCGGTGGTTAAGTACTTACTTTGTTTTCCGATTATATACAATCGTAAATATTCTTTTGATATTAGAACCGAATATACAGGCCAGAAAAGCTATAGGTTACTGAACTCCAAATGACGCATATTCGGTAGGAATTGATCCATCTTATTTTCCGAATGTTGGTTATTCGGTGGCTAGGTACTTAATTGTTTTCCCGATTATATACAATCGGAAATATTCTTTTGATATTAGAACCGAATATACAGGCCAGAAAAGCTATAGGTTACTGAACTCCAAATGACGCATATTCGGTAGGAAATGATCCATATATATTTTCGAATGTTGTGTATTCGGTGGATAGCTACTCAGTTTTGTTTCCGATTATATATAATCGAAAATTATGTTTGGAAATTACTACCGAATATACACAATATATTTACTAAAACTTGGTTTCTTATGTATATAGGCATGGATCTATGACCACTTCCCTATCCTGAAGTTGGCCGGAGAGAACCCGGGGTGGTGCAAAGGTACTCCTAGAGGAACAAAGTATATATTTGAAGACAACCGTTCTAGGACAAAGGAGCAGCAGTTGATTCGCATGAGGGAGATTTTGGACCAATTGAAGGACTCAAACGTATGCTTTGATCCATACAAGGAAGATCGAGTCAGTGGGCATATAGATGTTCGGTCGGACTTGTCCCTTTATTTTGGACCATTGTGGCACCCCACAGGATATGTGATGTATAACCCCTCTAGGGTGATGCGACAACACGGGTATATACAACATCAACCTCTGGAGAAAATGGGGGATTACTACAAATTGGAGTTGGAGTTTTGTTCTTCTAGTGGTGACAATCTCACGATTGTTCACACAGGACCACCTACTGTTCTTGATAACTGGGATAAGAGGAATGAATTCATTATCGACACTAGTAGACGAACCATCCGAGGTGATGAAAATTCTCCAGACTATATGAGTTGGTATAACAAGGTATCACATCCTTTGGTTATCCGTGAAATCAAATCCAACACTACTGCGGCGGGTTCAAGTTATAATTGTATCATCAAAGACAAACCAGCTGGTTATGATAGACTGGTGCGTGTTCTTATATTTTTGTTCATTTTATATTATTCCTATAAATCTTAGGTAATTACCGTTTGATATTATGTCATTACGTATAAAAAACAGGTGAATAGGTTCAAGCGTGTTTCCAAAATGTTAATTGCATGCTTGAAGAGCGGAGATCCCATGCCAGCTGAGAAGATCAAAGAGGCTAGATATCTAGTTGAAAATATGGATAACGAAGATTATGCTGCCCAGTTTGGGGAGAAAGTCACGAAGAGGCATCAGCCCAAGGTGGCAGTATCAAAGACGGGTAAAAGAACTCGAGCTTCATCGAGCGCTGAAGCTGCTCCAACTGAAGCTGCTCTAACTGAAGGTGCTCAAACTTAAGGTGCTCAAACCCGTGGTCGTGCAGGACTGGGAGGTAGTCACGGTCGTAAAGTAAAGAAGAGCAGATAAATGACAATGATTTTTGTTGTACATTCGGAAATTTGTTTGGGTAACTAAGTTAGACAAGTTCAAATGACAATGATTTGTGTGGTATATTCGGAAGTTTCGGTAACTAATTTAACTTCCGATTATTTCAAAGACAAAATTTGAAAAGTATAAGTTTTTCCAAATTCTGATTTTTGGGCCATCGTACATTCGGAACTTTATAAAAAACCTATCCTCCGACTATCACAAGTTCAAAACAAACCACGGCATGGCTCCAGGTGGTTCCAAGGGCCAATATTGAAGGTTAGACATCCCATATTCGGAAGTTTTGGTAACTAATTTAACGTCCGATTATTTCAAAGACAAAATTTGAAAAGTATAAGTTTTTCCAAATTCTGATTTTTGGGCCATCGTACATTCGGAACTTTATAAAAAACCTATCCTCCGCATATCACAAGTTCAAAACAAACCATGTCATGGCTCCAGGTGGTTCCAAGGGCCAATATTGAAGGTTAGACATCCCATATTCGGAAGTTTTGGTAACTAATTTAACGTCCGATTATTTCAAAGACAAAATTTGAAAAGTATAAGTTTTTCCAAATTCTGATTTTTGGGCCATCGTACATTCGGAACTTTATAAAAAACCTATCCTCCGAATATCACAAGTTCAAAACAAACCACGTCATGGCTCCAGGTGGTTCCAAGAGCCCATATTGAAGGTTAGACATCCCATATTCGGAAGTTTTGGTAACTAATTTAACGTCCGATTATTTCAAAGACAAAATTTGAAAAGTATAAGTTTTTCCAAATTCTGATTTTTGGGCCATCGTACATTCGGAACTTTATAAAAAACCTGTCCTCCGAATATCACAAGTTCAAAACAAACCACGCCATGGCTCCAGGTGGTTCCAAGGGCCCATATTGAAGGTTAGACATCCCAAATTCGGAAGTTTTGGTAACTAATTTAACTTCCGATTATTTCAAAGACAAAATTTGAAAAGTATAAGTTTTTCCAAATTCTGATTTTTGGGCCATCGTACATTCAGAACTTTATAAAAAACCTATCCTCCGAATATCACAAGTTCAAAACAAACCACGCCATGGCTCCAGGTGGTTCCAAGGGCCAATATTGAAGGTTAGACATCCCATATTCGAAAGTTTTGGTAACTAATTTAACGTCCGATTATTTCAAAGACAAAATTTGAAAAGTATAAGTTTTTCCAAATTCTGATTTTTGGGCCATCGTACATTCGGAACTTTATAAAAAACCTATCCTCCGAATATCACAAGTTCAAAACAAACCACACCACGGCTCCAGGTGGTTCCAAGGGCCCATATTGAAGGTTAGACATCCCATATTCGGAAGTTTTGGTAACTAATTTAACTTCCGATTATTTCAAAGACAAAATTTGAAAAGTATAAGTTTTTCCAAATTCTGATTTTTGGGCCATCGTACATTCGGAACTTTATAAAAAACATATCCTCCGAATATCACAAGTTCAAAACAAACCACGCCATGGCTCCAGGTGGTTCCAAGGGCCCATATTGAAGGTTAGACAGCCCAAATTCGGAAGTTTTGGTAACTAATTTAACTTCCGATTATTTCAAAGACAAAATTTAAAAGTATAAGTTTTTCCAAATTCTGATTTTTGGGCCATCGTACATTCGGAACTTTATAAAAAACCTATCCTCCGAATATCACAAGTTCAAAACAAACCACGCCATGGCTCCAGGTGGTTCCAAGGGCCAATATTGAAGGTTAGACATCCCATATTCGGAAGTTTTGGTAACTAATTTAACGTCCGATTATTTCAAAGACAAAATTTGAAAAGTATAAGTTTTTCCAAATTCTGATTTTTGGGCCATCGTACATTCGGAACTTTATAAAAAACCTATCCTCCGAATATCACAAGTTCAGAACAAACCACGCCATGGCTCCAGGTGGTTCCAAGGGCCCATATTGAAGGTTAGACATCCCATATTCGGAAGTTTTGGTAACTAATTTAACGTCCGATTATTTCAAAGACAAAATTTGAAAAGTATAAGTTTTTCCAAATTCTGATTTTTGGGCCATCGTACATTCGGAACTTTATAAAAAACCTATCCTCCGAATATCACAAGTTCAAAACAAACCACGCCATGGCTCCAGGTGGTTTCAAGGGCCCATATTGAAGGTTAGACATCCCATATTCGGAAGTTTTGGTAACTAATTTAACGTCCGATTATTTCAAAGACAAAATTTGAAAAGTATAAGTTTTTCCAAATTCTGATTTTTGGGCCATCGTACATTCGGAACTTTATAAAAAACCTATCCTCCGAATATCACAAGTTCAAAACAAACCACGCCATGGCTCCAGCTGGTTCCAAGGGACAATATTGAAGGTTAGACATCCCATATTCGGAAGTTTTGGTAACTAATTTAACGTCCGATTATTTCAAAGACAAAATTTGAAAAGTATAAGTTTTTCCAAATTCTGATTTTTGGGCCATCGTACATTCGGAACTTTATAAAAAACCTATCCTCCGAATATCACAAGTTCAAAACAAACCACGCCATGGCTCCAGGTGGTTCCAAGGGCCCATATTGAAGGTTAGACATCCCATATTCGGAAGTTTTGGTAACTAATTTAACGTCCTATTATTTCAAAGACAAAATTTGAAAAGTATAAGTTTTTCCAAATTCTGATTTTTGGGACATCGTACATTCGGAACTTTATAAAAAACCTATCCTCCGAATATCACAAGTTCAAAACAAACCACGCCAGGGCTCCAGGTGGTTCCAAGGGCCAATATTGAAGGTTAGACATCCCATATTCGGAAGTTTTGGTAACTAATTTAACGTCCGATTATTTCAAAGACAAAATTTGAAAAGTATAAGTTTTTCCAAATTCTGATTTTTGGGCCATCGTACATTCGGAACTTTATAAAAAACCTATCCTCCGAATATCACAAGTTCAAAACAAACCACGCCATGGCTCCAGGTGGTTCCAAGGGCCATTATTGAAGGTTAGACATCCCATATTCGGAAGTTTTGGTAACTAATTTAACGTCCGATTATTTCAAAGACAAAATTTGAAAAGTATAAGTTTTTCCAAATTCTGATTTTTGGGCCATCGTACATTCAGAACTTTATAAAAAACCTATCCTCCGAATATCACAAGTTCAAAACAAACCACGCCATGGCTCCAGGTGGTTCCAAGGGACCATATTGAAGGTTAGACAGCCCAAATTCGGAAGTTTTGGTAACTAATTTAACTTCCGATTATGTCAAAGACAAAATTTGAAAAGTATAAGTTTTTCCAAATTCTGATTTTTGGGCCATCGTTCATTCGGAACTTTATAAAAAACCTATCCTCCGAATATCACAAGTTCAAAACAAACCACGCCATGGCTCTAGGTGGTTCCAAGGGACCATATTGAAGGTTAGACATCCCATATTCAGAAGTTTTGGTAACTAATTTAACGTCCGATTATTTCAAAGAAAAAATTTGAAAAGTATAAGTTTTTCCAAATTCTGATTTTTGGGCCATCGTACATTCGGAACTTTACAAAAACATTATCCTCCGAATATTACAAGTTCAAAAAAAACTGTTTCCTGGAACCAAACAACACCATAATCGGAAAGAAAGTTGACTCATAAAATAACCGAATATTACAATCGGTAGGTTGTTTAACAAAATAATCTACCGATTTCGTATAATCGGCTAGTTTTTATATTAATAATACTCCGATTACATCCATTACATAAAGTTCAAACGGCCTTAACCTTATAATTTCGTCAAAAGCACCTAAATCCATACTCCTAATTGACCATAAAAGTATTAAAACAGATCATAACTTCCAGTGACCATAGAAATTGTCCCTCTTGATTTTGTAGCATCCTTCATGTTCAAATCGTTTCCCGTAGAGGTCCACATACCGGCGATCCGCAAGATTTCTCTGAAATTACGAATGAGTAACAAGTTAGTTCTAACTTTTGTTAATGTGAATTGGAGTTACAGAGATACTTACTCGTTTTTCATACGTCCACCAAGGAAAAGCGTTCCTAACAAACCGTTCCTCATCTTCAAGTTTGTCAATCTCCTTATCTAGCGCATTCTTTCTCATCTTAATGTCATTGGATGATCTTCGAATTCGATTACCATCTAAGGCCTCAAATACCATTAAGATACGGTTCCATATCTGCTCTTCGGATTCCGATTTGTGGAGCTTGTGAACACGATCATGAGTAGTTACCACAACCCACGCTCTATAAATAGCACAATCTTCTTCTTCGGAAAAAAGCAATATCCATGTTTGTTATGAAAATTAAAACTGAAGAGAGGAAAGAGTTTGGTGCAATTGGGGTGATAGATATGAGTTTCTTTATATAGGTTTAGGGTCCAACGGCTCTTTTTGTTTTTCCCAAAAACTCCAACGGCTAATTTGACGAAAGTTGAATGTGGAGAAACCAATAATCGGTAGGTATTGGATTTAGCATATCTACCGATTATGGTAGCTTTCAAAATTTGAATTTGCGGCAACTTATAATCGGTAGGTTTTGTAATATATTTAACTCCCGATTAACGCTGAACCCAAAACACGAACCAAGAAATACTGCACCTCGTATAATCGGACGTCTGGAAAATATTTTGGCCTCCGATTGCATTCGGAGGGTAACAATGTTATCATATCCTCCGAATATATAAGGGTAATTTCGCCATTACGAATTACACGAGATAAGGGCTGGCTACATTTTCCCTTTGGGTGACCTTTTTTGTTTTATTGTTGGCCCCTAAATCCTTTTGAGTGGCCCCTAAAAACGACAGGCTAATTAAGTTAAAAATTTATTTCTTTAGGGTTGTGTAATGACTCTCTTAAATTTAGCAATAAACCACTTCAAGTATTTTTTTTTCTTCTGAAAAGGAGATGTCTGGCTCAGTATCTTCTATTTGAGATATTATATTATTTTATTTTGAAATTGATATTGATATTTGAGATATCAACTTCTTGGGCAGTGGATTAAAAAGCAGAAATTCAAATTCATTGGAATATATGAAAATATCAACCATTTTGAAATCTTAAATAAATTAAACAAGAGTGTGATAGATGCAAAAAATGAAAAGCAAAAGACTCGATTAACTTTCATTGGGCAGCTGCAAGTTCTTCCTCTGTTTCGCGAAGTATCTTTTCATTAGAAACAATCGTAGCATTAGCTTTAGTTGAAACTTCTGCAACTTCATCTACAAGCCGCTACTGAGTAGCTACATGTGCCTAGGCCTCTACCCGTAGTTGGACCAGATTCTCCCGAAGCTTGGAAATAGCGTTTTGGAGTTGTATGTGCAACACATTTACCTTGGTCTCAATTTCCTTTAAAATAACTAACATTCGGTTAACATTGAAGTTCAGATGTTGAAATGAAGCTATTATATTACCCCACCCCTTTAACTTCTCCACAGAAGGAAGATCTTGCTCAACTTTAATCATATCATCGGCAATTCGCAACAGGAAGCGAGTCAAAGAAACCAATATGTTCATCTCAGGGAGGATCTCCATAGTAGGAACATGACCATGGCTTTTCACAATCTCAGTATACATGGATTTCAAGAGAAAGTACACAACGGATGACAAGAAACTCAATAACATATTACAATAAAAGATACAATAAGCAAATAAATCGAGACGAATCGAGATACCACGAAAATCGTACCAATTCTTGCATTGATAGTAGAGTGAAGGAATGGTGTTAGGAATTAAATGCAACCATTTTTAATGATTTTTTTCTTGGAAAAGAGATGCTCTTGTAAAATAAAAATAATTTGGCTAATATCTTGTCATCTTGAAGACAGTAATCAGGTGAAAACCTTGTCAATCTCCAAAGTACCTGAACCTAATTAAATAAGCGAACTACAAATAGAACTTCAATAATAGAAAGAATCCCACAAAAGGGAAGGCTAGAGTTCCCACGAGGGGGAAGAAGAGAATCACACCAGCATAACATGGAACTTAATTGAGAATCAGAAGAAAAAAAATCAAATAATAGTAACCTAGATATAAATAAGAAGACTAAATTAAAAAGAAAAAGCGCCTACAAACATTAAGCCTAACTAAAACTAAAAAAATTGAAATTCTTGCTCGGAAATAATCTGAAATGGGGTAGATCTAAGAAAAAAGGAAACTAGTTTTTTTTCCTTTTCTTTCCTCTCTAAAGAGTGGTAGAGTGGGAAAAAAGCACTTTCTAAAGATTAACTTCAACTACTCTATTGTCATTTTCTTTTCATTTGTGGTTGGATTTTCTAACATATGTGTTAGAGCATAGCTCGGTTGAACCCACCAAGTGTTGGTATGTCAAGTTTGGTTGTCATATGTTAGTGAATCAAAATTAATTTAAAGAGTCGCTTGATTATGTACTAGAGTCAACTTCGTATAAGTTAGCTTGAAAGTATTAGGATATGAGATATTACAAGTATTGCGAAGACTTGAAGAAGTGAAAAAGTAAGAAGCTACAACGACAACATCATCCTTCCACTTGAGGTTAGTGATATTTGACTTGAATTGTTTCATTCCCTATCATATCTTTCAAGTCGTGCATTTTCAAAACAAAACTGCGAAGCATGAACACTCTAGTTAGACATAGTATTAAGGAATACAATACGAGATTTATTGCTTAACCATTAATCTTTGTAGATAAGACATCAACACAATCGTTTAAATGCTATTGTGATTATGTATGGGTATGAGGTGAGGATTTCATCATAGGAAACAATGTTTTACATGTGTTTTAAGGAAGTAAATTCATGAACTCGTTTTGTGAATCGAAAAGGAAATTGCCAGGCGTTATTGGTATTGTTATTCATTGCATATCTTGTGAACAACCAATATGTGTGACTAGTATAACCGCTCATGACTTGTTTATGTTCTTGGTAAAAATATTCACAAAGGCCTGACTTTTGTATTGGTATGACTTTTATTAGTGAAACCGATCTTAAGTAATCACCTGAGATGGTATGATCGATTTTGTGTTATTGGTAAGACCGAATCTGGGTAAAAGGGAACCTATCCTAGTAAGAGGTGCAACCTATCACAAAGGGGAATCGATCCTTGTATGAGGTGCAACATGTTTTTAGCAGAAAGGGGAACTGATCCTATGGACATGTGCAACACGTTTTTAGGAAAAGGGGAAACGATCCTATGGACATGTGAAACACATTCAAGTTAGATACCATATATATATGGGGAACGGATCCTAGTACCTAGTCAAGCGAATTTTTGGAAATCTAGTGTGACTATGCACAATACTCACATGGAGGTAGAACCGTGAAACCCATGATTTGTGACTGAGTGTTCTTGATCAATCACATAATTCTTGAAAGTCAGATGAACCAATTATAAACTTGTTTGGAAGTGTGGAAATCGGTTTCAAGGTTGTAATTATGAAAGAGGACTTACAAATTAAAGATGGCGACATACTTTGAACATTTGCAGTAACGCTAATCTTTAATTGTTCAAAGTTATTTTTTAATAGATAAAGGAAGAAAATACCAGGATCGAAACATAAATAAGTTAAGAATCTTTTATTTAAGATTTTTAATTTTATTTTAGGAAAATGAGAATTAGTAATGTGCATTTACTAGTTGGAGATTTTCCAAGAAATTTTCAGTCATTATTTTGGACAGAGCATTTCCATGAATTATGGAAACCGAATTTGGAATATATTGCATATCTTGAGAATATTTTCGATTTTGGAAATTTTTTGGTGTCCAAACTTCCTTTGTCTATAATATGAAAGTTTGCATTTCGAGCAAACTAATCCTTCGTGACAGCAAACTTCCTCGGTTGTGTTGTTATTGGTGAAGCCGCCTATTCGGAGAGGAGAGTAACCTAATTAGGAGAAATATCTTACAGCCGCTCAGGTTAAAGTCTTCTTTGGGATTGAGAAGCTCTAGTAGTACCTTTGGTGGGAAACTAGATAATTGCGGTTTATCTTGAGTTTTCGATTGATTTGATTGACTAACGGTGGTTGAAACTTTGATTGCACCTAGTTTGTTTATGCTTGAGAATATTCTATTTTGATATAAGATTCACTCAAACTGGATCGAAGTTTCGACATGGATCTTTAGACTGTTTATAGATCTAAAGACGTCTTGTGATAATCCATTGTTAATAGACTCAGTTGTGTGCGTGATTGATTACAAGAGATTCAAGTTGTTGTGTGCAGGTATTTATTGAATATCTAAGAAGATTTGAAGACAAAGAAGATATTGAAGATTTCTGATTTGGGGTTCATAATCTTTGGTGTGCACAATACTTGTTTCGGTATAGAGGATCCAACTATAATCGGTTTATCCTTGTGGTAGATTAGATTGATTAATTGTGTAGATCGGCATCAATACAATTCTTTGTGATTAAAAGTATTGATTGCAAAATCTTAACAATTACCTTTGGTAGTTGATCATAAGATAGATCTAAGAACCTGACGAAGAAGTTTATTGAGATAAACAGAAGAGCCTTTATCGAACTCGCATCACTTGGTTGAAAAGAGTTGCTACCAAACAGCTTTGTTGTTCCTTTACTGTTTTGAATAAGAACCAAAGGAATTGTTCCAAGTACCTGACTTATTCATAAGTTGGAGGCGTGGGAATACAGACGGAACTAGGTGAACTATAGGTTTAGTTGTTTGGTCTCAACTATACGAAGTTGGTATGATTTTGTATAGCGGCTTAATCCTGAGAGTATTCAATTTTGGACAAGGTCGTGGGGTTTTTCCTGCATTTGCGGTTTCCTCATTAACAATATCTTGCTATGTCATTTACTTTTATTTTCCGCAACTATAATTGTTGTTATTATAATTTAAAGTAAATGACACGAACGTTAATTCTTATTTACTTGATAAGTAATCCTATTGTGTTTGGTTAAATCCGAACCTTTTATCAAGTAAACATACTTCGTTGTTGTATTATCTCGATCTCGTATCCATAGAAGATCACACGAAGTGTGAACCGATTTGTTCTATTGTCTCGACTCAGTCCATAGACAATCACTTTCGGAGAAAGGACTTATAGGTGAAAAAGTTTTAGATTGAGGTATATTTGATCACCCTCGTCTTTTCAACATGCCTCATGTACACCTTTTTTCGACAACACGTGGTGTAAATAAAAAAGTTGGAATCGAACTGGATTTGCGTCAGTGTATCAAAATTTTGATGGATAAATTATTACGGTGTACCGTAGTCATATATAATTAGGAAGTAGTCCAAATTTTCATTTTTTTAAAATGAAGCAGTCCAAAGTATCCTAGTTAGAAAATTTTCGAATTATAATTCGAAAACCCATCTATATCATCCGAGTGGTATGGACGGTCCGTATTTTTGAAATCCCGACTTAGATTCGTGGATTTTCATCCTAAAACGAATTATATAGGTATTTGCGAATTACCGAACTATACGGTCTGTATAATACTTTTCCACGCCATTACCAAATTATCATCAAAATTTATGTATATTAGTCCTCCACTGAAGTTTATGTTAATTGAGAGAAGACCCAACTTTTCGGCTCATAATTTCGCAACATATGCTTTTAGACATAATTTCCAGCAGTTTTGGCAACCCCCTTCTTGTGCCTTGTTTCTGATGCAGTTTATAATTTAGCTCATTTCATTATTTAGCTTAGCGTGGTATTTAGTTGTTTATCTTTTGTCGCTCTGCAGTAAACTATCAACAAAACAAAAACAATCCTTCAAAAGAAAGCACAAACATAATATCACTTGAATTGCTTCAGAAAAAGAAAAGAATGACACTTGCGTTGTGCACTTCAAGAAGAGTATTTGCATTGCTTTAATATCCTGGCGTTTTTAGGGGCCACTCAAAAGGATTTAGGGGCCATCAATTTATACCCAGCCAAAGACTCTAGTTAAGGGGTACCCTATATGATATTGAAGTTACATAAATTCCCTTCTGGTAAAACTGTATAAAAACTAAATCAAAAAAAATTCTACTCATTTCAACTCTTCTTCTTCCGGTTTCATATTATCTTCCGATTGTGGAAGAAAAAGAACTTTCCCTCGTTCTTGTGTTCAACCGAAACATCGCCGCGAATCGTAAAATCAAAACATTGTCGATTCGTTTATAAAACAATGGATAAGGGAAATGAAACCCACATACCTAGAACCAAAAACGTTGCTCGGGGTATCGATCCAAAGATTGGGATTTTAGCAAGAAATAAAGAAATTGTTGCTGCAAATGAAGAAGAACGCGAAGAACGCGAAGAAGAAGTACCCGTCGATGTAGTCGGTGGTCGCGATTCCGATAGTCAAACACTTCGTCAACTTCAAATGGCCCCAATTAGGTAAGAATCTATCATTTTTGGGGTTTATTTCGCTTTAATTCGACGAATCGAGAAAAAAAATTTCTAAGGTTTTCGGTTATTTATCCAGATTCGGGCGATATTCATGCTTATTTACTTCCGAATGTAGTCGTGTTGTTCATTTCTCAAGAACATCGACAGTATTCGGGAGAAATATTTGATGGTTATCGGCCGAATATTGTTGGCCATATCTTCCTGGATACAAACTGGTAATAATCGGTAGTTTAATGAATTTGTTGGCTCCCGAATATATTTAAGTAGACACACAATATTCGGAAGTACACTCACTACCGAATATATATATATATATATATTGAAAAAATCTCAAAATTTCTGATATAGGAAAAATCCCATTTTGGGGCCAGTATTTATTCGGAAGACAATATAATGTTTTATACCTCCGATTGTGTAGGATAAAATTTTAGAGTTTCTGAACTCCAGTTGATGAATATTTGGTTGTAAACATGTTTAGTTATATTCCGATTGTTTTTCATTCGGGAAAAATATGTGTCTTCTTACTTCCGAATTTGTTTATTCGGGTTATAGTTTTGTACTTTTTCTTCTGATTGTGTAGGATGAAAAATTTAGAACTTCTGAACTCCAATTGATGCATATTCGGTTGTAAATATGTTTAGTTAGCTTTCGATTGTTTTGTATTCGGGAACAATATGTGTCTTCTTACGTCCGAATGTGTACATTCGGGTTATATTTCCATACTTTGTCTTCTGATTGTATAGTTTGTAAATATTGTTCCTTTCCTTGTTGTTTAGACAAAGTCGAGAAAGGAGGAAGAAAGTGACAGCTAGTGCTAGGAGGGAAAGGAGTGCCAAAGATAATTCAAGTGCTCAATAAAGCTTACAAGAACAAAGCAGTCAACAAGGAGTGCAACCAAGTGCTGAACAAAGTGTAGAACAACAAGGCAGTGAACAAGGGGTGCAACCAAGTGTTGAACAAGCCGCTCAACAAAGTGCAGAACCAACTGCTCCACAAGTTACACCCCACCATGAAATTGAACCAGTTGATCCAGTGCCAAGAGTAGAGGAAGAAGGATAACCAAGTGGTACCGAAAAATCCAAAAAAGGAAAAGATGGTGTAAAGAAGGATATTGCTAAGAAAGCATCACATCTTGTCCCTCAGCACTTGAAGAAGAAGGGTATTCCAGCAGGCAAAATCCTTGGGCTACCGGCGGATGGAGGAAAATTGCTATTTTGATACAAAGACTCATGGGCCAAAGAAATATACGAAATCGAGGTAATAAAATTACTATTTTTTATTAATGTATTGTCTATGTGTTATATCGTAATATTTGTATTAAGGATTTTTTATGTACTTTAATAGGATCATCAAGATGTGGTCCGTCTACTCAAACCTACCGCCTCACCAACAAAAATGCTTGCGTGTCCTTTATCCGGTGAATGTGAAAGGTTCAAGTCAATTGTTGCCGACTCGGGGTTAGCTAATGCCGCCGAGAATTCATTGTTGGAACATGATCATGTGGCCATATCGGAGTTCGTGGAGAGAATGTATCCTGAGACCGATACTTTCCATATGTCGTTTGGGGAGATGACGATTACTCTGGATGATGTTGTGCAGATTCTTAACCTTCCGACCAAGGCACAGCTGTGAAGTTTAACTACACAAAGCAGTTAAGTTGGGCACAAATTTATGCTCTAACTAAAAAGTGCTTAGGTTGGGATGAAGAGACAACAACATCAGAGTTTAGGAGGCATGCAAGTTACAGAACAAGACAGATCAACATTACATCTTTGATGAATATGTTCCGAGGCACCTTGGAGAAGGAAAAGAATGGAACGTTAACTGATGAGCAAGTGAACCACGCTTCCACCGCATATCTCTTTTGTGTATTGGGATGTGTCATATTCCCCAATACTTCTGGCAACCGGATCGACGCCAACCTTACACAACTTTTAGATCCTCTCCATGAAGTCGGTGACTATTCTTGGGGCACGGAATGCCTAGCATTCTTGATGGAAGAGTTGAGAAAGGCTTCGAGGCTAGGAACCTGCCAAGTTTCCGGGAACGTGGCTCTATTGCAGGTTTTTTCTTTAACTCTATAACTCACTCTATAGTTATTCGGTAGACAATACATATGATGCATATTCATAACTCCAAATGACGCATATTCGGTAGGAAATGATCCATCTCTTTTTCCGAATGTTGGTTATTCGGTGGCTAGGTACTTATGTTGTTTTCCGATTATATATAATCGGAAATATTCTTTTGATATTAGAACCGAATATACAGGCCAGAAAAACTATAGGTTACTGAACTCCAAATGACGCATATTCGGTAGGAAATGATCCATCTCTTTTTCCGAATGTTGGTTATTCGGTGGCTAGGTACTTATTTTTTTTTCGGATTATATATAATCGGAAATATTCTTTTGATATTACTGCCGAATATACAGGCCAGAAAAACTATAGGTTACTGAACTCCAAATGACGCATATTCGTTAGGAAATGATCCATATCTATTTCCGAATGTTGGGTATTCGGTGGATAGGTACTCAGTTTTATTTCCGATTAAATATAATCGGAAATAATGTTTGGAAATTACTACCGAATATACACAATCTATTTACTAAAACTTGGTTTCTTATGTATATAGGCATGGATCTATGACCACTTCCCTATCCTGAAGTTGGCCGGAGAGAACCCGGGGTGGTGCAAAGGTACTCCTAGAGGAACAAAGTATATATTTGAAGACAACCGTTCTAGGACAAAAGAGCAGCAGTTGATTCGCATGAGGGAGATTTTGGACCAATTGAAGGCCTCGGACGTATGCTTTGATCCATACAAGGAAGATCGAGCCAGTGGGCATATAAATGTTCGGTCGGACTTGTCCCTTTATTTTGGACCATTGTGGCACCCCACAGGATATGTGATGTATAACCCCTCTAGGGTGATGCGACAACACGGGTATATACAACATCAACCTCTGGAGAAAATGGGGGATTACTACAAATTGGAGTTGGAGTTGTGCTCTTCTAGTGGTGACAATCTCACGATTGTTCACACAGGCCCACCTACTGTCTTGATAACTGGGATAAGAGGAATGACTTCATTATCGACACTGGTAGACGAACCACCCGAGGTGATGAAAATTCTCCAGACTATATGAGTTGGTATAACGACGTATCACATCCATTGGTTGTCCGTGAAATCAAATCCAACACTACTGCGGCGGGTTCAAGTTATAATTGTATCATCAAAGACAAAACAACTGGTTATGATATAATGGTGCGTGTTCTTATATTTTTGTTCATTTTATATTATTCCTATAAATCTTAGATAATTACCGTTTGATGTTATGTCATTACGTATAAAAAACAGGTGAATAGGTTCAAGCGTGTTTCCAAAATGTTAACTGCATTCCTGAAGAGCGGAGATCCCATGCCAGCTGAGAAGATCAAAGAGGCTAGATACCTAGTTGATAATATGGATAACGAAGATTATGCTGCCCAGTTTGGGGAGAAAGTCATGAAGAGGCATCCGCCCAAGGTGGCAGTATCAAAGACGGGTAAAAGAACTCGAGCTTCATCGAGCGCTGAAGGTGCTCCAACTGAAGCTGCTCCAACTGAAGCTGCTCCAACTGAAGGTGCTCAAACCCGTGGTCGTGCAGGACTAGGAGGTAGTCACGGTCGTAAAGTAAAGAAGAGCAGATAAATGACAATGATTTGTGTTGTACATTCGGAAGTTTGTGTAACTAAGTTTACTTCCGATTATTGCAAGTTCAAAATTTGAAAAGTATCAGTTTTTCCTAAATTCTGATTTTTGGGCCATCGTATATTCGGGACTTTACAAAAAAAAATTATCCTCCGAATATTACAAGTTCAAAACAAACCATGCCATGGCTCTAGGTGGTTCCAAAGGCCAATATAGAAGGTTAGACAACCCATATTCAGAAGTTTGTGTAACTAAGTTTACTTCCGATTATTGCAAGTTCAAAATTTGAAAAGTATCAGTTTTTCCCAAATTCTGACTTTTGGGCCATCGTACATTCGGGACTTTACAAAAAAAAAATTATCCTCCGAATATTACAAGTTCAAAACAAACCATGCCATGGCTCTAGGTGGTTCCAAAAGCCAATATAGAAGGTTAGACAACCCATATTCGGAAGTTTGTGTAACTAAGTTTACTTCCGATTATTGCAAGTTCAAAATTTGAAAAGTATCAATTTTTCCCAAATTCTGATTTTTGGGCCATCGTACATTCGGGACTTTACAAAAATAAATTATCCTCCGAATATTACAAGTTCAAAACAAACCATGCCATGGCTCTAGGTGGTTCCAAGGGCCAATATAGAAGGTTAGACAACCCATATTCAGAAGTTTGTGTAACTAAGTTTACTTCCGATTATTGCAAGTTCAAAATTTGAAAAGTATCAGTTTTTCCCAAATTCTGATTTTTGGGCCATCGTACATTCGGGACTTTACAAAAAAAAATTATCCTCCGAATAATATAGTCGTGTTTAGAAATACCAACCTAATCGGTAGATAAAAATTTAAGTTCGCTACCGAATGTCTTATTCGGAGGAAATACGTGTATCGTTAGCAACCGATTATACTGCATCATTGATACGAAACCTCAACGACCATATTTCAGAAACCTCAACGGCCATATTTTCAAAAATTAGAGCCGTTGGAACTCTAATCTATATAAGGAGGGTAACCCCTCTCAGTTATTATTGAGTAAAAAATCAGAATGAAAAACCTTTTTAATGGCAAGTTCATCATCAATCGACAACATACTTCGAAGATGCAAGCGAACAACTACATCAATTGCAGCAATGGAAGAAGAAATACAAAAAAGGAACAAACAACCCAAAAAAATTAAACCATCGTTAGTGGCAACGAAGGAGGAGGAAGAGGAAATCAAGGCTAAGAAGCGAGGTCAAGAACAATTCCATCATAGAGAAATATTAAAACAAGTTGAGGAAGAGACCGAATGGATAAAAAATTATTACATTGTGAAAGATCTACCCAAAGAACAGCAGGACGATCGTATATTTTGGATTAACGTTTCATTGGGTCCTTTTGTTGGTAAGTACAAGAAGCCACGCCACAATTATGAACCATCCCATGTTTCTTCAAGGGTGCACCATGTTATAAAATTGTGCACCGAGTACAACCGTATTCTTGCTAGGCACATAGACGACACGTTTGCGGAACAAGATGCTTATTCCAAGTGGATAGGAGAGTCGTTTCTACATTTCGAAGCCGCGTTGATTGTTGCATCTCGGACTGGGAAAAAAGAATAACATGTGATGTTTGAGTGTTGTAAATTCAAATTTTTAATATTAATCGGCGGTTTGATAAAATATGGAATTCCCGAATATGATTAATCGGATTGAAGTGTTATAATACTGTTGTTCCGATTACATAGTTTCAAAAAAAATTATAGTAGTGCCTCGAAATACCCACCAAATCGGTAGATAGATATTTAAGAGTTCTACCGATTATAATATTCAGAATCAAAACGTGTATCATTACCAACCGATTATAATATTCGGAATCAAAACGTGTATCAAAGAGCTCGATTCCTACATTCGGGAGACAACATTGTATTTTTTGCGGCCGATTAAATCATATATCTTCACAAAAAAAGTTTCCAAAAAACTTGTACAAATTACATGTTCGAAAAAAAACACGATCAAACATCGTCATCATCCGAGGGGATCAATTCGAGTAACTCAGCGGGAAAGTTGTTGTCCATAACACGATCCCAATCAACCATGTTGGACTCATATTGTTTCAACCAATCCTTGCAATGGTTCATCGGGAAGTAATCGTGCCACTTACTCAACGGAGGTAACGGACAATCTTTCTTTACTCTTAAACCGATAAAATGCATTTCATTCACAAGTGCCATTACGATTCTTCTATCTTTAACCGACTCGTCGCAAGCCGTTCTTGTGGGTGCAAACGTCATGCTAAGTCCATACACATGAGGAACAAAGAAATGTACCACGCAATTCAAAACGTTCGCTAGGAGATATCCAAATTTAGGCATTGTCATCCAATACTTGGATCTGATTGTCTTCAATCCTTTTCGGCACTTCACACGCGCAACTAAGTCTTTGAACTCTTGTTCTTTGTCGTATCTATCTCCTCGCCTCATCATCTCCATATAAAAACCTTGTCCTTCACTAGTTGTACCGCCATCTTATTTCTTAAATATTGGCATTGGGTGACATCTTCGATATCCGCCTCTCTAAAGTAACCCATTTGTTCCTTAGCAACGTGAAACCCACATTTTCCATCCCCATCAACCTCGTCGGTCGACAAAAAAAATGGAATGATAAGTGGAGGGAGTTGTTCCAAATACTCTTTGTATATTGTATATGTGGATCAATTTGGTCTTCCATTAAATCTCTAGGGCAACGAAGAGTACCTTTGTCCTCTTTTATAGTAAGAATTTCCATTGGTTGGGTTTGTTGCGAGGCGTTTATTTGCTCAACAACTTCTTCGACAACATTGGGTTGACTTACTTGAGAAGGCTCTGTAGAGATCTTTGGCCTTACTTGTCGGGTGGTTGGTCCACTTTGATCATTTCTTGGACGACCTCTTTTCTTAGGTTCCGGCTCATCTTCAAATTCGGCTTCCGAACGCTCGTGCCTAGACAATATTCTTTTATTAGACAAATACTCCTTCAACTCTTTTCTTTGGATGGTCATCGACACTTCGGTGTTCGGCCTACCAGTGTTCTTTTGCTTAATAGGTTCATCAACCTCCCTTAAACAAGGGTGAAGGGCTTCCTCCAAATTATGCATCAATATTTGCTTTTTGGTGCCGTTTGATGTAGTGTAACGCTCGGCTATTCGTGCACACAATTCCGACTCCAAGAAAGACGGACCATCAACTACCGGGGTGTTCGGAGTGAAATTTAATTGCTTCCAAAATGGATGAATATCATTGATGTCAATCACTTCAACATACCTACCCAACTTATGACGACACGGGAGTCCAATACCTATCATATCCTTGCAAACACAAACCGTATTCTCGTCATCATAAGTTTTATATAACTTCAATTGTTTCATCATGCGATTTATTGCCCATCTTGAAACTTTATGAACAACTCCCCTTAGAAGCAATTTTTCCTTAATATGTTCCATCGGGAATTGGTGTACACTAAATTGCATACATTTCCTAATCTTTACGAGATCACGATTGGTGAATTGATGGATTGCTTCTTGGATCGAAACAAGTCCATTTTGACTACCAATTAGTATTTTCTTTAGTCGACCATGAGACCCCTCTGCAATGCTTGTCGCCTCGTTCTTGAATTTACGATATTGATATGTCCATGCAAACACAAACCTCTCCTTAATCGTTAACCATTGTTTTTTACAATACTCAACCGGTTTTGGGTAGTCCGTGCCGTATTCATCCTCAAATTTCTTCAAGTTACATTCGTAAATTTCCTCGGTCATCGACCAAACGATTTTGTCCCATGCTTTCATGAACATTTTCCAAATAATTCCATCCTCCTTCCACTTTTCTTCAAATAACCTATCCTCTTCCTTACGTTCTTCCACGGTTAATTTACTAATGCGATCATCCTCTTCCTTTGACCTCTTGGTACCCTTCCTTGGTATTTTAGCTTGGAAATGATGATGGCAATTGGTTTTGAGATTGTATTGAATGTGCCACGTACATTGCAAATTTTGGGCTTCCGGAAACACTACCGCTATTGCATGTATTAAGGCTTGATCGTTATCCGTTACAATAACCCTTGGAAAATTATCACCATTATAAATGGACCTCAACGTCTCCAACATCCAAATGAAACTCACATTGTTCTCATGATCCATTAAACCCCATGCAATCGTAAACGTGTTTTTGTCCGAAGTATGGCAAGCAATGTTCAACAACGGCATGTAATACTTATTTGTCTTATAAGTAGCATCTATCAACAAAATTTGATGAAAGCATTGATCCAATTGGATCATTTCGGGATGTGCCAAGAATATACGAACCACTATACCATCCTTTTCTTCCCTTCTCAAGGTGTAGCCGTGTAACTCCGCTAACCACTCTGATTGTTGCATGACCGTTCTACCATCCCATTCAGTCCTTTTGATCGTAGCTAGGTCCGACTTAATTGTAGACAAAGAAGACAAGTTGTCGGGGTCGTCCGCCTTTATTTTACTTAAGATCGCACTCGCTTTTTGGATCCGCATAGACCTCACCGTATGCATTTTATGTGGTTTTAACTTGGCAACCATTACATGTCCAATTAAATCCAACGGATCATCATGGTTGTGACAACCGTTATCAACTTTATATATTTTATACTCTTTACCTTTAATACCAACGGGCTTATAGAAGAAAATCTTAAATGGGCATCCTATCTTCTTGGTATTGCTTCGGTATTTCCTATTCGTCTTCCGTACGTACTTACTATTCTTTCCCTCGTGACTCTTTCGCGTCCCACCTCGCTCACAAATCATTTCAAATCGAGTGTCACTAACATGATTATTTTGAACTACCACGCACATGTTATCTTTTGCCTTGTTAATAAGCCATTCCTTTGCCTCCTTCTTACTTCCAAATGTCTAAACGTGCATAAAACAAAACAAATCTAATAAGCATAACCAACCATTTAACATATAAATTTTGAAAAAAAAAAGAAAAGTACTAATGAGTATACCAAATCGTTTGCATAGTATAGGAAGTGTCGGGCCTCAAATAGAAATCATCAACAAACTCTTCAAAGGCCTGCATATGAAAGCAACAAATTATTATACAATAATCGGAGGTTATTAAATAAGTCAAACTGCTGAATATACTATATTCAGAATCCTATCGGTTACCCAAAACACCCGATTTATGCAAATGAATGTACACAGTTTACTGAGTGCAAAAAATGATATAATCGGAATCTAAAATATATAGTAAAACATCCGAATATAAATAACCGGGAGGTAACTTTAATCGATAAACATCCGATTTTCAAGTTTTCGGAAATTTTATTTTGAGGCCACTGTTATATTCGGCAGTCAAATAATGTTAAACTATTACCGATTGTAAAGGATAAGAATACTGAGTTTTGAAATTTTTTGAGGAATTCGTTTTTGGGTCCATTCGGAGGTAAATAACTCTACATAACTACCGAATGTAGATTTTTTTGGAAAACCAGTTTGGGGTTTTTTCTCATATTCGGCAGTAAACTACTATCTTGGAACTACCGAATATACATATTTGGTACTCAGTGTGTTATATTCGTAAGTTTATTCGAGAAATTATCTACCGAATCTGGGTAGTTCATCAATGCATGCAATAATCGGTTTTTCTTGTTTACAAAAGCACACAAACGCATGCAAATCGAGTATTTGAGTTTCTTAACACAATACATGTATTTTACATGCATCGTTAGCTTCAATATCAGGTGATTCTCCATTTTCTTCCATGAAAGGGTCGTCTAGGTTTTCCTCTCCACAAAAGTTTGGATCATTCAACATATACCCCAAATCGTCTTCGCCATGATTCTCACCTTCTTCTTCATATCCATCCATTTTTGTAGTGATAAAATGGGTTTTCCCTTTTTTCTTTCACCTTCTTCTCTATAACTCTAACAACTCAAAAATGGAAAAGAAATGGAAAAATGAAACAGAAATCATTCTAATACTGCACCGACAACAATCGGAAGTCTGGGTAAATTTTTGTCTTCCGATTGAAATCGGAGGATAAAAATGTTATTATATCCTCCGAATATATAAGGATAATTTTGCCATTACGAATTACGCGAGATAAGGGCTGGCTACATTTTCCCTTTGGGTGACCATTTTTGTTTTATTGTTGGTCCCTAAATTCTTTTGAGTGGCCCCTAAAACCGTGAGGTTTAATATTTCTATTCAAGGACTTTAAAATTTAAATTAGCATTGTGTCCGCCTCCCACTATGCAAACAGTCATCTAGTATATATAAATTGAAACAAACATTTATCTCATAGTGTTTTTATTCTATGTACAAGAACGCACCGCACGTGCTATTATAACCTATGTGAATCAATTTTAGACGTGGATTTTACTTCTATCGTGATCCGTGGATTTTACTTCTATCGTGATAAGTGTATAAAGCCTCAACCTAAACCCAATTTGGGTACTCTTCTTTAGCCTCCTCTGTTGCCCGCCTCCACGACCTTCTTCCTCTCTTTTTTTCATTCATTTTTATTCATCCCTCTCTCTGCTTTGACCGTTACCTTTCTTTCTCCTTAAATCCATATGATAACATTTCATCTCCTTCCCATGTTTAACTTTATTAAGGCATCATTCAATAGAAAAGAACCATAGTTCTTTTTTTTGTTGTTCTATTAGCTACGCATTATGATGAATCTAGGAATTTATATTTTAATTGATTGTTCATACATTTAATTAGTTGAAAAACTCAAGGATCTGATTTAATCAACGAAGGCCATATAATACTATTTATTACTTAGAAGAACAAATTCGAGTGCCAGAGATCCAGTAATGGAAAATTAGTCTGTGTTGGTCTGTATCTCAGACTGTGTAAGATATACTCAAAATTACGTTAATGCCCCCAATATATTAGCTGAGTTTAAAAAATAAAAATGAAATAAGGGTAAAATTGGAAATCACATTTTTACAGCTTCAACTGCTACGGTAAGCCTAGTTGGCTTTATATAATAGAATTATGACCGAACATGGTGTCGGTTAACCGTTGGAAACCGACCGAACCAGACCAATAAGCAAGAAACCGAACCAAACCATTTAGATTTGGATTGGTTTGGTAAAAAATGTTGAAAAACCGACATTATTGGTTTGGTTTTGGTTTGACCTGAAAACCGAACCAAAAACCATTGGGGAACCGATTAATTTTTAAACTTAATTCCTACCGTCGATTTAAAAGTATTAGATTCTACCCATTAATTTAGAGGATAAATAGAAACCCTAAATCTAATATTTCATTATGATACTCTCCCTCTTTCTCTTTCTCCTTCTCTCAGCCGCCTCCCTTCTCCACCCCCAACTACAACTGCTGCTACTCGACTTTTTTCTTCCCGTCTTCCTTCTTTTTTATTTGATATATTATATATCTTCATTTGATCTCTAGAATTAGAGTAAGCTTTAACTATTCTTGATTTTTTTTGTCTGTATATTTGTGTAAACCAATACTATCGGCAACTACGATTTTTTTATCTGTAAATTTGTGTATTTTTTTTTGGTTTGACATAATTATTGGTTAACCAAAAACCACTGGGACAAACCGAAACCAACTGGAACCATTTGAAAACCGAACCAATGGTTAATGGATTGGTTTGGTTTAGATTTTTAGAAACCAATAATATTGGTTTCGGTTTTGGTTTGGCTAGAAACCGAACCAAAACCGACCATGAACAGCCCTAAATAGAATAGATTGGTTAAAAAATAATTTAGCTTTTGAATATTAAATATGTTTTAAACCAATAAAAATAAAATATTATGAGATAAATGTTTGATGTTGTCATTGTTACAACAACAAACATTGAATCTAATATTTCACACAAAATTTGATCTAAACATGCTTTACTTATTACTTTGCGGTTTACCAAACTGCTACACTTTTTTTTTAACGCATCAACATATAGCAGAAAAACGCTTTTACAAAACTCATACAAATACCAAACTTAAGCCTTAAGCATAGACCATTATCGATTGTGGAATTTCGGCCTAATACCACTAATATGAATAACAAAATTTCCAAACTTAGCTTAGAACCAATTCCTAACACTCACCAACCAACAGATGCACGGTCACTAAATTAGCAATACCAAGATGACCAGGTCCAGATGGACCACACGACCTGACTCAATAGGCATATCCTGCCGCTCAAACCTTTTCATATCTTAGAAGCATGTTGTTACTTGTTAGGCTCGAGAACCCGATAATGGAAATGTACAATAAAAATCTGAATAATTACTAATCGGTGGCTAAGAAATCGTAGTTAGCCGCAACTATGGTTGAGTTCATGCTACTGATAGACGCATTTATGTGTCTAATATATCTCATTTGTATATACTGTTAGTGCCCACTTTTGTATTTATTATGGTGTTTTATTTATTTATAGGTATTTTTGGAAAAATAATCTTTTACGGCGAAATTGGTTAAAAATGCGGCGTTTGGAGCTCCGTTGACGGTGTACCGGAAGTACCCCAGAAGTGCACCGGAAGTACCCCAGAAGTGCACCGGAAGTACCCCAGAAGTGCACCGGAGGAACCTCGAAAAAGTGCGAAAAATGTCCCAGAAAAATTATAAAAGGCACCCAAGAGAAATTGGTTTTGGCACCCATCATTTGGATAAGGGCACCCCTGGACACCCTAGATGCTAAAGGCGCCCAACTTTTGGATTAGGGGCACCCCTTTTCTTCACGAGTTCAAAATAGAATTTTGGCGGGAATTTTCCATGCACGTCTGCATGATTTTGATTTGATTTCTGGGCAGCTTTGAGCGAGATTCAATCGCTGGAAATTACTGGGCTAAGCTTGTTAAGGCTAAACAGGCCGAATGCAAGTGATTTTAGCGATCAAGTTGGGCTGGAATGACCGGGAGAGAAGATCAAAGTCCAAACAGGGGAGTTGTTTTCACGGGTCTGTTGTGGAGGAATTTATGGAGAATATTTGAGGATTAAGGGAAGATATCTTCTGTTATTTGATTCCAGTATATCTTGGGAACTTTTGGTAACAAAATTAGACGCGTACGAAGAGATTTGAAGGGATCAACAGTTATGAGGGAATAATATCGAAACCATGCAGTGAAGATTAAAGAGAATATTCCGTGAAGATTTGGTGAGCTATTACGTATAAATAAGCATCTTTAGGAGTCATAGAGGTTTTATCAAGAGTTTGGGGTCGAGCCAGAGCCGAGAGGAGCGAGAAATCGGGACTTGCAGGATTGTTCACCTGCTGCTGCTGAAGAAGAAGGAGGAGCTCAAGAACACGAAGAACGGACGGCCAAAGACCGTCGTTCTTCAACAGTTCCAGCAGCAGTGGAGAAGTGTCGCAGTTTAGCTGCAGTTTTCTGGTATCGTTTCTTTCTGGACGTGTTTTGTGAGTCTCAGAACCACTGTTTTATAACTTTTGACTCATTTAATAATACTTTGAGCATTAAATATATATTTTGAGAACATGATTATTATGATTAGCTAAACCCCAACACTGGGATGATGGAGGAAGCCGTTCTTTACGCATATGATAATTATATTAATTCTTTTTTTGACTACTTGCACTTTTTATTAATCGATTTATGATTTTTCTTAATTGGTTGTGATATCGTATGATGATGTATGCTTGGTCGTAGTGCTTTTGACGCGTCATGCTAGTGATATACAATAAATATTCTAAAAATCTACCTTGGCAAGAATGAGAGTCCTTATTATTTGAGCTATAATTGTTTCGAATAAATATATGAATTGTGTGAATGGTTAATGGTGGAATCCTGTGTCCTAGTGTCTCTTGATCTTGTGACAAATATTGTGTATATATTTTTGTTTTAAAAATCTTTTCAAGTCCGAGCAACGAATCCTTATGTACCGCAATCGAAATACTATAAACAAAATGGCGCCGCCGACGCGGACTTGTGTATAGATTTATTTTTATTTATTTTTATTATTTTTGTTCTTCTTTACGTTACCGGTTTTTTTTGTCTTTTTCTTTCAGATTTTGGAAGTTGGAGCGAAAGAAAATTTTGCCAAAGTTTTTGGTGAATACTTAAAGACTGGAGTAAAAGGCAAAGCGAAAGGGGCGAAAAAAGAAGATTTTTTTATTTTTTATTTTGATAAAAAAAGAGAGATATTTGTATTTTTATTTTTTCTATACTTTATTTTTCTTTTGCACTTTATTTTTTTTTATGGACTTTGGACTTTAAATTTTGGGACATTATTTTTTTATACCCTACGGAAGGGTACCCTTAAATATAAACTGTATGCAGGGAAGGACGACGATTACAATATCGTCTCGGCCCCTCGGGTTCGCCCACTGACACCGGAGTCAGTGGCCCGAGTCGACTTCAACGATTCATCCCCCCGTCTGGTACGAGAGGTAAGCTTTCGAAACACCCGCGAATCCCCTGTAAGCGGGTTAATGTATTCCTTAAGGTGATTCATTGATTGAGGACGAATTTGGACTGTTTTTAAATTCCTAGTAAAGGGCAAGGCCTGGCCAATACAAGATAAGGGTTCGGATTTCATCACCACTCCCTTTTTTTCCGCCTTAGGAAAATGAAACCTAACGCGAACCCAAGCTTAAAACTTGACTAGAACGAGACCGATAGGGTATCGCACTTATCAGGGAAAATTTTCGAAGGATATTGGTTACTTTCTTAAGCACACTTCGAAGTTCATGATGGTTTTTGTGAGTTGAATGCGTGACTGGGCCGCCTTGTGATAGCGGTGAAGCCTTGGGTATCAAAGCTCCACTGAGCTTCCCTCGCCTCAATTCAACTTACTTTGACTCGGATTGATTACAGAGGGGTTTGCTTAAATTGTAACGAATTCCCTTTCGAAGGATTAGAAGCTGGTCTAGAAACAATCTAAGTGGAGCCATCATGCTTTTTGTTTGCTAGAAATCAGTAGGTTTTATCTGGTCGAGTCATCCTTGTTTGTGATTGTATAGAATTCCCTTGTAATTAAGAATGTCGAACTGGTATGACAGAATCCAATACAATGAGTATCGATCTGAATTTGAATATGGACATCATCATTTTTATGACCATGGTGGGAATAGTAGTTGGGAACGCCAACCTTTTCAAGGTTATGGTTCATACCATGGTGAGCCCAATTACTATCCACACGCGAATTGGTCTTACGAGCAAGAAAATCAGGAACACTGTAGTATTGGTTACTCGTTTTTGGAAACTAGTCCTGATTATGATATTTCTGAACCTGTTCCTTCTCTAGAAGAGACCCAACAACGGATTGAAAGGAAGTATAAACGTTTAGTTACAATGAATAGTTCAAAAGAAGAGTGTACACGATATTCTGAGATGATAAACGAGAGTGGTGAACGTATAAGTGTTATGCTCAGTGAAATTCAGGCACGTCTAGAGGTAGAAAATGAACAGTTGGCTAATGCTGCTCGAAATAATCTAAATTTCCAAAATAGGGTTTCTAATTCTACTCTTGATATCAATAGTGAATATTTGCCTAATTTAGAGGACGAGTCTAGAATAAAAGACACTACTTATTTAGATAAGGTTCAATCATCTTTGTATTATTATGATGATGAGGATAGTAGTAATGAAGAATCTGAGATATGTAGGCATAGTGATCAGGAATCTATTAATCCAATTGAGCTTTATAATGATTATATTATTAATTCAAATCCAAATAATTTTATGATTATTCACCTATTCAAAAGGACGAGGATTTGATTAGGGATACCACCGTTTTAGACGATGTAGTTTTTCCTTTTGATTACGAAGCCGATAGTGGTTTAGAGGAACGGGTTTATTCCGAAAATGCTGTTTTAGAGTCTAGCGACTTAGAAACAATAGTATTAGATGAAGAATATATACCCGTAGAGATGAGTAAAGATGCACTACCTGATAATAAATTAGAAGAATTAATTGACCATTTTCAAGAATCTAATGATCCAGAAATTAGGGAGATTGTAACTAGTCTATCTAGAGACACTGAAAACTCTAAGTTTGGGGGTGATTATTACCTTCCTAGTGCCTTACCTTTAACTCTCAGAAAGTCCCTTCACTTAGGACTTGATATCTCTGCCTCGACAATTTTACAAGATTACCTTCATACTCGTTTTCCCGAACCTAATGATGTCCAGGAAGAAGTTCAATCGTTAGAAACCCATCCTCTGGTTGATGTGGTTTTCCTAGGATATGATCCCCAGATTGACTTTGTTTTCCCACCAAATAGTTTTCTTCCAACTGTGGGAACGTTTTTATTCCAAATGTGTCGACTATTAAGTTGTGAGACTAAACCTAAATGCTTAAGGAAATTAGAATCCACACATTTGCTTAAGAATGACCACTACTCTCATTGTGGTCAATTACGTAAGTCAAATCTTATTGACTTAGAGGATCCTCAGTTATTTAGGTTATTATTGTGCGCTTCTAAGATCATATTTGAGTTTTTCCAGACTCTGGGACCTAATGATTCGGATCCCACATATGAAGAAACGCAGCCAATGAAAAATTTCTATTTAGACCCTTTCATAGAACCTGAACCTGAACCACAATTGGATATAAATTTTTTAATCAGGAAACTAAGTAAGGGCATGCTAGTCTTGTTCACTTTCTTGGTTCATTGCAGTTTCCTTTGGTCAGCTCTATTTAGTTTTGAAGACCCACAGTTATTTCGACTGTTACTATATGATTCTACGTGGTGACTAATCCCTGCTTAGTCTGGATGAAGACTTTAAACTTAGCACTTCTCGGGAGGTAACCCAATATTCATGCGACACGGTAATATCTTTCCTTATCTCTTTTGCTTCATTGGTAACAGTTTCTCCTTGTTCATGTTTTTAATTTTATCCTTAGAACATTGAGGACAATGTTAGGTTTAAGTTTGGGGGTATGGGAGAAACTTTTTAGTTGCATAATAAATAAACTCCAGAGCCTAGAAATTTATGCTTATTTAGGATGGCACTAACCAATCTAAGTGGATGGAAGCATTTTGGTTTTAGGAGTTGAGGGACCAATCTGACTAGATGGAAACATCTAAAGAGTCTATTCATAAAAGCACAGAGCTCAGGTGTTAGAAATAACATGATAGTTTCGCCATATCTCGTTGAGTCCTTTTCATTTTTGTTTCTATTTTTATTTTTAAATTATGTTTCTCTAGGTGATTAGGTGGGGCTCACGATTAAAGTTGTTACCACTGCTAGGGTAAAATAGAGTGACTGAGTATTGAAAAAAAAAAGAAAAAAAAAAAGAAGTTAAGAAAAAAAATTATTAAAAAAAGTTTTAGACCAGACCATTTGACCAAACGGAATAAAATTCAATAAAGTCGGCCACTGGAACCCTTGTAATGCCAGTTGTGTTGACCTAGAGTTAGGATTATCGAACACTGGTTCCCTTGTATATGCCAGTGATTTGATATTATTCAGACTATCTCAGTCATTTAGGATAGGTTTATTTTGGCAGTGGCCTTCAGACAGATATGAGAAACATCGTTCACCTAGTTAACATCAAAACCATCTATATTTTTTCTATATCCATCTCTTAATCTATCCATATGATTAGTTTGACTCCGAGTATGATGTCCATCGTGAAACTATCTTAGTAGAGCTCTGTCTCTTATATGAATTTTAGTATACTTGGGTGCAAACTCGTAAACAACAATTGGAATTTCGCATCCGGGTACTTCCTCCTGTAATTAATAAGTATGCCAACCAAGGAGGTTCTTTAGTGCTTTCCAAGATTTTTCGTAGATAGTTAGGGTATGGAGTAATGATTTTGTGGGTATATCTCTGGTAAGCCCTCCCGAGACTATAACTCGGCCACTAGGGCCACCTAGGGGTTTAAAGGCTTATTTCATATGCTAAATGCAATCGATGATGCCTGCGAAAGTGAGTTAGGATTTTATTTTGTAGTTTTGATTTGCTCGGGACTAGCAAATAATAAGTTTGGGGGTATTTGATAGACGCATTTATGTGTCTAATATATCTCATATGTATATACTGTTAGTGCCCATTTTTGTACTTATTATGGTGTTTTATTTATTTATAGGTGTTTTTGGAAAAATAATCTTTTGCGGAGAAATTGGTTAAAAATGCCGCGTTTGGAGCTCCGTTGACGGTGTACCGGAAGTACCCCGGAGGAACCTCGAAAAAGTGCGAAAAATGTCCCGGAAAAATTACAAAGGAACCCAAGAGAAATTGATTTTGACACCCATCATTTGGATAAGGGCACCCCTGGACACCCTAGCCGCTAAAGGCGCCCAACTTTTGGATTAGGGGCACCCCTTTTCTTCACGAGTTCAAAATAGAATTTTGGCGGGAATTTTCCATGCACGTCTGCATGATTTTGATTTGATTTCTGGGCAGCTTTGAGCGAGATTCAATCGATGGATATTATTGGGCTAAGCTTGTTAAGGCTAAACAGGCCGAATGCAAGTGATTTTAGCGATCAAGTTGGGCTGGAATGACCGGGAGAGAAGATCAAAGTCCAAACAGGGGAGTTGTTTTCACGGGTCTGCTGTGGAGGAATTTATGGAGAATATTTGAGGATTAAGGGAAGATATCTTCTGTTATTTGATTCCAGTATATCTTGGGAACTTTTGGTAACAAAATTAGACGCGTACGAAGAGATTTGAAGGGATCGGCAGTTATGAGGGAATAATATCGAAACCATGCAGTGAAGATTAAAGAGAATATTCCGTGAAGATTTGGTGAGCTATTACGTATAAATAAGCATCTTTAGGAGTCATAGAGGTTTTATCAAGAGTTTGGGGTCGAGCCAGAGCCGAGAGGAGCGAGAAATCGGGACTTGCAGGATTGTTCACCTGCTGCTGCTGAAGAAGAAGGAGGAGCTCAAGAACACGAAGAACGGACGGCTAAAGACCGTCGTTCTTCAACAGTTCCAGCAGCAGTGGAGAAGTGTCGCAGTTTAGCTGCAGCTTTCTGGTATCGTTTCTTTCTGGACGTGTTTTGTGAGTCTCAGAACCACTGTTTTATAACTTTTGACTCTTTTAATCATACTTTGAGCATCAAATATATATTTTGAGAACATGATTATTATGATTAGCTAAACCCCAACACTGGGATGATGGAGGAAGCCGTTCTTTACGCATATGATAATTATGTTAATTCTTTTTTTGACTAATTGCACTTTTTATTAATCGATTTATGATTTTTCTTAATTGGTTGTGATATCGTATGATGATGTATGATTGGTCGTAGTGCTTTTGATGCGTCATGCTAGTGATATACAATAAATATTTTAAAAATCTACCTTGGCAAGAATGAGAGTCCTTATGATTTGAGCTATAATTGTTTCGAATAAATATATGAATTGTGTGAATGATTAATGGTGGAATCCTGTGTCCTACTGTCTCTTAATCCTGTGACAAATATTGTGTATATATTTTTGTTTTAAAAATCTTTTCAAATCCGAGCAACGAATCCTTATTTACCGCAATCGAAATACTATAAACAGCTACCTAATACAGCAGTTAGCAATAGTTAGGATCAATCTGTGGTAATTAAGGAAGTCTATGCTTTAGCTGAATTGGCTAAAGAAAGTTGCTCAGACCTGATTGAAAGACATGGTTAGGTAAAAACAATAGAGATTGGCTAAGAAAAAGATAGTTGCGGAAACAACAAAAAGCCTAAAGGCCTAATGAAAGGAGGATTCTTGGATCCTTTTAAGTGCCAGGCATTTTTGAGTTTGTTAAAGTTCAAAGTTTTGAGTTTATACAAACTTAAAATTTAATTTACACATGAGAGGAATATTTTATGAAATCTTCAAACTCTGAGCGGAGATTCGATCCGTTAACCTCGTACTTAAAATTCATGTTTCGAGGTTAATGCTTTATTTTCCAAATGTCTAAATTACGAGGTTAATATTGGTTTTCCCTATTTCCCATCCCTATTTTTCCTATTTCCTATTCATATAAATTCCCATCCCCACTTTTCCTATGTACCACCCATATAAATTTTTATGTATCCTAACTCCCATCTTTTGACTTTTTATTTACACCCAAAGATGAAATCCGATAACTTCTTCTTTATCTCCACCACCGACCACATCTTCTTCCCAGCTTCCCAATTTAGCAAAACCAATATTAAAATCAAAAATAATAATAATTGAAATCAAGAATAATAATAAACCACTGCATCCTTACAATTAAAATCTCTAAGTTCTTCTTTTTGGATCTTCTTAGAGCAACTGCAATGGACGAGTAAACATATAATTATGATCCAGGGACGAGACGCAACGGGACGGAGTAAAGACTAAAATCTGGACCAAAACCAAATTCCAGACCATATTTGGTCTGGGACCAAGACCAAAACTATATATAGTGGAGCGGAGGTATAATAACCGTTTGGCATCGGGCGTATATATAATCTACGCCTGTTGTGAAACGTACGTAAAGTCACCGCCCCATAAAGAGGCGTGTATATAAGTTACGCCTGAACCAGGCGTTGATAAAATGTTCACCCGTTGGGACGTTGATAAAGTTTACGCCCCACGTCAGGCGTTAATAAAATGAACGCCCCATTCAGACGAAGATTATACAAACGCCCCAGCCCGGCGTTGATATTCTTAACGCCCCACGCCAGGCGTTGATAAAGTGTACGCCCTATTCAGGCGTTGATATAGTTAACGCCTCACGCCAGGCGTTTATATAGTTAACGCCCCAGACAGGCGGTGATATAATTAACGCCCCATGTCAGGCGGTGATATAATTAACGCCCCATCCCGGCGTTGATATAGTTAATGCCCCACGCCAGGCGTTTATATAGTTAACGCCCCAAGCTTGAGTTTAAAAAAAAAATACTTAGACAAAATTGATTTTGAAATTTTTTTATACCGTTGGTAATTCGACCGTTGAAGAAAATGGAACGTTGAAGAAAATGGAACGTTGAAGAAAATGGAACGTTGGATAATTTGGAACGTTGGAAAGTTTGGAAGACATTTCGGTTTTTTCGGAAGAAACACCTATATATACACATGAGCTCCTGTGACATTTTCCCACGACCAATACTTCAAACTATCCACACCAATAAGAAGAATATTGTTTCTGCTTTCAAATCAGTTGGAAAATTTTCACGGATTCGCTTACAATGGCACCAAGAGTAGCACGAGGTCCAAATTTTACGACAATCGAAGATGTAACAATGTGTAAAATTCATTTATCTATATCTCAAGATTCTAGTGTTGGAGCTGATCAATCAGAGGCGACGTTGTGGACTCGTATCAAGGATGATATTGAACTTCATTTACCTAATAATCCAGAGCGGTCTTGGAGTTCTTGGCAAAAACGATATCAGGGAATAAGTAAAGATGTGGCGTTATTTTCCGCAAAAGAGGCAGAAGTTGAAGGTGAATATCATACTGGATGGGGTCTTGAAAAGAAGGTAAGCATTCTTGATTTTTCCAACCATTGTTTTCTAATATTTAATAAGCGCCCATGTAATTAAGTGTTTTTAAAAACATTAACAGCTTGAAGAAGTTAACAAGAGGTTCAAGGAATGCAACGATGGGAAAAAATTTAAGCACGAAGAGTGCTACCAAGTTGTGTTAGAAAATATAAAATATAATCGACGATCGACTTTTGTATTCGATACGACGCATGATTTGGACACTTATGAGAATAACGAGGAAGATGATGAAGGACCGCAAACAACAACTCAAGGAGAGACCGGTAACGACACAGATGGGGGAGACATAGAGAACACATATCTTCGTAAGATGGGGAAAAAAACAGCAAAAAGATTGAAGAAAACAGGGAGAGAGAAATCCAGTCACCAAGAGGAATTGATGGGAATAATTATTAAAGAATAACAAAATTTCAATACTCATTACCAAGCACAATCAAGATTCAAGATGGAACAAAGAGCAGCAGAGTTTGCAGCAAAACAAGCTGAACATGCTGCAAAAATAGCCAAGCAAGCTGAAGACGAAGAATTTCGCATCATTATGATGGATCTTGAAAAAATGGAACCTGTACAACAAGAGTACTTCCGACTTCGCAGGGCGGACATAGTTCGGAATAAAAGAAACCAATCTTAACACAAAGGCGGAATAGTTCAAACCTTAATTATTTCTCCTATTTAGTGATTAGTAGTATTATTATGTTTTAAATTTCTTAGTATCTGAACAATTAGCATTATTATTATGTAATTTTTGGATTTTAAATTTATTTCCGTTGATTTGAATTAAATTTCTACTTTTTTGAAACATACGACCTTAATTAAAACTTGAGGATGTTTACATACAAAGAGATAATAGAAAGGAAATGACAAACGACAATTTTTAATTCCCATATTCTGCCCATATATATTCGATCAAGTCATCACGCAAGCGAATATGTGCATCTTTGTTACGCATTGCACATCGGCGTTGTTGAGCTCTAATTTGGGAAAACTCGTCACTATTGCCTCTTAATATATTAACCGGTGCTGCGTTGCTACGTTGTTCATAAACAGGTGGCCAGTCACCGGGTAGACGCTCATCCTCGACTATCATATTATGTAAGATAATACAAGTTTTCATGATATAGGCAAGCACATCTGGATTCCACATTCTTGCAGGTTGTTTGATGATTCCAAATTGTTGTTGAAGTACACCAAATCCCCGTTCAACATCTTTTCTTGCACCCTCTTGCATCGATGCAAATATTTCCTTTTTCCTACCCACCGGATGTTTAATGGCCGTAATAATAGTAGGAATCTCTGGGTATATTCCATCACCTAGATAATACGGCATATCATATGAATGTCCGTTCACCTCATAGCTCACCGGCGGTGCTTTTCCTGTTACAAGACTTCGAAAAACATATGAACGGTTCATAACATTAATATCGTTGTTAGAACCGGGCATACCAAAAAAAGCATGCCAAAACCATTGGTCATACGACACCACTGCCTCCAACACGATACTTTCGCTCCCTTTATACGCGGTGTAAGCCCCAGATTCTGCCGACGGACATTTATCCCATTTCCAATGCGTGCAATCTAGACTACCCAGCATCCCAGGAAATCCCCGGTCTTTGTTTTGCTTGAGAAACAGTTCAATATCACCAGCCGTTGGTTCACGCAAATATTCTTTCCCATACAAATTCACAATCGTCTTACAGAACCTACGAGTAACTTCCAACACAGTTGTTTCTCCTATGCGTAAGTACTCGTCTATTGCATCTGCCGCACATCCGTAAGCTAACATTCGTACTGCTGCTGTTACTTTTTGATGAGGGTTTAATCCTAAAACTCCACAAGCATCGGGCTTTTGAACAAAATATCTGTTTGCATTGGTAACACCTTCCACTATCCGGTTAAACAATTGTCGACGCATTCTAAATCTTCTGCGAAAAATATTGGGTGGTTGGTTTGGGTATAATAGTCGTTCCATAGAAGTTCAGCCCCTGACTCACGATCTCTTGGTATTCTGATACGAGTTTGAGGCCATTTTGAATTTGTAACAAGGACTCCCAAACTAACGGCCATGTTATTTTGCATAATTGCTATTGCATCATCATCCGAGGAATAAAAACTACTATTAGAAGAAGAAGATGAAGAAGAAACAGAAGAGCAATAATGAGCGGTTTTCTCATATTGTTCCATTGCTATATGAAGCAGAAGAGATTTATTGTTATTCATATATTGAGTGAAACCAGTCTTTAATTTATAACCCATTTTCAAGAGCATTAAAAAAACCAAAAAAATAGATATTTTTTTGGGTTCATGCAAATGTGTTTTCCAAAAAAGATAAAGTGTTTGTCAGTGACCTGATATGACAATACTATATATGATTAGACTATACTATATACGATATGACTATATTATATAAGATAAGAAAAGATAACTCCAAAGACAGTTCATCTAAATAGTCATAACAAATTAACCCTTCATATTATCATTATCCGAAGTGGACGATCTTGGTGCCACAAAAGGCATGTGCGTTCTCGGATTGGTATTGACTGAGGACATTGTTGAAGCTGATCCCTGATTCATACCACTCCAAACTTGTGATGGCAGGGTTTGGGAAAAGGAACCGTATCCAAGCTGAGGTTGGACAGTGTGCGGCATACGGAAAAGAGATAGTTGTTGCTGCAAATCAACGTTCGCATTATTTAGCCTTTGTATTTCTGCTTCTTTCGACATGATAACGTCCATCCTCTCCTTCGTTTGTTTTAATGTAAATTCGCAAAATTGTTGATTCAAATCAGCATTTTCTTGAAATAATGTGTAAGCTTCATGCTGTGAAGAAAAAATAAAATATATAAGTACAAATATACCAACAAAAATCGAACGTACAATAAAAAGTCGAAAGTACACTTACGTGGGATAATAGATGTGGAGGAGGGATATGTACATGTTCAACAGGTTGTTCAATTGGGACCGTATACAAGTCACCGACATACCCATATGTTTGGGCTTTCCAAATAGGATGAGTCACGTAATCTTTGGAGTTGGTTACCATTGTCCAGTATTGTAAATATATATCATAATCTTTAACAACTTGCACTATCTCTGTTGCATCGACCAAACCTTCTTTTTTTAGGCGTTCGGCTTGAATATTGCCAATATCCCCTATAACTGTGTGTAGTCTTATAGGAACAGCGAAAGTACAATGGTTTTACCGCCAACACCTTTCACCAAGATACATGTTGTGTTGTACAGTTAGAAAGGGAATAAGAATTTAGTAAGTATGTTATATAGGAAAAAAGTATGTTATATAGTAGGTATGTTATATAGAAAAAAAGTATGTTATATAATAAAATTTACAAATTAACTCACAATTCCCCTGTAAGAAAATATATATCTCGAGTCTGATAGCCGCGTAGCCGTGCATCCCATATCAGATACGTTCGCCTGATACAGGCGTTGATTATACTTACGCCTCAAAACAGGCGTTGATTATACGTTCGCCTGATACAGGCGTTGATTATACGTCCGTCTGATACAGGCGTTGATTATACGTCCGCCCCACGTCAGGCGTTGATTATACGTACGCCTGATACAGGCGTTGATTATACGTCCGCCCCACGTCAGGCGTTGATTATACGTACGCCTGATACAGGCGTCGATTATACGTCCGCCCCACGTCAGGCGTTGATTATACAAACGCTTCATTCATGCGTTGATTATACGTTCGCCACACCAGGCGTAGATTATACAAACGCCCCTTCTCCGAGCGTGAAATATATGTACGCCCCACAACAAGCGTATTCTTTATCAACGCCCCACAAGCAGCGTTAATTATATCTCCGCCCGGCCCAAACGAAGATTATACCAACGCTCCACATGCAAGCGTGGATTATACATCCGCCCGACTAAATATACTCCACTGCCTTAACGTGACACTACAGACTAAACTCAAATTTGATCGTTTGTTTTGGTCTTTGATCTTTGGTTTTGATCGTACCACTGTGGACGCTCTTAGACGACCACAACAAGCTGTGCAGTTATTAACATATCATGCCTACTAACTTGTAAACTGCATAAGCATAGGGATTGATGAGTTTATATAAAACAATTTGTCAGTGGATTTTGGGAACATTAAGGCATACTGAAGATAAACCTGAGTCAAATATGTACGTAATGCAATCTTGATTTCTGGTCTTTTTGGATGTTCCATTCATTTAAGATTGATACTTTCTTCAGGATTCCAATTCAATGATGATTTATCGATTGATCACCGATTAGTTCGTATGTGACCCGAAAAATTAACTAATAAAAAATAAAGAAATAGGTATATTATTAATTGAATAATAATTTAATCTAGGGTTTATGGCTAGATTGTTTTCTTAATGGTTTTGTAATTGGATATTGGAGAAGAAGAAGACAAATGACAGTCATGGTCATAATTAATTTGACTTTGCAGGTGGTAAATAAGAAAAATCAAAATTAAAATGTAAATTGATTTTAAAAGTTTTGAAGGGATGGGAAAAGGAAAAACATGGGTGGGAAATAGGTTAACCTTAATAATTTGCTTTCCAAATGTCTAAATTAAAAAAAGGAAAAAAATGACCCAGCAAAAGGGAAAAAGAGATCATGGTTAGCCCATTAGTAGTTGCCCAGAACAGGAATGCGCCTTCGATGTTCGCCGCTGCCAACCCCTCAAAAATAAACAAAAATTCTTCAGTTGCTCGTCTCTTCTTCGTGTTCTTTCTTCTTCGCAGTTTCATTCACTGTGTCTTCAGTTTAGTAATTATGTTATCGCCGGTAAATGATATTCATCAAAAGAGTTTTCTCGAATTATCGCCGTATATCTTTTCTTATGAAATCAGAAAATCTTATGAGAAATTATTATCATCGTGGTCTAGAAATACAAACAAGTACCCAATTTGAGAGCTTTATAAAGGATCAATGCAACTCTGGAAAGGTTAAAAATCTTGATGTTGCAATGGTTTACTTTAATACGATGATTTCCACGAACCCATTACCATCTACTGATACCTTTAATCATCTATTAACTTCATTATCCAAAACCACATGTTCTTCCTCTGTTTTCCCGTTGTATAAAAAGATGAATACTGCCGGAATCCAACCTGATGTTTATACATTGTGTATTCTGATACATTGTTGCTGTCAATTGAATCCAGTTGATTATGGGTTCTGTTTGTTGGGTGATTTTGTGAAGAGGGGTTATGATCCTAATGTAGTGACTTACACTACTTTGATTAAGGGTCTTTGTATGCAAGAACGGGTAGGTCCTGCACTTGAACTTTTCGAGAAAATGATTGAACAAGGTATTCGCCCGAATGCTGTTACATTTAACACTCTTATATGCGGGTTTTGTAGGAATGGGGAAGTCTGTTTTGCTTTAGAGTTGCAGAAGATGATGGTGGAATGGAATTGTGGTTCTAATGTGATCACTTATATCTAAAGTTGCAGAGGATGATGGGGAAATGGAACTGTACTCCTAATGTGATCACTTATACTTCTTTGATTCATGGATTTTGCAATTCTGGCAAGTTAAATCAAGCAATCGGATTGTATGATGAGATGTGTATTTGGGGAATCTCACCGAACGCAGTAACACTCACTGTGTTATTAGATTCTTCATGTAAAGATGGGAGAATGAAAGATGCTTGCCATGTATTTGAACTGATACCAAGTTAGGGATGGAGCCTGATGTAGTAACATATAATTCATTAATCAATGGCTACTGCAGGAGTTGCAGATTGGATGAAGCTATTCAACTCTTTTACGAAATGGAACAAAATGGTATCAAAGCCAACCAAGTTACTTATAACACCCTAATTGCTGGACTATGCCGAGTTGGAAAAGTTAGCACTGCAGGATGTTTATTTGTCCATCTACAAATGGCCAGTGAAAATGGTGAAGGTGTGTGAGCAAATCATGAGAAATTTTCTGTGGTCAGGTGACCCTTCAGAAAATTAGTGACACTACAATAATGGCAAGTATGTTTTCCTTTAGAAGAGGGAGGTTTGGGAATCAAAAGACTAGAAGTGAATTCCGAAGAGGATTGGGAAAAATTCATGTGTGCAAAGTTCATGACCGACAAAGGTGAATAATGTGTTTTTATAAAAAATCCTCTGAATGTCCAGGGATTAAATGGGATCGAAAGATGTGAAACAACAAACTAGATGGTAGTTGGTTATGGAGTTAGTATCTCAGTGAGGGATGATGTGTGGATAAAGGAGAATTCCCCAAGTGAAATATTTCCAGAAAATGATTTTATAAGTCAGAATAAGCAAATTAAGGTTACCGATTTGTGATGGAGAATGGAGAATCTGTATTGAGTTACTTCATTTCTTTTCTGTGGATGAACTGCATGTATTTAATGGTGATGAAGATAAGAGGATATGGGTGGTGAATTATCTGGTGATTTTACAACAAGATCGGTGTTAATCAAACAAGGATAAATTATCCAAAATGTCCATGGGCTAAGTCTGCTGGTTCTCAGGTGTGCATCCAACTACTTCAAGCAACGTTTAGAAGATAATAAGAGGGTGTGTGCTACAAATGATAATGTGAGACGAAGAGGTAGTCACACTGTTTCAAGGTGTTGTTTTTGTGGTAATTCTGAAGAGACAGTGGAGCTCTTGCTATGTTTATGTAACTTCAGCGGAATCATATGGAAGTGTCTAGGAGGTATGTTTTTATTTATCAATCCTACTTCTTCTGAAGATATCTTGAACTTTACAAAGTCTAAGATCAGCGCAGTTAAGGAAATTTGGTTGGTAGCTGCTTCTGTAACTATGATGGAACTATGGTTTCTTAGAAACAGAATTGTATTTGAGAATGCTGTGCCTGATGTTACCAAATTCAAGAAGAGAGTCATGAAATTTACTGGAGATTGTAATATTAGAATGAAGGGTAATATGTGGGACACTGGTTGTGACCATCAAGTTCTGAGAAACTTTGATTCAGAGAAGCGAATAGTACGGACACGACAAATGAAATTCAAGTTCTGGTTTGTTGTGATGGTGGTGCTAGTGGGGGTGATCCTAGTGTTGCTGGGTATAATTTCATAATTAAAGATCACAGAGGTGGTTTTCTTTTTGCCAATCAGCAGGGTCAGGCATTACTATATACTTCCTGGCTGAAGTTGGCTATTATTTATGCATCTGAATGGGCTGTGGTGGAGGTAGTTAGAAACCTGCTTATCTACTCTGATTCAAAGTCGGTAATCTCCATTTACTGTTCTGGACCTCTGGTAACGTACCATGGTTTGTGATAGCAAGATGGAATCAGATTTGTAAATCTTTACACAGGATCAGCTTTGTGCATAGTTACAGAGAAACTAACTTCCCAGCTGACAAGTCAAAATAAAAGAAGAAAATCCTATATAACCCCCAACCCCGTCCCCACTCCCTTTGACCACCTAGGAGTCATGCAGATATTGGTCAAATCCATTATTAGTATAGTTGGGTCTGTGTGAAAGTTTGGAAGGGAGAATGGGTGCGTGTACGAACTTTTACGCCGGTGGATTTTTGGGTGAAAAAAATTGAAAGATGGGTATAGTTTTCACATAATAATAAGTCATGATCTCTTTTTGCTTCTGCACCATAGGTTTTATTATGATTAGTTATTAATAATGGACGAATTCCTTCATATGTATATACATTCACATAGAGATATGGAACATTTTCCCTTGCACTTGTAGTGAAGAACAAGTGGATTCTAAAATCACTAGTAATTGAGTTATTAATCAAATTATGTCCATTTTTTTGTTTTGGTTTTTTTTTGATCGGTAAAAAAGAAGATATATTGACCAAAAATGAGAGGGTACAAAAGATTTGTACCATCCTTAAAGAGCACAAAGAAAGGAATAAAAAACAAGGGAGTAATAGATTATCCCTTGATCAACTGGAATCAAAATACATTCTTGGCCATTTTAACATCACATAACTATAACGGAGATTCCAAGTTTTTGAACACTAGACACCAAGTGAAGAGAGTGTATTTGATCTTATTCTGAATAGCTACCACTGTACTTGTCTTGTTGTGAAAAGCCCTTACATTCCTTTCAAGCCATATGCACCAAATAATGACAACAGATATCATACACCAAATTTGGGATTCCTATTTAGTGGGCATGTTGGTTTCTCAAGACAGTAACATGATGAAGACATCATCTGGCATTGTAAATTTCCGGTGCAGTTTAGATTTGAAGTAAGACCAAATTTTACTTGCAAAATCACAGTGAAGGAACAAATGATTGGCAGATTCATTGTTGGAACAAACCTGGCAGCTTTGAGAAACATCCATGCCTCTGCTGATTAGCATGTCCTTAGTTGTAAGGATGTTATGAGCAAGAGACCACAAAAATAAACAAATCTTTGGAGGAAATTTTTGTGTCCAGATATACTTGAAATAATATAAATTTTATTGATCAGCTAAACTACTTGAAAGAACCTCATAAGTAGACTTAACTGAAAATTCACCCTTCTTTCCAATAGACGACTCCATAGTATCTGACATATTTCTTCTTAAATTAACCACACTTAAGCTTGTTTCTAACTCAGCTAGTTCAGTTCTAGATGCAATTATAAGTCTGCTTGGTAGAGCTAAATTCCAAGTAGCTCCTTCTTCCACAAAAATATCAGCAACATTTTTATCCTTACATATGTACTCACCTCAAAAAGATTAGGATACTTTAAACACATGGGTTTTTCAGCAAGCCATGTGTCCATCCAAAAACTGGTAATACTACCAGAATTTCCTTTGAATCTAACATGACTTTTAAAGAAAGAGTAGCATTGCATGATCCCTTTCCAAAGAGACCTTCCATAAGTAATCTTAGGAATTTTAGAAAACCAACCATTGAACTCAGATCCATACTTTTCCAGAATAATTTCTCTCCATAAAACATCCATTTCATTTGCAAATCTCCACTGCCACTTAGTAAGCAAAGGTATGTTCATTTTCTTGATACATTTAATGCCCAGACCACCAAGCTTCCTTTTCTTGCGCAACTTAGTCCACTCAACATGATGAATTTTTCTATTGCCCTTATTGTCATTCCACATAAAATATCTCATAATCTTTTCTAGTTTCTTTGCCACAGAAACAGGCATAACAAAAAGAAACATATAACAAACAGGCAAACTAGCAAGCACACTATTAATGAGAGTTATTTTACCTGCTCTATTTAAATGAGTTTTTTTCCATCCAGTTAATCTTGCAATGAAACTATCAATTACCTTATTCCACTTAGCCACACCTCTATTTTATCTCCAAGAGGCAATCCCAAGTAAGTTGCTGGAAGCTGGCCAGAGTAACAACGCAGAATAGAAGTAAACTGAGAAATGTCATCCACATCACCAACACCAAATATTTGGCTTTTAGAAATATTGATCTTTAGACCTGTGAGTTGTTCAAAAGAAAGAAGAAGTAATTTAATGTGATTAACTTGAGAAATATCAGCATCTAGAAAGATTAATGTGTCATCTGCAAATTGCAAATGACTAATGAGTTTGCCTCGAACTGTTGCTTGAAAACCAGTGATTAAACCTTGTTGTTGAGCTTATTGAATCATAAAAGAAGGAACAAAAAAGGAAATAAGGGGTCCCCTTGTCTAATTTCTTTCTTAGATTTAAAATACCCTTCGACAGACCCCTTAATAAAAACAGAAAATCTTACAGATTCAACACAACACCTAACCCGACTTCTCCACCTAGCTCCAACCCCATAAGATTCAGAATTTCATCCAAAAAATCCCAATTAACATGATCAAAGGCCTTCTAAAAATAAACCATACTAAGAATACGTGCCTTACTACTTCTCAATCTAGAATCAATGAGTTCGTTAGCCACCAAAACTCCATCCAGAATTTGCCTTTTCTTTATTTATAAAAGCAGTTTGATGAGAAGAAATAATATCTGGTAAAGTTGTTTTAAATCTGTCAGCTAAAACTTTTTTTGTAACAATCTTATAAACCCCATGAACAAGACTAATAGGTCTCAAGTCTTTAATCTCTTATATAGTTTCTTTTTTAGGAATCAAAACTATGAAAGTTTTCTTCAGCCTCCAATCCAGAATTTTTCTTTCTTGTAATTCTTTAAACACCTGCATCAAATCATTCTTAATGATATCCCAAACAAGAACATCGAAGCTGATTGGAAAGCCATTAGGCCCAGGTGCTTTAGATTGACCAAGTCTTTTCATAGCTGCTAGACACTCATCTTCAGAGACTTCTTTTTCAATCCAAAGCTTCTTTCATCTGAAATTCTGCTGAAGTGCATATGCTCCATTGTGACAGTCATCACTAATTGGTTTTGAAAGATATTTTAGAAGAAATCTACAATACCGTTCTTGATTTCGTTGTCATCATTTGTCATTTCACCATTTACTTTTATTGCCCCAATATAACTTATTCTTCTCCTATATGTTGCAAGCCTGTGGAAGTACTTAGTGTAGTCATCATGTTGTTGCATATGAATTTCTCTTGCTCTCCACTTCTCAGCCTTTATGACAGATAAATTTCAAAACTCCTTTCTTGCTTGTAATTTGACATCCTACTGCTCCTCAATAAGCCCATTGTTAATGTTTTCTTCCGCATCCAAATTTGTAAAAATATCTTCCAACTCTTCCATCCTTCTATCTAAATCTCCATATTCTTGGAAATGAATTTAAATATATATAAAAATCTTCATCTCAAAAATTATATTGGATTACAATGACGGGGTACATAAGAAATATCCTTTTAATTAAAAATAAATAAAAAAGGCAAGGAAAAACTATAACTGGGGTGTTATTTACATGACGCACATCACATAGATGAAATTATATCCATGTAGATATATGAAAGAATAGTTGTTTAGTCACCCATCATTTTTCCAAGGTCGCTTAAGAGGTAAATGACATGCTTCAATCAAAACAACCCCACTTGAAACTTTGTCACAATACCAATTGAAAAACTAATCATGCTTCTATCAAAATAACGCCACTGCAAACTTTGTCTACATATTTGGTACCAATTGAAAAATTAATAAGACAAAGTTTAGTGATTTTTACCTCATTTCCTTGGTTAAGACACGATAAAGAATGTGGAGTTGGATGTTCTTTTGTTTCCAACTTCAACTTCTAAACTAATTCTTCGAAAACGGTATTTTCACAACTCCTCAAATCAATCATATGCTAGTATACTTTCCCTCCAATGATGCAAGTAGCTTGAAAATTATTGCATCTTAGTCGTCGATTAATTTCATTGAGTTTTAGAGTAACATACTAGATAACACAGTAAATGGTTATTGGTCACCAATGAGAGTTTTTCTTCAATCTTTTCTCCAGGTTTCCTATCAATTATATATGATTCAATAAGATCCAAATATACATCACCATGAACAAGTAAATTTTTCCCCAAGCGATAACTCTTCCTACGTTCATATACTTTGTGGCCCCCTCTCCAAATTTGTCACATTTATTTTGGAAAGCTTTTTGAGAAACATGGGGTCTTGACGAAACTTTTTTAGCCGGAGATCGACTAGTTAGCATTTTAGAATTAGTAGTTCTAACACCTCCTTGAATGTGAGCATTTCAAATTGTGTTAGTAACTTCCCTTTCATATCGTTTCTCTAAATATAATGTTCTTTGATATGTTCCAGGGACAATTGTTTTTTGAAGAAGTTCAAAGTATCTTGAAATTACATTTTCTAGCCTCCTATACATGTATGGAACAAGTTTTTTTTCCGTTAATGTAATGCCATTCCATTCACTGAATTGATAAAACTTGTTGTTGTAATCATCTACCCATTCTGACCAACGCTTAAGAATTTAGAGTTTTTAATAAATAATCCTTGTTTCCACCTTCGTATATTTTTTAAAATTTTCCCGAGATTCTAGTTTAGTTTTACCTCTTCTGAACCTCATTTTCTTAACTTATTGGCACCACGACCCGACTCTTCTTCTAAATCTTATAGTATCCAATCCAGCTCTCTTGTTTTGAGCATTTATTTGAAAATCAATATTTTTCAATCATAACCAACCAATCAATAAAATCCAAATGATCTACATCCCCATAAATTGTGGAATATCTTAATTCAGTTTTCCAATGGTTTGAAGTAATAATATTGTTTTCTCACGATCTTTCTACAAAAACTTATCGTGTTCCCTATAAATGAACATGACTACCAAGAGAAGTAGTTTTCTCATCCTTGATTTCCTCTTCACAATCATGAATTGTAGTGCTATGTTGATCTTTATGGGTACTTAAATTACCATGTATTAAAAAAAATCTTTAAATTTGACATCTGTTATCTGTTGCATTTCATCTATTGTTTCCACCTTCGTATATTTCTTAAAATTTTACCAAAATTCTAGTTTAGTTTAACATCTTCTGAACCTCATTTTCTTAACTTGTTGGCACCACGACCTGACTCTTCTTCTAAATCTTATAGCAACCAATCCAGCTCTCATGTTTTGAGCATTTATTTGAAAATCAATATTTTTCAATCATAACCAACCAATCAGTAAAATCCATATGATCTACACCCCCATAAATTATGGAATATTTTAACGCAGTTTTCCAATGGTTTGAAGTAATAATTCTCTTTTCTCACGATCTTTCTACAAAAACTTGTCGTGTTCCCTATAAATGAACATGACTGCCAAGAGAATTAGTTTTCTCATCCTTGATTTCATCTTCATAAACATGAATTGGAGTGCTATGTTGATCTTGATAGTTACTTAAATAACCATGTCTTAAAAAAAATCTTTAAAATTGACATTTGTTATCTGTTGCATTTCATCAAACACTTCGTGCTCAAAGATATAGTTAAAGTATTGCGCAGTGGAACTCATACCGTTGGTATGTCAAGTATAAATTTTTAAATTTAGATGAAAAATATTCTTATTATACTAGAGTCAATTTTGTTCATTTATGTTAGAGTAGCGTAGTAGATTCATAAGATGGATCGTATCGACATTCAATTACCCCTTAAGATTGAAGGCTTGAAGGCTAGAGAACACCCGAAAATGTCCATAAAGAAATTCGTTACAATTAGGTTAGTAACATTAATAATGATTATCTTACTTGTGATTTCTCATTTTCTATCGATTTATTTGTTTATCTATCCATCAAACAAGTACTCACTATTTGGGCTAATACTTATGACGATATATATATCCAAGGAGAAATTGACTCTGGATTTACTGATAATGAATTTCTTTCTTCTATTCTTTTAAAATATATATTACATCATAGGATTTCTAATTATTTACAATGAAAAGTTAGTGGTACTCACATATCTAATCACTTTTAGATATCCAACTCATCTTTCATAGAAGTTTCACCTACATTACCTCCTATTTTTGAACCCATAATGTAATCTCAATGAGAGTAAAACAACCAATTTGGAATCACTATTAAAGAAAAAAAAATTAACAATCTAAATTACTTGATTTAAAAAAAATAATCTCTACTAAAAATTAATATCTTCACTACATCTTCTCCCAAAAATCAAACTTATTCTCTTGTACTAACAAATGGAGATCGAAATCTATAAATGCAAGAAAAATGTAAAGTTGTAACAATATTTACTAAAAATTAAAAATAATTTTTTATCCTAATTAAATGATAATAATTTTTTTAAAATATTTACTAAGAACATTAATATAAAAGTATCACTCAATCTATTTTGTAAAAGTGATTCATCAATCTTATGGGAATGTTATTTTCTTTTACTTGTTTTTCAACTATAGTACAATATTATCTTCTGACTTTTAAATTATTAGGAAAAAAAAAACCATCTAACAATTTTAGTACCAAAATCTTGCTGGATAGCATTTTTGTATTTTCATATTATTTGTCTTTTAATATTAAAAATTTGGAACTGTATTAACAATGTAATTGTAAACATGTGTAAAAAAAGATTACATTTTATATATTAGCATGAAAAGGAAAGGCAAAAGAAAAAAAATGTATAACCTAGTAAAGAGAATTAGAGATTAACATTATATATATGTATGCACATATATATTCACTATTTATTTGCTTAATTCATTTTCTAAATTCTTATAGGTTGTTCTTGATCACTTATATCCAAGATTCAAAGTGTATAATTCTATGATTTTTGATGAAATATTATGGGAACTCACGTATTGGAAGGTCTCTCACTGCTGAAGAACGAGCTAAAAGAGATTGAAAAGAAAAACTACAATATTCTTTTCTTTGCCGGTTACTTAAACTTTTGATGAGACTGAACTTTCTTTCCTAGAGACAGATGAGGTGATTAGTGTACTTACTGTTCTTTTCTTTGCCGGTTACTGGATCATAACTTCTGATTTTCATCCTCTCCGCACTAATTTAAGTGAGTCTCTCTTGCACAATAAATTTAAATTCTTTACATTTTTATTTTTGTAATTTTCTTACTGAAAAATGACTTGTTTTTCTTGTTACGGAGGCGGCATTCACTCCAAAGTCACCTTTAGTGTTCTGTCCATATAACAATGGAGACACCTTTAGTATTTCAAGCTATGAACATCTCTGATCCTTCTTGTGCTTTTATCTACAAATCTGTTCTATGGGCGGTAAGATTTTCCGAACAACATTAGAAAAATTTATACGCAGACATCTTATGCCCTTCGCATTTCACATTTTGTACTTGACTAGAACATGATTTCATATTAGAATTATCGATTTTCTTTTTTGCCTTCCAGTAACTCAAATTTCAAGATGATTTCAACTTGTATCGAGTAAATATAATGTTTCTTATACACACAAAAAATCAACCCAAATACAAATAATTAAAAGCTCATATTTTTCGCTTCCCAACATATTCACCTGTACGCAAATACAACCTATTTTGGCCTTTTTATAATTTGAGTTGTGTTCATTGATTATAATTTTTTAATTAATAAAAATGCAGCATTGCTAGATATAGACCTCCTCAAAACCGGAGTGCCCAATTCTCATATTCCAGTTGGTAAGTTCTTACGTTACTCATTTACATTATGTTCCAAATATAAATTTGTTTCATAACTTAACTAAGTTTGGTCGCCTTAACTCCAAAAAAAGAACACACCCATAAACCTTTCTATATTTTGCCAGTACTCGCTGCCAATAAATAGGTTATACATCCCAATCCCAAGTGGAATAAAAATAACAATGTAATTACATGTACAAATCAAAATATTATAATTAGTAACAAATTCAAACCAAAAGAATATGACTAAGAAAATTGAAGAGTGATGACCCACATGTTACATCAATAACACATTATTATGATTAAAACTAACAAAAATTAATTAAGAAAAATAATAGGTATAATGATCACATCAAAATCCAGTGTAAGGAAGATAAATGACCCTTTAGGAGCCTGTGAAGTGCTGCAAAAATGTTAATAATGATTAGTTTTACGGACGATATATAAAGTATAATTTGTTGAAGTTATATCATGATCAGAAAGGTCATGACCCATGTATCATTTCAAAGATGACTTTGACGGTTAATTGTCCATATTTTTTAGCATATTTATGATTTTCTAACATATAGTGGTCACCTAACTATGTTTTATTTCTCTAGATATCATATTACACAATAATAAAACATGTTATGAATTGGAGACAACTAAATTAACAAAGTAATTTATAAGAGCACAAAAATAAATTTGAGAAATACATTGATCAAAATTTTTGACTAATTGTTTATGTGTTTGTCCTAAACTAAAGTTGGTTGATGGTTGCGGTTGGATACTTCAGTTTGGGCTTCGAGATGCTTAGGCACGAGCTTCATGTGGTCAATATTATATGATACTGAAAATCAGTGTATCCATCGAATCCATTTGAAATAAACCAAAAACAACCAAAAATGTAAGAGACCAACCATCACCAAAATTCCAACCTTGGGAAACCCCTTCTTAAAACTTTAGACTATATTCAAATCCTGAAATTAGATGTGAAAATCCTGAAATTAGATAAGTGAAAGGAGTTACGGCAATAATTTTGCGAGATTGAGTTGTTAGAATAAAATACACGGTTGTGTAGTTCAGGGTTATACGTAGTATTTTCTTTATGTTTTCAAATAGTTTGGATTAGTTCGATTAATTTTTACATTCAAGTAAGTTTTCTTTTGTTATTAAACCTCTTATTATTGATTTTGTATGAATTTGTGTTTATTATCATTGTGTCAACTCTTGGATCAGAGTTGTTCTTTAATGTTTTGCAACGGATTCTCGTTGTAACTGTTTCGTCAATTTCAATATCTCATACGATTATTTCTATTAATCTGAAACTTATCCTTGTTTGTATGACAACTAATCCATATTTCTCCACACCTCAGTTCTGTAAATTGAGCAAATAGTACTTGTCAAACTTCAATAAATTTGTACAAGTTTTTTTTGAATGAGTTTTATTTTTCAGGTATTTATATTCGGATTTGTGTGGAGTTTCAATATGGGAAGCAACTGAGAACTTCGAAAACAGTGGGAATTTTCAGTACTTTAAAACTTCCATAAAATCGAATGCATAACTCCCCAATTCAGTGTAGCTCAGAAGACCCAAATTCTTACTTCAGTTTGGGATTTGTGTTTTCAATGGGAACCGATAACAATAAAGATATAACGCCTTTATTATGGAAAATGAAAAAGCAGGGGTATAACAACCACACCCAATAATTCGTTTGGAAATTTGTATGGACTAACTCCAATATAATTCCGAGAGCACTAGCTAATAAAGTGAGCTCAACCAGGAAAGATATTAAAGAGTTATATCTCAATTTCTCAATACAATCTGCAATCGAACAAATAGAAATCCGTGAGCCCGATTAATATGAGTGGATGGTACCACAGAACAATGCCCAAGTGCCAATCAATTCATATCCAACAATCGAGGTCGGATTTACCAATTGATTGAGCTATGCACAACATGTGATAATTCAATTATATAAACAAATATAATGCGGAAAAGAAATAACATCGACACCAAAAGTTTTATTAACGAGGAAACCGCAAATGCAGAAAAACCCCGAGACCTAGTCCAGTTTTGAACATCACAGTGTATTAAGCCGCTACAAACACTAGCCTACTACAAGTTAACTTCGGACTGGAATTTAGTTGAGCCCTAACCAAGTATCACACTGATTAAGGTACAATCGCGTTCCTTACGCCTTTAGAACCATGTCGGATTCTGCGCACTTGATTCCCTTAGCTGATCTCACTCACAACTAAGAGTTGCTACGACCCAAAGTCGAAGACTTATAAACAAATATGTCTCCCATAGATAAGTCTATTTTGATAGATAAATTTATCTCGCGCATAAGTACCTATGAAGTTTTGTCCCGTCTTATGATAAATCAAGGTGAACAGGAACCAATTGATAATCCGATCTTATACTCCCGAAGAACAACCTAGAAATATCAATCACCTCACAATAACTTTAATATATGGTAGTAGAAGAAGTTATTGTGGAATCACAAAGAATGAGACGAAGAACTTTGTGATTACTTTTTATACCTTACCTACCGGAGATAAATCTCAAGCAAATCTTAGAGAAGATAGTACTCAAATACGATAGAACAAGTAAGATCAGAGGACACAACTACAGAGAAAATAGTTGGATCTGGCTTCACGAATCCCAAATAAAGTCTTCAAGTCTTTAACCTATAATGGTTTTGGAAAAACCTAGGTTAAAGGAGAATCGATTCTAGTCACAACTAGGACATAGGAAAGTGTCAGGATTAGATTTTCCAGTTGCTAGAGTTCTTCCTTATATAGTCTTTCAAATTAGGGTTTGCTTTTAATCGAAGCTAAGATAGCTTAGTAACAAAGCATTCAATATTCACTGTTAGATGAAATCCTGATTTAAGATTCAAGTTAAGTTTGCTTAAAACCAAAGCAATATCTCTCCACCGTTAGATGGTCTTAGCTTGTTACACACAAATGAAACGTACCTTCATTTAGATATGGGTAACCGTACCTAAACGTGAATATTGAGTTGGATCAATAAAAATTAACCGAAGTTAGCCATATTAACACTTTTGTCTTAACCACATTCCTAAAACTTCTATATCAAATATGTTGTTCAGTTGTTCACCATTTCATAGAAATATATGTGAACCAATTGAAACAAAATCGGAATGATTCGTAATCGTACAAAGTACCTATATAAGAATAAATTCATGAACATTAACCCATGGTTTGCAATGATTGAATTCCTTAATTCATAAATGTATTTGTTCAAGAGTATGAAAATCATATATAACCGATTTTAGAACTTTAACCACTAAGTTTGCAAACTGGCATGCAAACTATAGTTTCCGGACTTTGGTCTTATCCAGCCATTTGCAAACGGGTACGCAAATAGCCGTCCCGGACCTAACTCAGGTAGAACCGTTCTCATACTGTTATGCAAACTTGGTTCCCGGACTATAACAGTTAAAAACGTTCGCATACTAGGTATGAAAACAAGGTTCCCGGACCTGAATCATACCAAAACAGTTTGCATACTAGGTACGTATACTATGTTGTATCCGGACAAAGGTTTTTGTTCTAAACTCTTATTTCAATCATTGAAACATCCTTGGAAGATGACAATAGATGTGTCACACAAACTATTAGCTTCAAGTAATTTTTAAGTGATCAAATGATCAATACGAAACTTTCCAAGTCGACATCAAATGATTGTCTCACACAAATCATGTAACATGTTTCAAGGAAATTTTTACATGATCATCTTTTGACTTATTATATAGTCTCCAACTAATAAATTGTTTCCAACTAAACTCGTCAAGAATAATGATGAACGTAGCTAAAACAAAAAGCTTCAAACACATATTTCGAGAAATAGATAAGCGAGATAAACTCGGCTCGAAATATCAAATGTGTATAATATAAAAGTCTATATAGCTATACTACTTGGTCTGATTAGGAGATAGAATATAATAGACTTCTGAGTGATAGATAAGTTTTAGTCTCCACATACCTTTTGTTGATGAAGTTCCTCCAAGCTCTCCTCAGTAGATCTTCTTCTTCAATCGATGAACGTCATGAAGTCTAAAGCCTAACTACACATTTTATCTTAATCCGAGACATATATATGAGTAAACTAGACTTATAGTTTTGATCAAATAAACTTGACAAACAAGCTTGAGATAGCAACGCTTGCGAGTTCGACCGAGCAATGCTCTAACAATCTCCCCCTTTGTCAATTTTAATGACAAAACTATCAATACATATGATTACAAAATAAAATAAACTTTGTAGCTTCTCATCCATCATGCTTGATTTCCTTGGTCTTCAACATCCCTTGAATTCTTCGCCACTCCAAGTACTCCAGCAATTCTGAACGTGTTCAACTTAGCATAACTGTTGTTGATGATCCATAGCCATAACAATAATCAACAAGTTGTCTTCTTATTGTTATACAGTGTCATATTATTATTACATAGCGTCGAACTACAATTGTATCACAACTTTGACAATAATACTACGGTGATATGTATCACTCCCCCTTAGTTAATACTTCCATCTCACAATGAAAACCACTCCCCATACATCATGATCCGTAAACCATATGTATGTAGTGTGAACTACCAAATAATTCTCCCCCTTTTTGTCAACATAATAAATTGGCAAAGGTACGAAAACTAAGGGATCATAATGAAATTCTCAAAGAGATAATTCATGACTAAAAGAGAACATATCAACTTTGTTTCGATGATTTCACCTAGTCGAAACTTAGTGTATTCATCAAAGAATTTATAAAGATACAAGATAACTGCTATAATATTCCACAGCCGCACTCCCCACAAAGATTTGGCAATTAAGCACAAGTTCAGTTAAGAACTCTCCCCCGATAAAATGTCATTCCCGAAAGAACAACAAGAGCGACCTTACTTTTACAAGAAAAGAAGGATTTCTTTGGAAATTAACAAATTACATGAACATTAATTTGTATCCAGAAAACTCGAATAAATTAATCACAAGAAGACCTTATAAATTAATTTAATCGGAAATGCTCAACATAGGAAAATATACGGAGCCATACAGTACTTTCAAATAAAAGTGGATCAGGGAAAGATCAATACTACGGAATATTCAAAAGTTCATTCTATCTTTTATCAATATTTGCATAAAGACACAATAGACTTAACTTTTGAGCATACATGAGATAATCATAGTTCACGGACGTAAACAAACATATCCCATAAAATATTTTTGCAATATGTAAAACCAATAAAGATTGATACTGCAAACTCATCTTCCAAATAACTTAGAATTTAAATAAATAAATCTAAAAACATTGGAAGATGAAAATTGTTGGAAATAGCTATGTGTAATCACAATATTTACTATTCCAAACCCTAGTTATCCTTCTTAAACACAAGAATAAATTCTCATAAGAAGTTTCCTAGACACTAAGAAAATGATAAGAATTAGAGAATCCAATCATCATCTTCATCATCGGAATCCATCCAAGTGGCTTGAAATTTTTTCATTTCTTCCTTGATTTCGAGAAACTTTCTAGCAATCACAAATAATTGTTCTTGCACACATTTTACCTTGGAATTGATCTTACGAACACCCTTGCGAATTTGATGAAGAATACTCAAGGTGGTAGGATCACAAGAACCGTCAAGAGAATCACATATTTGTCTTTTGTAGAGATTTGTTTGCATACGTTTGAAAGTACAAGGGCGGATAAATTTGGGAGTTCCAATAGAGTTTCCAATGGGAGCAATAGAATGTGCACTACATATTTTCCCAATCAAGCATGGAAAGCCTAACTTTTTATTAGATGACGTCATTGAGACCATTTGAAGAATAATAAATCCACAAATATCAAGTCCTTGAGCACCCTGTTAATACCCGATTTCTCGTTAGGTTCTACCCGTCCTATCTAACCAAATGACCTCAACTTTTCTAATAATAGTAAGAGAGAAAGTTGTCTTTCCATTGTACCTTGTCCTTCTTTATATAGACTTTCCAAAAGCCCCTTCCTTTTATGAAATCATGCCATGTATCCTAAACTTCTTTAATTACTACTAATGACATTCCTTCTCTAATGAAACCTCCTTCTTTCCTATTAATTCCTCCCTTGTCCTTTCCATCTAATAGACACTTTCTTGATGGACTTGGGATTTGGTCCCTAAGTCCCCATGTATCATGTTGGACTTGCTTCCTCTTTGAGGGCACACTAGCCCGGCTAAAGAGGTGATATTTTTCATGTATCAACATTAGTCCCCTGACTATTGGGTCGATTGTTGAATGACCCGATAGTAAAATCATCCTTTACTCTCGATCATCACGCGTCACAAACAGTGGGACGGTTGCTATGTCACTTATGATGACACTTCTTCTATATATATATGTTGTTCTTTGTGTTCGATTATCTGTCTCAGACACCTCGTTTTCCATTTTTGCTTCTCCCCGTAGGATACTTTATTTAGATGGCTCATTCCCTTCATGGATACGTTTTAACCTTAGTGCCTATTCCTACGTTGGTCTCAATGTTCAAAGAGGCGGAACTGGAGCTCATGTTGTTAGTAAAGACCGAAGTTGAGGCGCTTCGTGAACATAGACTAGCGAGAGGGGACTCCATGCGTGTTCAGTTTTCGGAACGTCATGAAGTGCATCAGGCAGCTTAGAGGACCGGACGCATGACATCTACCCTTCAACATGCTTTAGATGACGCCGTCACGGTTCGGTACGCTGCCAATTCTCTTATCATGGAGTCCTCACTAATGGCAGCGAACATAGACCAAGCCATCGCTGATTGTCGTTCATGTACCTATAATCATGTGAATCTGCGGCTCCCTGGGTACACTTTGTCCTTAGCGGCTGTCTCAGCGCTCGTAAATTTGCTCTATCCCAAGCATGAGCACGCGCGTCTACTATCGTTAAGAGCAGAGGTGGAGGTACTTTGGGTTCTCAGGAAGGCTCGTTTAGACAAAGCACGTAGGGAGTGTGGTGAACATGAAGGCACTCTCGCGCTCTCTCGTAATGCAAGAGGCAAGGTCAAAGTTATGCGGGATATTCGCAGGTTTATAAGCGAGGCTAACTGGGAACTATTTCAGGCCGCCATTGTGGATGGGGAAAAACGATTTGATGGTTTTTTAGGAAATTAGGGAATCACCGTGCGATGGAGATTCCTCGAACCGACCAAACTGCTCAACCTCACACAGATGCACTGCAAAGGGAGTGCTTAGATTCGAGAGATCAATCTCTAGGACTCCGGCCTAAACCAAGTCAATGGCCGTTCCAGAGTCAATTCGGTCGCAAAGAGGGAGATGGGTTGATCTGTTGGAAGGAAGCTGAGGATTGTGCGGGATCAATGATGATCAAGGATTGTGGGTGTGTTGAGGGTTTCTGCAAATTGAAGAACTGCTGAAGTTGAGTTCTGTGAATAAGTTCTGAGCGATTTATGAAATTTCTGAGAGTGATTGCTCAAAAAAAAATTGTTATTCAATTATGGATCTAGAAACTTATTTATATTGTCAGAATAGCGAACACATTGATCCCAGTAAGTGTGACGGTTTCATGAGTGAAAGAGTGGAAAATTGGAAGATCGTGGTAAAACCAGTTCCAGGTCGTGCGGAGACTTGGTTAAACGTCCACCCACTACTTTGATAACTCCTTCAACCGTTGCACGACTTACTCACATTCTCATCGTGGATGAATCCACGTGTTGTAGGCCGCCAGACCAAAACCCTAATTGATATCCACCATGTGACGTGATTGAAGTCTCACGAATCGTGGAGTCTGCATAACAGATGTGTATTTTATTAGTTTTAGATAGTGAATCTAAATTTTGTTGAATTGCACATGATTGGTGATTGCTCAGCGATTCATGGCTTTGAACGTGTTAGTTCTTATGTTGATATTTCTCGTGTGCAATTATTATAAATTCGAGTATCTGAGCAAGTATTACTCGATTCAACGGAGAGTATCGATAGTTGGGAAATTGGGCAAGTATTGCTCAATTCAAAAATTACTGAATATTGATAGTTGGACCAATATTCGAGCAATTGAGCAAGTACTCAATTCGACGAATTATTGATGAATTACTGAATATTGATAGTTGGATCAATATTCGAGCAATTTGGCAATCTGTGGATTACTGAATATTGACAGCTGGGTCAATATTGAGCAATTGAGCAAGTATTGCTCAATTCAAAGAATTACTGATCATCGAGCAATTGAGCAAGTATTGCTCAATTCGACGAATTATTTATTTATTGGTGTGACCCAATAAAACATTAGTTAAAATATTGGTATATTACCGAATATTACCTAATTAATCCGCATGTTGCTGGATCAACATAAATTTATTTGGTGTTTGAACTTGCTCATAATGGTGATTTGTTGAGAGTTTGTTCGGAACCCTAAATTTTGATCAATTGCTCATTAGTTGACGAATTGATGAAAATAAGTCATGAGCGAAGGAAGGACCGACCACATGGGACTATGGACGTCCATGTGATGCATATTTTCCCGAGTGAGCGTACACCTGGGTTATGAGTCGACCGGTTGGTGAAGGAATGACGATTAAATGTGGTTTCATCATTTACTGAAATAGTGCTCGATTGAGCATTAGGTGATAAAACCTAATTATAGAAAAGTGAGGGACCAACCAAGGTGGCATGAGACCGTCCCTTGGTGGTCGTGGGACCGCTGATGGGCGTTTGCACAAACTCTGAGTTAATTGTGAAGAGTTTGGACCCAATATGAGCGATAGCAAAATTAGGTCAAAAGTGTGAAAATGTGTGGGACCGGATTATTGCAATCCTTGGGCCGCCCTTGGTCGTTTAAGGGAAAATTCCCGTATCTCCATAATGCCCGTGTCTCAGTTATGAGAGTTTCAGCATTTTCTGATGTGCGTTTGAGCAATATTTCAGGTTTTCAGAAGAGTTCAATCTTTGACTGAAATCCTCGTTTTTGCTCGAATGAGCAAGTATGCTCGTTTGATCAATATTTTGTAAATATTAAAATAATAATATTTTAATATATTTTTCGTGAGTAGCCTAGTCGGTCACAAGATGAGAAAAATAACAATTTATGAAAGATTAGGGATTGCAAGGTATGGGACCAGCCACGGCTAGGGCATGACCGGCCGGCTAAGTTGCCCGGTCCCGAAACACCTTTTCCTATTTTGTATTATTATTTTTTGTGAAACTACACAAAATTGGGGAAACCATGAAAATATGGAGAAACCATGAGTTTTGCTCAAACAAGGAAAGTTGCTGGAATGGAGAAGTCTTCATGAGTTTATGAAAACAACAAAAATAAGGAAAAATAATTGAGGAAGCACGGGACCGGCCACGGCTAGGGCACGGCCGGCCGGCCGGTGGGCCTGGCCCATGGGAGCTTCTCCATAATTTTAATATTATTAATTTCTCTATCTTGTTTTGTGCGGGATTCCTCATTTGTCCATATTTTGGATGAGCATTCGCGCATTTGGGTGCTCGTTCGTGCATCATTGTCGAGTATACTTGCACCATTTTATGGGGCTTACTCTGTGGTAGTCCAAATGCCCGATTTTTTGAGTATTTATTACTAATTTATAAAATTCAGCGTAGAATGATTCATGAAACTGAGTAATAAAAGTGAGTAGTTTTTTATTATCAATTCATAGGATCAACCGTGGATTCGACCATGAATTCGGAATAACAAAATAGGTATTACCATTCCATGGGATCGTGGATTCGACCATGAAACCGGAGTAATAAAATAAGTGGTGATATTACCATTTCATGAGACCATCCGTGGGTTCGACCATGAAATCGGAGTAATATCTATTACCATTTCATGAGATCAGCCGTGGATTCGATCATGAAATCGGAGTAATACATTTATCTATTACCATTTCGATCATGAAATAGGAGTAATGAGATAATATAGATTATCTTCTAGGAATTCAGTGGTGAATGTCACGGTAGAATTTAATCTCTTGTGTATAGTCAGTGAATCAGCAAGTGTTGCCGATGCCCTGAAGATGATATTGCTCTCAATATTACGGAGAACAGCCTGGATCTATACACAATCTCTCTACACAGTCAGGGAACAGTGAGTGTCACCGACGTCCTGAAGGCGTTATTGCTCTCAATCTTACGGAGAACCGCCCAATCGTTCTTCTATGTAGAGGGGGGTCTTTCTCATGAGGTCAGGGAATAGCGAGTGTCACCGACGTCCTGAAGACGTTATTGCTCTGAATCTTACGGAGAACCGCCCAATTATGTTATTCTACATAGAGGGCATGATGAAATGCGAGGTATTGAACGCTCAGCTAGTGGAGGCCTTCCGAAATGCATAATCATCATGGCTTCGTAAAATATGAATCCTCACATGCCTGAAAGCCGTGTCAGAAACATGTATCATGATTTTAGGGTTTTGACCTTTGTTGAAAATCCACCATCTACGTTAAGTCCCCTGCTTAGTGAGGGATAGTCATGTTCCGCAGTAAGCATTAGATGGTTATTTTCAGTTGACGAGAGATCAGTGGTTGAACTCAGTCTACAAAGGTATTTCTAAGAATCCCCAGTTTTCTCCAATAACGTCATATGCAAGCAAATGTTCGGGTGGAGACCCTGGTAATGTGGTAGAGTGTCATCCCATGAGCATGGAGAGATGAAGCACCGCTGATTTGGGCGTCCGGAGGCTCAGTTCTGATCGGTTTAGGATTTACGGGCCCGAGCCCAAAAAGAAATCTTTGTTTTAGGAACAGACATTTGTTAGTTTAAGAAACAAACAAAATAGACCCGAGTCTAATGATAAAAATTTTGTCTCTGAGTTTCACAAAAACAAAAATTTTATTTTTTAAATATGTGATATTTCACAAAATGGAATAAACTCTCGTTTCAAAGGTGGAAGCTCGTACGAGAGAAAAGTTTTTTTTTTTTTTTGAATAAACGTGCGTCTGTTAGTAATAAAATTTTGTCTATGAACTTTCATAAAAAATTTATTTTCGACATTGAGCTTCAAAGACGTGTGCTCGCGTGAGGAAGCAAAAGTATATATATATTTTTCAAATTCACGTGAGTTTCACGTTAAAATATATTTTGTAAAATCAATATTTTGATTTTGAATAACTGTTGAAAGTAGACAATTATTCACAGTGAAATAATCTCTGTATGCGAGTTTTCACAATTGTAGAATGGACGTCTGTCCAATTTTTGAAAAAACAGTGAATGTTCACACAGTAAAATTTATGTGGTTTTTCATGATTTTATGAAAATCCAGTCATGATCTTGAATAATGAATTTTGCTCGTCTTTGCAGGTTTTGAAGAAACGAGCAAGTTTTCGGAATTCTGATATTATAATCACTACAACTAGTGAAATTGTAAATAGGTAAGAGTTGGAGTGTTACCATTTTCGTAGACGCTGATGTGAGCATCTTTATTCCATGATTCATTGTTTTGTTGAATCCTGCGCTTTTGTATGAACGATGCGCTAAAGTAGAAATGTTATGCATCCGTCACAGTCAGTTTGCACGAATGACTGACTCCCAAGATGACACTTCCAAAGATGATGTTTCCAGAGATGACATCTATATGCACCTTTCGAGAAGTGGTACTTCCAGGACCTCTGAGTGATGGTGAGAGATCCTTCATATTTGGTATCATACACAAGAAGTCTCTGATGGAGGATTATGACATCGATAGAGCAACTCGACAAATGGGTCCGAACACTGCAAAGTCCCCGGCTATCTCTTTGGTGAGTTTCTAGTGCTCCTTATATCATGACTTTTCTTGTCCGTGCAATTAGGATCATGAAACCAATGTTTGTTACTTCGTTTCAGAACTTTGCCCATCGAGCCTTGACGGTCTTCAATTCATTGCTGCTGAACAAACAATTTATGTCGAGCGTCGAAGAAGAAGTCGATGTGAGTACCTCTTCGTATAATCGTTCATAGAACTCTTTGAATGCAATATCACTAATTGTTGTTGATGTATCCAGGAGGAGATCCATGAAACCAGGGAGTACTGATGATGCTCGTTTATCTTTGGAGGATGGTGAAGAAGAAAACCCTAGATTTCAAAATCGAATGAAAGCGATGATGTTTCCAACGGTGATGTCGGAAATTCCGGTCCTTTAAGCACTTTAGGGACCACTCCAGTAAGTACACATTGTATATTTTCTTCATAGAAGTATGGAATTACTGATTTGTGAACGAATGAACGAGGACCCATGATACTTTTGCCAAAATACGTCGCCACAAAATTCAGAACTCATCCCTTTAGCAAAAACGCCATAACATCTTCGTCTGACATCAGATTTTCGCGATATACCCATGTATCCTCAAGCCCGGGAAATTTCCAATCTTTAACACAGAATATTTTAGGGTTTTGAGCACGTATGGAGGCCGATATTAGCGAAACTGAAAACTTCCAGGAGACTTTCAGAAATTTCTCAACTGGCGTGTAGTTGAATGTTTCGGCTACATGTTTTTTGATCGTTAATCTAAATGCTATGAAATTTGATATGTTGTATATAACATCCATGCGAAGAGAATGGTATATAACTCAGCCTTAGATTCGTCACTAATTGCTCCTAGTTCATCGTCTTATACAGGGCAGTGAAAGACTCTTCAGACGAGCTCCACCGTAAAACGTGTTTTCATGACTTCCTCGTTATTGGATTATGTTGCGAATGCATAATGATGAACTTTGATGATGTTAGATCACTTACACTCTGAATTTGATGATTTCTTGGGATTTCCTTGCTTGGATTGCTCTAATCCCATGTAATCTTCGTAATAGGTGTCAATTGCTGAAGTTGGGAATAATAGAGACATGATGATGTAATGAACATGGTTGAAGTTGGAGGTACCTTGATGAAGGACTTAGCATAAAGACCTGGTGAACACCGATCGATTGTGGAAGTTATGAATCCCGTCTAAGAATTGCTGCTAGCATGTTGTATGTTATGGAAGTTGTAGGAACCTCATACGACGTCGTAATTCGATGCTTAACCCCAAATTTTGAAGCTAAGAGACTGTGTTATCACATCAGCAAAGAATCACTCAATTTGGAGTTGCATAGGTCAGCCAACGAAGCATGCACATTTGTAATTTGTAATTCCGTACGAAATTTTCAGATTTCGTAGACCTGATTTTAAAGGTCATATCTTTCAGCTCGTATGTACGATTTATGCTCCCTTTTGGTATGTTGTAGAAGAGACATAGACGAACATCTTTTGTTGAGGAAGCATTGTCTCATTCTTCACCCATTGGTACGTTTTTGTAAACCCATGTCCTGGAGCATGTCGTATCTCATTTGTAGAGGCGATGAGAACATCTTGTAGAAGACTTTGATTTGTGACTGTCTGTCGCGCAAGCTTTGGGAAGACGTTCATGTTATCATGTTTTCATGTTTAAACATCTTGATATGAATCATTAGGGCTTGAAGAAGTACGATCCATAGAGTAACATTCTAGAGAATAGATAGTTGATGAAGCCGGATGTTGCGCCTGAGACTGATGAGATCACAATTGAATTTTCTCCATAAATTTTTGTTGATGCTGAGACCATGAATGGAGTTCCTCCACATGTCCTTGTTGATGTCGATACTATGGTTGGAGTTTCTCAAGAGACCTAAAATGATAGTCTTTGCTCTTCCATCCAGTGATCATTTACATGCACGACCCAATTGGTGAGTTGAGCATTCCTTAGATGAAGGTGTACCAGGATTTCAACCCAAATTCTCCTGAATATGACTTTACTATGAAGTGGGTTCGTCAGAGAATCGATGTTGTTGTGGTAGATAACAGTGGCAATCTCCATTCTGGATGTCATTGGTGAAGTAGGAAAATCCCAAGTCGTGTAGAGGCTTGTGATGTAGAGAGGTTCTGTTTGATGACGTTTCATGGAATCACATCAGGTTGCAATGAATTTTTAGGTGGATAATATTTATTAAAAAATATTGAATTGATATTTCCAATAAGATCAAGTCCCCAGTGCATCCCTCATTAGCAGGTTTGAAGAAGTTTGTAACATCCATTGATGAATGAATGATGCTGCATATGATCCAGAAGTCTTATCATGGGATAGTAAAAACTTATCGATTGATCGTGTTGGTGTTGAATCAGCGTGTCATCGTCGAAATATTTGTGTTGAAGCTATAGGCGCCAATGAAAAGGGTGTACTCTTCGATTGGGAGTACAATTTGAAGAATTCTTAGATGCTTGAGCGTTGAAGCGTCGAATGTCTTAGGCTTGATCGTCTTGGCCCTGAGTATCTTCAGTTGATTCAGCATTACTTTCGTTGCTGTAATGAGATTCAACATTTGTGCAGATATCATAGAATTCTGATTTTGTGGCGCATATGGACACTCCTACAAGGCTATGGAGAAACGCCCAAAGTATTCTTTGCCATGCTTGGACATCATATCAGTAATGAATGTCTCGGTGATCGATTCGGAGAAATGTCAGATTCAACCACTTGGTAAAATACTAATGCGGTGAAGTTACCATTCATAATGTCTTGTCGAGTTGCTTAGCAGGATTGAGTCCCCATGCCAGGATATCATGTGACGAAATAAATGACATAGACATGGGAAGAATGAGACTTTCCTGAGTGCGGAACCTCTTGATGAATGTCTATGCATCTTTTGCAGGTTCTTGCTTCAATCTCGTCAAAGTTCGAAATTCCTCTAAGTTCTTTGATGATGGAATGTCCATAAAATCTTATGGATCAGAAATTTCTTCATTGTAGAGATGTGCTACCAAAGGCGCTCTGTCAGCATGGATCCAGGATCGTCTGAAGAACATGTCATATTCTGGATCATCGTGATTATGTGAAACTTGGTTTCTGTCCAGGTTGAACTTATGTCCACTTTGAGAGTGATGTAGCCATAAATATTTCCGAGCGACCCTTCAAGGTCTCTGATTGAGATGGGATCACGAATAGCTTCTTATCGAGTGATGCCTATGGCTCCGAGGGTTTTCAGTGGAATGATGTTTATGGCGGTGTCAGCATCGATCAACATTCTTCCGAATTCATTTCCTCTGAGATGGACTGTGGTAACTAGTCCCTAGTCGTGCATCTCCTTGTGGATGAAGGTTCAAGGAGTATTTTCGGGATGGACACACAATGTAATTTGGTGATGTGACTATATCTTTCCTCCATGCCTTAGACAGATAGAGCAATTCATAGATATGCTCGATCAAAGATTGAACTGCTTCTTTGAATGGTTGTTCAGAGAATGTAAAGGTTCTGACTGGAAGAGGATTCTTGTGTACTCCTTCAGTCCCCAGTTGAAGCTATTATGGATCAACCTTCTCTTTGAAAATATTGCAGTCACCTGTTGGATGATTGGTGAACTTATGAAGGCAGCAATACCTGGGATTATTCATTTCTTCTTCAGTTGGATGTATCCTGATGAACAATAATTTGATTGCACCATATTGAACCCAGACTTCCAGTAAGTCGATCACTCCTTCATGAGAAGAGAGAAGTTGAGTCTGTCTGATCATTTCCCCGTTCGCTGATGTCGGGTTGAGATTTGTGCATTTCAGGATTGGTTATCCTTTCTGTGCACTTCCGAAGGATCTTGAGAGATTGGAGAAGTATGCTTCTGCTGTGGTGCTTCGGCTTTCCTTTTGCTTCCTTCAGCAACAACGTTCATGGAAGGTTGGAGGTTGTATTGTCTGTTGAAGAGACGCTGAGTATCACGAGGTTCTCAGTCTATGTCTTTCTCTTTCAAGTAAAGCATGTGCAGTAGTCGCTGATCGTCTGGCTGCTTCATGAAGCTTTGAGAAAGTCTGGAACCGGAGATTTTCTAGCAAGGCTCTGTAAACCGGGATCATTCCGTTGATGCACAAGTCCACCAGTTGTTGCTCAGTAACATTAGGATCATGACAATCCAAAGCTATAATTCTGAACTTCTTCACATAGTCGTTCGGATTTTCAGTATTCTTCTGAGCCATCCTTCCTAAGTCAGAAAGGGTAACTTGCTTAGAAACAAAGAAGTATTTCTTGTAGAAAGCATTAATCATTTCTCCCCAATTCGATATGCTCCCTGGTGCGATGTTGTTGTACCAAGTATATGCTCGACCCGTCAGGGATTTTGAAAACTCCTTCAGACGGACAACATGGTTGTGTTCATGCTCTCCTAAGGCTTCCAAGAATCAGGAAACGTGTTCTCGAGCATTCCCTGTTCCATTGTAGAGTGTGAACGTTGGATAAGTGTATCCCTTTGGGATAGCATCGAGGTATGGAGGTTGATAACGGTTCACAAACGGTGTATGGCCCTTTCCCAGATTCTCCATAAAACATTCCAGGTCCTCACGAGTGATGAAACCAGCGGGTTCTGCAGCTTTGTGGGCCTCGTCATCATCGTGGACTGGTATAACTTCAGGATCCGTGCTTGGAGATGTTTCCTTGTCTTTTCCTTTCTCCCGAGTTTTGTCTAACATCTTCTCAGTAAGAGTTTTGAGGTAGTTACATAGCTCCTTCTGAGTAGCAGCCATATCAGTTTGATTTTTGGCGAGAACTTCCTGGACTTTCATGAGATCGACGATAGTGGGTGGATTTTCTCTGGCTTCCTCGGGATGTCGGCCAAAAAGAGGATGATTTTCGACATTGGTTCGAGGAGGAGTAGTGGTGCATGTTGTTTACACAACAAATTAATTATTTCTTTCCACACTATTAGCTACTAATATAATGGCAAGGAGTTCGTTCCCACGAAGAGCAAGGAGATTTTAGTTGTTATAAAGTAACCGAAGGGAGGGTGGGTTTAGATTTTGAATCGAAATAATTAATAAAAGAAAATAATAAAACTTTGTTGTAAACAATGAGAAGAAAGATGACTAGGGAATCATTCGCCGTCACTGAACCGAAACTTAATTAGATACAAGTTTATCTATTTTTGAATTTATATTGTTACCAACCGTAGAATAGCAATAAGCTCTGCTATCCCCCGGATTACTGTTGTCACTGGATACGGAAGCGCTCGACAACCAGTTTCTATCCAACTAACCCAACAAGAATAAACTCTCAAGGTGTAGATTAACTGAATGCTTAACACTCTGTGAATCAGGTTGATCCTAGTATCAGACGCATAGGCTCGACCCGCTTACTAGTGTTATCTTTATACACAACTGCTTAACAGAATCCCTCTGTCAGCTCTTGCGATTTACTACTTGTGTATAGAGCTGATGTGACAATTACACGTACCACATAACCCTAAACTAGTAGAAGAAATATTGATTGGTTGATTTAATTGATCACATTAAATAACCCCTCAATATTGTTAAACATTAAAAAAAAATCAACAAATAAATAAAACTTGAAATAAACTTGGTTTAAGAAATTAAAGCTTCATTGTTCAGGACTTTGAAATCATCCCTAATCAATAAGAAGTTTAGCTAGACATAGCTAAAAAATACTAAGAAATAAATAAAGAAAAAAGAAAAAAATTGAATTAAAAATAAAAGCTCATAAAAAATATGAGGAGCAAAATTTTTATTTCTCTCTGTTTCTATCTTCTAGCTAGAGAAAATCAGCTAGAGAAAATAATAACAGAAGTAGTGATTTTCTCTGAAGTTTTTGGTTGCTATTTATAGCTTTCAAATACCCTGGCCGATCCACAAAACTCGTACATGATAAAGCTGCAAAGTCGGTGGAGTTTATCCCGCTGATACTTTGGTGCAGCGCGGTACACTCTAGTAGCGTGTAGATGGTTTCTTATCCGTTCGATCCTCTGTAAACCCTTTAAATATTTATCTACACCGTCGATGTATCCTTCCTCGATACACCGAATTACACACAATCAGCACCTTCTTATCTACGCGTCAGAGCTCTGGCCCACCACACGTACTCTTCCTTAATCACGTGACGTGCTCGCCCTATTGTTTTCTTCTGACTTGTACGGCTTTCGGACTTCCCACCTACACCATCAACTCATTCAATCTCCGGCTTGTATTCGGCAGCAACACCCCTCCTCCATCTTTTGTTCTTACGCAAGCTCTTCATCTCTGCCATCATCACAACTCCATCCTCTGATCACGAGCTTCATCAACTCATTACCAGCAGCATCGAATGTACCGTCACTGCCACCATCAACTCCATCTCGATCATCATCACTTCCCTATCGAGCTCGAGTTCTCTGCCAATGATCGATGACAGTCCCTTGTTCTTCCAAAACATCACCGATCATTATTGCTATCATCATCTCGTTCCATGATCACCATCAATGGCAGCAGATTTTCACGAGCTCTTATCTCGATTGACAGCAACCTTCAACTCCACAGCGTCATTATCATCTCAATCAACAACAGAAAACTAGACTCAGCCCCGTAACTGCCAATATCGGCCATTCTTCTTCTTCTTTGTTCTTCGAACTCAGTCCCTGAATCACCAACAACTATAAACTCCGTCTGTATCCTTCTCAACTCATACCCATCTTCATCGCCGAGAAGCAATGGCAGCAGCAGGAGCCATCTTGTCATCACTTCCGTTAGCCACCTTGACTGATTTTTCGAAATCAGACAACAACCCATGTTTTCTACCACCTCCAGGAACCCAATGATATATTTAAATTCGAATATAATTGTTGATCAAACTCCATCACCGTCGTGATCATCAGGTCCCGACTGCCATCGCCTGTTTGTTGTTTAGTAATAGGGAAGACGAAGTGCCCTGAGTAATAATCTAGGTGCCTTTAACAGTATTCGAATCTGGGCAGCCCCTTAAGTAAAGGACTGGACTGCCTTTAGCAGTTCCTATGAATTGTGGCTGCTCCTTAACAGAATGACTACCCCTTAACATACCGCGGGGTGCCAATAGTAGTTTCCTTGGTAAATGACTATTTTGGCCTTTTAGTCTTCTAAATTCTTGTTTTGCTCGTAACTTCTTCATACGAACTCAGAATGAAAAGTAGAAATGTTGTAATTGAACGAGTTCCACTTGGTCTTTGGCCCTTCTCCACTTGTAGCTAGTTTCTTTTATTGCACAATTAAGTGTTATTTCACTTCTTTTGGATGATATACCTAATAAAACACAAATAAGAGAAAACAAACTTAATATACAATAATTTGCAAGAAACCCAACAAATACTAGCATGGAATTGACACTAAATATATGTGAAATATGCATTTATCAAATTCCCCCACACTTGCCTTTTGCTAAACTAAACTACAACAACTTCATTTCGCCGAGGATACGGTTGCACTTAGCATGTGCAACAGACCTTTAAACCCCTAGGTGTCCCTAGTGGACGAGTTATAGTCTCGTGAGGGCTTACGAGAGATATACCCACAAAACCTACTCCAACTTCAAAGCGTTCCAGCGTCCCAAGCATCCAAAGAGCTATGAGGACATAAAGTTTCTGCATGCTAGTAATAAGAAGTTAGAAATACCAAAGAACATATTCATTCTTAAATCTTGAGTGAGAAATAACCACACCATAATGAGAGAATGCGTGTTTGAGAGCGATCAATAAGCATTTCGCCTCGAATTCTGCCTCACTGAAAAGGATTTTATGATAATTGCACTCAATAAGACAGCTTTTTTATGGGTCTCACATGTGTGCAGGTAGGATTGAAGAGAGAATCCTACACACATTGAAAGGTGGGAAGGAAACCTTCCGAATTATTTCTGGAGACCCCACAAGATCGTGGAAAATAAAGATATTTTTTTGATGACCTTTAATAAAGGAAATCAACCACTATAGTAAGGATGGGAGTACTTGTCACCTTCACATCTGATCGGCATTGATGAAAACACCACTCTCACAGCATCTAATAGAAACATAGTCTTCAGCTCGTCTTCTTCATCTTCTTGGTCTTCGGTATTCAACCATTGATGATAAACTCTTGAACTTCGTAGAACTTTGACAATTTGTAACTCTTTTCCTCAATTTCCTTGTTGCTTGAAACTTCCTTATAGATTTTTCTTCCCCATGGCCTTATTGAACAAATAACAACCTAAATGCAAATCTTTTTGTATACATTTTTTTTTATTTATATATATATATATATATATATATATATATATATATATATATATATATATATATATTTCTTTTTAAACAAAAAGATTGCAACTACAAAAATAATAACGAAATTAAAATAACATGGCCATGACAAAAGTACTTTACCACTTTGATCTTCACAACTTGTATTGTCTTTGTATCATAAACTCTAATAACTCTCATCTTTTAATTTTCTTCGCTCTTGTACTTAGTCTTCCACTTTGATGTAGAATTCCACTCTTTATATTGTAAGTCTTCAATATGTATTAAAAAATATGCTCATTGTATGTTGCTTTACTTGGATATGAAAATTTTGCTCTTCCTTGAATTGTTGCTTGTAAACCTTAAACGTCTTCAACTTTCCTTGTAGATTTTGATGTCGCTCCCTTGTTGATGATGATGGTGTTTCTATGGATCTGTTGTTAGCGAGAGAGAATGGTGCTAACTGCAAATCAAACTACAAGAAGGTGGTTTTCATCTATAGACGTCACCCTCATGATTGACAAAATTAGCACTCAAGAGATCAAAGAGTAGTGCTTCTATTGGTGGGAGGTTGGGTAGCTCACTATTCTACCCAGAATTAACATACGGTGACACACACTCAAAAGAAAGCTCTTTAGTCATTTATAAAGAAATCTGGTCTGGTGCCTCGGTTGATATGAAAATGGGTAGTCTCCACTAATGATTGATCAACAACTCTAATAATGCATTTATTTCTGCTCCTAATTCGCGTCACCGGCATGATTAAATCCATTATTTAACACTGCAATTCGTGAAATCCGAATGCAGTTCCCTAACACTTCAAAGTTCAGTTATGTCGGTCAGAATTCTCTATGTAAACATACCTAGAAGTATCTAGTAATCTAAAATCTCTAAAAGTTGGAGGTTTTATGCAAAAAAATTTAAAAAATTTCACTCCAAAAGCTAAAAACTCTATATGCAAAATACTCCCCCACACTTAAACTTTACATTGTCCTCAATGTAATTGACTCATCCTAAGTAAAATAAAGGTGGGAAATCAAAATATGATATGAAAATCTAAGAAAAATAAAATACAAAAGATAGAGATACAAAACCGATGGGTTGCCTCCCATTTAGCGCTTAGTTTTATGTCCTCAGCCCGACTTGGCATTCTCCAAATTACTCCTCAATAGGGAGTAAATCACGAAGCTCAATCTCATCAACATCCACTGTAGTGAATTTCTCGTAGTATGTCTTCAGTCTATGGCCGTTGATCTTGAAAACTTTCCCAGTTTTAGGACTAGTTATTTCAACTGCACCATGAGGAAAAACATTAGTAACAACAAATGGTCCCACCCATCGGGACCTTAGTTTGCCAGGAAATAACTTAAGACGAGAATTAAATAAAAGAACTTTTTGTCCCACAACGAAACTTTTTCGAGAAATCATTTTGTCGTGGAATAACTTCGTCCTTTCCTTGTATATACGAGAGATCTCATAAGCATCATTACGTATTTCCTCTAGATCATTGATTTGTAGCTTCCTTTGTTTCCCAGCTTCATCATACTCCATGTTGTACATTTTTACCGCCCAAAAAGCCTTATGCTCAAGTTCAACCGGGATATGGCAAGCTTTGCCATAAACCAACCGATATGGAGACATACCAATATGTGTTTTATACACCGTTCTATATGCCTAAAGTGCATCATTAAGCCTGAAGCTCCAATCTTTTCTTGTAGTATTAACAGTTTTCTCCAGAATGGACTTAATTTCACGATTTGAAATTTCAGCTTGCCCACTAGTTTGTGGGTGATACAGCGTTCTAACCTTGTGCATAATGTTGTACTTCTTTACGAGAGCATGGAAGGATTTCTTGAAGTGTGAGCCTCCATCACTGATAACCACTCTTGGTGTAGCGTGTCTAGAGAAAAAATATTCCTTCACAAACTCACAAACAACTTGAGAATCATTAGTAGGGGTGGCTTTAGCTTCCATCCATTTAGAAACATAATCCACAGCAAGAAGTATATAAAATTTTCCATTTGAATTAACAAAAGGGCCCATAAAATCAATACCCCACACAATGAAAATCTCTAGAGGAAGAATCGGTATGAGTGGCATTTGATTTCGAGCACCTAGATTTCCCGTTCATTGACATCTATCACAAGTTTTGCAAAAAACATATGCATCCTCAAATAGGGTAGGCTGATAAAATCCACTCTCAAGAACTTTGAGAGCGGTACGTTTAGAACCAAAGTGACCACCACAAGCATAAGAATGACAAAAAGATAGAATTGATTGAAATTCAGAGTTAGGTACGTACCTATGGATAATCTGATCAACACCATATTTCCACAAGTAGGGGTCATCCCACACATACTGTTTGGCTATCTTTTTAAGCTTAAGCTTTTGAAAATTAGACATCGTACTAGGTAATTTCCTTGTAACCAAATAGTTCACTATATCATCATACCAAGGTGTTTATTCTTCAATAGAGAAGAGTTTTTCGTCTGGAAAACGATCTTGTAAGGGAAGTGCTTCTTCGGAAACAACAAGTCTACGAAGATGATCAGCAACAGTATTCTCAACACCTTTCTTGTCTCTGATTTCGATATTGAATTCTTGTAGCAAAAGAATCCACCGGATAAGTCTTGTCTTAGCTTATTTCTTCTTTAGTAGGTACCTGAGTGTTGCGTGATCAGAATATACAATCACTTTTGTACCCACTAAATAAGCTCTGAATTTTTCTAATGCAAATACTATCGCCAGCAACTCTTTTTCCGTGGTCGAGTAATTGACTTGCGCCTCATTAAGGGTCCTTCATGCATAATAAATCACATGCGACCTCTTGTCTACTTTCTGACCCAAAACAGCTCTGACAGCATAATCACTTGCATCACACATTAACTCGAACGGCAAACTACAGTCAGGTGACTTAATAATTGGTGCAGTAGTCAACATCTCCTTCAATTTGTCAAAGGCATCCTTGCACTCCTGGTCGAAGTTAAAGGAAACCTCCTTTTGCAAAAATTTGCACATCGGCATTGAGATTTTAGAGAAATCTTTGATAAACCGCCTGTAAAAACCTGCATGACCAAGAAATGAGCGAATCTCCCTCACCGAAGTGGGATATTGTAGGTTTCTAATCAAGTCTATCTTTGCCTTGTCTACTTCGAGCCCTTGAGAGGACACGATGTGACCAAGCACTATACCAGGTTTACCATAAAGTGGCATTTCTCCCAATTTAAAACAAGATTAGTGTCTATGCATCTTTTAAGAACAAGTTCAAGATTATTTAAACAAATATCAAATGAATCACCATAAACACTGAAATCATCCATAAATACCTCAATGATGTTTTCCACATAGTCAGAAAATATACTAACCATACATCTCTGAAAAGTGGCAGGCGCATTGCAAAGACCAAACGACATTCTTCTATATGCAAATGTATCGAAGGACAAGTAAATGTAGTCTTCTCTTGATCCTCCGGTGCAATAACTATTTGATTGTATCCCGAATAACCGTCCAAAAAGCAATAATGTGAATGCCCCGCCAGCCGCTCTAACATCTGATCAATGAAAGGAAAAGGAAAGTGATCCTTGCGGGTAGCCGAATTGAGCTTTCTGTAGTCTATGCAGACTCGCCATCCTGTTTGAACTCTTGTAGGAACAATTTCATCATCTTGATTTCTGACAACATTGACACCTGATTTCTTAGGCACCATTTGCACCAGACTAACCCATTTACTGTCAGAAATTGGGTAAATCACCCCCACACTTAGCAATTTGAGGATCTCTTTCTTTACGACCTCCATCATTGGGGGGTTAAGCCTACGTTGAGCATCACGTACTGGCTTGCTATCTTCTTCCATAAGGATTCTATGCATGCACATTGATGGACTAATACCTTTGATGTCAGCAATTGTCCAACCAATGGCCGTTTTGTGCTTTTTTAGAACCCCGAAGTAGACGTTCTTCTTGTATGGCAGTGAGGTTCTTTTCAATGATCACCGGAATCTCCTCTTTATCACCCAAATAAGCATACTTTAAGTGATCGGGAAGAGGCTTTAATTCTAGCTTAGGTGCCTGCACAATAGAAGGTAAAGGAACCTCATTAGTTATGGGTAAAGAAATATAAGAGATATTACTCGTTCGAGCTTATTGTAATGTTGTTAAATTACCACACATCTCCACTAGCTCTTTGGCTAGGTCAATGTCCAAATTCGGTTGCCCGTGAACATCCAAATCAATGCTATTTCGTAACACAACTCCAAGTTCATCTTCGTTGCTCAAATCAAAAATTTGTTGTGCTAACGAACCAATAACATCTATAGAAAAAGTTGAGTGCACATCACTAGGATAACTGTTGGAGTATTTTTCGTGCGGTAAATAAGGGTTCGTTGCTCGGACTTGTAAAGATTTAAAAACATAAAAATATATACAAATGTTTGTTACAGGATCAAGAGACACTAGGACTCAGGATTCCACCATTAATCATTCACACAATTCATATATTTATTCGAAACAATTATAGCTCAAATCATAAGGACTCTCATTCTTTCCAAGGTAGATTTTTAGAATATTTATTGTATATCACTAGCATGACGCATCAAAAGCACTACGACCAAGCATACATCATCATACGATATCACAACCAATTAAGAAAAATCATAAATCGATTAATAAAAATTGCGAGTAGTCAAAAAAAGAATTAATATAATTATCATATGCGTAAAGAACGGCTTCCTCCATCATCCCAGTGTTGGGGTTTAGCTAATCATAATAATCATATTCTCAAAATATATTTGATGCTCAAAGTATGATTAAAAGAGTTAAAAATTATAAAACATTGTTTCTAAGACTCACAGAAGGCGTCTAGAGAAGAACGACAAAAGGTAACTGCAGCTAACTGCGACACTTCGCTGATGCTGTTGACGCTGCTGAAAATAAGTCTGCTATGGTGAGTCTGTTCTTCGTGTTCTTGAAGCTTTTTAATGGCAGCAGCAGCAGCAGGTGAACATTGTTGTTTTTCCTTCTTCTTCGCTCCTCCTGGCTCTGGCTCGACCCCAAACTCTTGATAAACCTTCTCTAACTTCTCTCCACCTCTTATATACTTCACAGCTCAAAGAAATCCCGATAGAATCTCTTTTTTTCTTCTCTGCCAGTTACGGGTTTCTATCTTCTTCTCTCTTCTGTACGCGTCTGTTATCTATCCCATTGCCACAAAACTCTCTCCTGACTTGAACAAAACTAGATACATGTATATCCAGCGTGAAAGTCTCCTAAAAATTTCTCACAAAATATTTGAACGTGAACAGCAACATACGTGTCCTGTTTGGACTTTGATTGCTTCTCCCGGTCATTCCAGCCACTTCTGGCCCTTAAAATCACCCCTGTTAGCTTCCTATAAGTCCATAGAGTAAGCCCAAACATTTCCAGCCCTTTAATCGCACTATAGCTCCTTCAAAAATTCCGATCAAAAACTGCCAGTTAACAAACTCACTTTCCCGCCAAAACTTCATTTGAAATGTGAAGAAGAGATGCCCCCTATCCAGCTCCGGCTTCCCTTTAGCAGATGCCTGGAAATGGGTCACCCCTTAGTAATTAGGTTACCCCTTATCCAAAATCGAGGGTCCATATAGTGAGTTTTCTGGGACATTTCCCGCACTTTTTCGGGGTTCCTCCGGGGTATTTCTGAGGTGCTTCCGATACTCTATCAACGGAGGTCCAAACGCCGCATTTTCAGCCAATTTTGCCGCAAAACCTTATTCTTCTAAAAACACCTACAAATAAATAAAATAACCAAATAAGTATAGAATCGAGCACTAACACTATATACAATTGAGATATATTAGACACATAAATGCCTCTATCAAATACCCCCAAACTTATTATTTGCTAGTCCCGAAAAAATCAAAACTACAAAATAAAATCCTAACTCATTGTCGCAGGCATCGTCGATTGCATTTAGCGTATGCAATAAGCCTTTAAACCCCTAGGTGGCCCTAGTGGCCGAGTTATAGTCTCGGTAGGGCTTACAAGAGATATACCCACAAAACCTGTACTCCAGACCTTAGCTATCTATGCAGAACCTTGGAAGGCACTAAAGAATCTCCTTGGTTGGCATACTTATTGACTACAGGAAGAAGTACCCTGATGCGAAATTCCAATTGTTGTACACGAGTTTGCACTCAAGCATACTAAAATTCATATAAAGTGACAGAGCTCTAGTCAGATAGTTGCACTATGGACATCATATTCGGAGTCAAAACTAATCACATGGATAGATCAAGAAGATGGATATAGAAAAACATATATGGTTTTGATGTTTACTAAGTGAACGGCGTTTCCCATATCTGTCTGAAGGCCTCCGCCAAAATGAACCTATCCTAATGGATTGAGATACTAGTCTGACTAATATCAACACAATGGCATATACAAGGGTACCAGTGGTCGATAACCTAACTCTAGGTCAACACAACTGGCATATACAAGGGTACCAGTGGTCGACTTTATTGAATTTATTCCTTTTGGTCAAATGGTCTGGTCTCAATATTTTCTCTCCTTTTTTTTTCCAACTTTTTGGTAACTACCATTTATTTTTTTCATCTCTTTTCTCTTTTTCGTTTTTTTTTTCAACTTTTTTTTTTCATGGTATCTCAATCACTCTAATTCACCCTAGCATTGGTAACAACTTGAATCGTGGGCCCCACCTATCACTTAGAGAAACATAGTTTAAAAACAAAATAAAATAAAAATAGAAGTGAAAAGGACTCAACGAGATATGGTGAACTATCATGTTATTTCTAACACCTGAGCTCTGTGCTTTTATGAATAGACTCTTTTAGATGTTGCCATCTAATCAGATTGGTTCCTCAACTCCTACAACCAAAATGCTTCCATCCACTTAGATTGGTTAGTGAAATCCTAAATAGGCATAAATTTCTAAGCTCTGGAGTTTATTTATTGCAACTAAAAAGTTTCTCCCATACCCCCAAACTTAAATCTAACATTGTCCTCAATGTTCTAAAGATGAAATTAAAAGCATGAACAAGGAGAAACTGTTACCATTTGAAGCAAAAGAGATAAGGAAAGATATTACCGTGTCGCATAAATATTGGGTTACCTCCCAAGAAGTGCTAAGTTTAAAGTCTTCAGCCAGACTAAGAAAAGGTTTAGTCAACTCGAACCGTATAACAGTAGCCGGAATAACTGTGGGTCTTTAAAACCAAAAAGAGCTGACAAAAGGAAACTGCAGTGAACCAAGAAAATGTACAAGACTAGCATGCCCTTACCTAGTTTCTGGATAACTATCGCTAATTGCGGTTCAGGTTCAGTTTCTATGAAGGGGTCTAAATAGACTATTTTCCTCGGATGCATTTCCTCATAGGTAGGATCCAAATTATTAGGTCCTAGAGTCTGGGAAAACTCAGATAAGAACCTGGAATTACAGAATAACCTAAATAATATAGGATCCTCTAAGTCAATTAGGTATGACTTACATAGTTGACCACAGTCAGAGTAGTGGTCATTCTGAATCAAATGTGTCGATTCTAATTTCCTAAAGTACTTAGGATTAGTCTCAGAACTTAATAAGTGACACATTTGAAATCTATACGTTCCCACAATTGGAAGAAAAATATTTGGTGGGAAAACAAAGTCAATCTGGGTATCATAGCCTGGGCAAACCACATCAACCATAGGATGGGTTTCAAATAACTGAACTTCGTTATGGACATCACTAGGTTCAGGAAAACGTGTATGAAGATAATCTTGTAAAATGGTCGAGGCAGAGATATCAAGTCCTAAGTGTGTGGACTTTCTGAGAGTTAAAGGTAAGGCACTAGGAAAGTGATAATCACCCCCAAACTTAGATTTTTCAGTGTCTCTAGATAGACCTCTAATTATTTCTTGAATTTCCGTATCTTCAGAGTCCTTAAAATATTCAAGAGATTCTTCTAAGTTATTATCAGGTAGTGCATCTTTACTCATCTCTACGGGTCTATCTTCTTCTTCTTCCAAGACTATTGTTTCTAAGTCGCTAGACTCTAAAACAGTATTTTCGAAATGAACTCGTTCCTGTAAACCACTATCGGCTTCGTAATCAAAAGGAAAAACTACATCGTCTAAAACGGTGGTATCCCTAATCAAATCCTTGTCCTTTTGAATAGGTGAATAATCATAAAAATTATTTGGATTTGAACTAGAAATAATATAATCACTATACAGCTCAATTGGATTACTAGACTCCTGATCACTATGCCTACATATTTCAGATTCTTCATTACTGCTATCCTTATCATCATAATACGAAGATGATTGAACCTTATCTAAATAAGTAGTGTCTTTTATTCTAACCTCGTCCTCTAGATTAGGAAAATATTCACTATTTACATCAAGGGTAAAATTGGAAACACTATTTTGGAAATTTAGATCTTTTAGAGAAGTTCTATTCTGGGTCTCTAACAAAAGCTTTTGGGCCGACTCACATGAATTCCTGACGTAATCTAGGAAATCAGGTAAAGAAAGTTCACTCATTGCATTATTTTCGTCCATAACTAAGTTATTCATTTCAGCAAACTTACGTGTTGTCTCAGCTAACTTACGTGTTGACTCAAGTAAAGAGGAATTAGCAGAATTTTTCTCGTATGACTGATGGTTGTGAGGATAGTGATTGGGCTCACCATGGTAATAAAACTGATGATGTCCATATTCAAATTCAGGTCGATATTCATTGTATTGGCTTCTATCATACCCGTTCGACATTCTTAATTGCAAGGGAATTCTACACAACCACAAACGAGGCTGACTCGACCAAATCAAACCTATAAAATCTAGCAAACAAAAAGCATGATGGCTCCACTTAGATTGTTTCTAGACCAGCTTCTATCTTTCGAAAGGGAATTCGTTACAATTTAAGCAAACCCCTCTGGAATCAATCCGAGTCAAAGTAAGTTGAATTGAGGCGAGGGAAGCTCAGTGGAGCTTTGATACCCAAGGCCTCACCGCTATCACAAGGCGGCGCAGTCACGCATTCAACTCACAGAAACCATCATGAACTTTGGAGTGTGCTTAAAGAGCAACCAATATTTTTCGAACGAGTTTCCTATTAAGCTCGTTACCCTATCGGTCTCGTTCTATTCCAAATTTTAAGCTTGGGTTCGCGTTAGGTTTCGTTTTCCTAAGGCGGGCAAGAAGGGAGCGGTGATAAAATCCAAACCCTTATCTTGTATTGGCCAGGCCTTGCCCTTTACTAGGAATTTAAAAACAGTCCAAATTCGTCCTCAATCAATGAATCACCTTAAGGAATACAGTAAACCCGCTGACAGGAGATTCACGAGTGTTTCGATGGACTTACCTCCCGTACCAGACGGGGGATGAACCGTTGAAGTCGACTCGGGCCACGACTCCTATGTCATGTACGAACCCGAGGGGCCGAGATGATATAGTAATCGTCGTCCTTCCCTGCACACAGTTTATATAATTTTTTTTTGTTTAATAATACCCTTTCGTAGGGTTAAAAAAAAAAGAAATAAAGTCCAATTGTTTAAAGTCCAAAGTCCAAAATAAATAAAAAAATTACGGTTTTCCTCACACACTCTAAAAAAAATTAAAAATTAAAAATTAAATCCTAAAATTGTCCTTTTTTCTTCTCTTTTCGCTTTTCGCTTTAAGCTTTTTCCTCTCCAAGTCCTTAGTGCTCCACTTCGAACCTGTAAATCAAAGAAAAAAAAGCAAAGTAAAAAGGAACAAATAATAAAAAAAAATAAACCTAAAAAAAATAAAAATAAATCTATATACAAGTCCCTGGCAGTGGCGCCATTTTTGTTGGAGTATTTTTCGTGCGGTAAATAAGGGTTCGTTGCTCGGACTTGTAAAGATTTAAAAAAATAAAAATATATACAAACGTTTGTCACAGGATCAAGAGACACTAGGACTCAGGATTCCACCATTAGTCATTCACACAATTAATATATTTATTCGAAACAATTATAGCTCAAATCATAAGGACTCTCATTCTTGCCAAGGTAGATTTTTAGAATATTTATTGTATATCACTAGCATGACGCATCAAAAGCACTACGACCAAGCATACATCATCATACGATATTACAACCAATTAAGAAAAATCATAAATCGATTAATAAAAAGTGTCAGTAGTCAAAAAAAGAATTAATATAATTATCATATGCGTAAAGAACGGCTTCCTCCATCATCCCAGTGTTGGGGTTTAGCTAATCATAATAATCATATTCTCAAAATATATTTGATGCTCAAAGTATGATTAAAAGAGTTAAAAATTATAAAACATTGTTTCTAAGACTCACAGAAGGCGTCTAGAGAAGAACGACAAAAGGTAACTGCAGCTAACTGCGACACTTCGCTGATGCTGTTGACGCTGCTGAAAATAAGTCTGCTATGGTGAGTCTGTTCTTCGTGTTCTTGAAGCTTATTAATGGCAGCAGCAGCAGCAGGTGAACATTGTTGTTTTTCCTTCTTCTTCGCTCCTCCTGGCTCTGGCTCGACCCCAAACTCTTGATAAACCTTCTCTAACTTCTCTCCACCTCTTATATACTTCACAGCTCAAAGAAATCCCGATAGAATCTCTTTTTTTCTTCTCTGCCAGTTACGGGTTTCTATCTTCTTCTCTCTTCTGTACGCGTCTGTTATCTATCCCATTGCCACAAAACTCTCTCCTGACTTGAACAAAACTAGATACATGTATATCCAGCGTGAAAGTCTCCTAAAAATTTCTCACAAAATATTTGAACGTGAACAGCAACATACGTGTCCTGTTTGGACTTTGATTGCTTCTCCCGGTCATTCCAGCCACTTCTGGCCCTTAAAATCACCCCTGTTAGCTTCCTATAAGTCCATAGAGTAAGCCCAAACATTTCCAGCCCTTTAATCGCACTATAGCTCCTTCAAAAATTCCGATCAAAAACTGCCAGTTAACAAACTCACTTTCCCGCCAAAACTTCATTTGAAATGTGAAGAAGAGATGCCCCCTATCCAGCTCCGGCTTCCCTTTAGCAGATGCCTGGAAATGGGTCACCCCTTAGTAATTAGGTTACCCCTTATCCAAAATCGAGGGTCCATATAGTGAGTTTTCTGGGACATTTCCCGCACTTTTTCGGGGTTCCTCCGGGGTATTTCTGAGGTGCTTCCGATACTCTATCAACGGAGGTCCAAACGCCGCATTTTCAGCCAATTTTGCCGCAAAACCTTATTCTTCTAAAAACACCTACAAATAAATAAAATAACCAAATAAGTATAGAATCGAGCACTAACACTATATACAATTGAGATATATTAGACACATAAATGCCTCTATCAAATACCCCCAAACTTATTATTTGCTAGTCCCGAAAAAATCAAAACTACAAAATAAAATCCTAACTCATTGTCGCAGGCATCGTCGATTGCATTTAGCGTATGCAATAAGCCTTTAAACCCCTAGGTGGCCCTAGTGGCCGAGTTATAGTCTCGGTAGGGCTTACAAGAGATATACCCACAAAACCTGTACTCCAGACCTTAGCTATCTATGCAGAACCTTGGAAGGCACTAAAGAATCTCCTTGGTTGGCATACTTATTGACTACAGGAAGAAGTACCCTGATGCGAAATTCCAATTGTTGTACACGAGTTTGCACTCAAGCATACTAAAATTCATATAAAGTGACAGAGCTCTAGTCAGATAGTTGCACTATGGACATCATATTCGGAGTCAAAACTAATCACATGGATAGATCAAGAAGATGGATATAGAAAAACATATATGGTTTTGATGTTTACTAAGTGAACGGCGTTTCCCATATCTGTCTGAAGGCCTCCGCCAAAATGAACCTATCCTAATGGATTGAGATACTAGTCTGACTAATATCAACACAATGGCATATACAAGGGTACCAGTGGTCGATAACCTAACTCTAGGTCAACACAACTGGCATATACAAGGGTACCAGTGGTCGACTTTATTGAATTTATTCCTTTTGGTCAAATGGTCTGGTCTCAATATTTTCTCTCCTTTTTTTTTCCAACTTTTTGGTAACTACCATTTATTTTTTTCATCTCTTTTCTCTTTTTCGTTTTTTTTTTCAACTTTTTTTTTTCATGGTATCTCAATCACTCTAATTCACCCTAGCATTGGTAACAACTTGAATCGTGGGCCCCACCTATCACTTAGAGAAACATAGTTTAAAAACAAAATAAAATAAAAATAGAAGTGAAAAGGACTCAACGAGATATGGTGAACTATCATGTTATTTCTAACACCTGAGCTCTGTGCTTTTATGAATAGACTCTTTTAGATGTTGCCATCTAATCAGATTGGTTCCTCAACTCCTACAACCAAAATGCTTCCATCCACTTAGATTGGTTAGTGAAATCCTAAATAGGCATAAATTTCTAAGCTCTGGAGTTTATTTATTGCAACTAAAAAGTTTCTCCCATACCCCCAAACTTAAATCTAACATTGTCCTCAATGTTCTAAAGATGAAATTAAAAGCATGAACAAGGAGAAACTGTTACCATTTGAAGCAAAAGAGATAAGGAAAGATATTACCGTGTCGCATAAATATTGGGTTACCTCCCAAGAAGTGCTAAGTTTAAAGTCTTCAGCCAGACTAAGAAAAGGTTTAGTCAACTCGAACCGTATAACAGTAGCCGGAATAACTGTGGGTCTTTAAAACCAAAAAGAGCTGACAAAAGGAAACTGCAGTGAACCAAGAAAATGTACAAGACTAGCATGCCCTTACCTAGTTTCTGGATAACTATCGCTAATTGCGGTTCAGGTTCAGTTTCTATGAAGGGGTCTAAATAGACTATTTTCCTCGGATGCATTTCCTCATAGGTAGGATCCAAATTATTAGGTCCTAGAGTCTGGGAAAACTCAGATAAGAACCTGGAATTACAGAATAACCTAAATAATATAGGATCCTCTAAGTCAATTAGGTATGACTTACATAGTTGACCACAGTCAGAGTAGTGGTCATTCTGAATCAAATGTGTCGATTCTAATTTCCTAAAGTACTTAGGATTAGTCTCAGAACTTAATAAGTGACACATTTGAAATCTATACGTTCCCACAATTGGAAGAAAAATATTTGGTGGGAAAACAAAGTCAATCTGGGTATCATAGCCTGGGCAAACCACATCAACCATAGGATGGGTTTCAAATAACTGAACTTCGTTATGGACATCACTAGGTTCAGGAAAACGTGTATGAAGATAATCTTGTAAAATGGTCGAGGCAGAGATATCAAGTCCTAAGTGTGTGGACTTTCTGAGAGTTAAAGGTAAGGCACTAGGAAAGTGATAATCACCCCCAAACTTAGATTTTTCAGTGTCTCTAGATAGACCTCTAATTATTTCTTGAATTTCCGTATCTTCAGAGTCCTTAAAATATTCAAGAGATTCTTCTAAGTTATTATCAGGTAGTGCATCTTTACTCATCTCTACGGGTCTATCTTCTTCTTCTTCCAAGACTATTGTTTCTAAGTCGCTAGACTCTAAAACAGTATTTTCGAAATGAACTCGTTCCTGTAAACCACTATCGGCTTCGTAATCAAAAGGAAAAACTACATCGTCTAAAACGGTGGTATCCCTAATCAAATCCTTGTCCTTTTGAATAGGTGAATAATCATAAAAATTATTTGGATTTGAACTAGAAATAATATAATCACTATACAGCTCAATTGGATTACTAGACTCCTGATCACTATGCCTACATATTTCAGATTCTTCATTACTGCTATCCTTATCATCATAATACGAAGATGATTGAACCTTATCTAAATAAGTAGTGTCTTTTATTCTAACCTCGTCCTCTAGATTAGGAAAATATTCACTATTTACATCAAGGGTAAAATTGGAAACACTATTTTGGAAATTTAGATCTTTTAGAGAAGTTCTATTCTGGGTCTCTAACAAAAGCTTTTGGGCCGACTCACATGAATTCCTGACGTAATCTAGGAAATCAGGTAAAGAAAGTTCACTCATTGCATTATTTTCGTCCATAACTAAGTTATTCATTTCAGCAAACTTACGTGTTGTCTCAGCTAACTTACGTGTTGACTCAAGTAAAGAGGAATTAGCAGAATTTTTCTCGTATGACTGATGGTTGTGAGGATAGTGATTGGGCTCACCATGGTAATAAAACTGATGATGTCCATATTCAAATTCAGGTCGATATTCATTGTATTGGCTTCTATCATACCCATTCGACATTCTTAATTGCAAGGGAATTCTACACAACCACAAACGAGGCTGACTCGACCAAATCAAACCTATAAAATCTAGCAAACAAAAAGCATGATGGCTCCACTTAGATTGTTTCTAGACCAGCTTCTATCTTTCGAAAGGGAATTCGTTACAATTTAAGCAAACCCCTCTGGAATCAATCCGAGTCAAAGTAAGTTGAATTGAGGCGAGGGAAGCTCAGTGGAGCTTTGATACCCAAGGCCTCACCGCTATCACAAGGCGGCGCAGTCACGCATTCAACTCACAGAAACCATCATGAACTTTGGAGTGTGCTTAAAGAGCAACCAATATTTTTCGAACGAGTTTCCTATTAAGCTCGTTACCCTATCGGTCTCGTTCTATTCCAAATTTTAAGCTTGGGTTCGCGTTAGGTTTCGTTTTCCTAAGGCGGGCAAGAAGGGAGCGGTGATGAAATCTGAACCCTTATCTTGTATTGGCCAGGCCTTGCCCTTTACTAGGAATTTAAAAACAGTCCAAATTCGTCCTCAATCAATGAATCACCTTAAGGAATACAGTAAACCCGCTGACAGGAGATTCGCGAGTGTTTCGATGGACTTACCTCCCGTACCAGACGGGGGATGAACTGTTGAAGTCGACTCGGGCCACGACTCCTATGTCATGTACGAACCCGAGGGGCCGAGACGATATAGTAATCGTCGTCCTTCCCTGCACACAGTTTATATAATTTTTTTTTTGTTTAATAATACCCTTCCGTAGGGTTAAAAAAAAGTCCAATTGTTTAAAGTCCAAAGTCCAAAATAAATAAAAAAATTACAGTTTTCCTCACACACTCTAAAAAAAATTAAAAATTAAATCCTAAAATTGTCCTTTTTTCTTCTCTTTTCGCTTTTCGCTTTAAGCTTTTTCCTCTCCAAGTCCTTAGTGCTCCACTTCGAACCTGTAAATCAAAGAAAAAAAGACAAAGTAAAAAGGAACAAATAATAAAAAAAAATAAACCTAAAAAAAATAAAAATAAATCTATATACAAGTCCGCGTCGGCGGTGCCATTTTGTTGTAGTATTTCGATTGCGGTAAATAAGGGTTCGTTGCTCGGACTTGTAAAGATTTAAAAACATAAAAATATATACAAACGTTAGTCACAGGATCAAGAGACACTAGGACTCAGGATTCCACCATTAATCATTCACACAATTCATATATTTATTCGAAACAATTATAGCTCAAATCATAAGGACTCTCATTCTTGCCAAGGTAGATTTTTAGAATATTTATTGTATATCACTAGCATGACGCATCAAAAGCACTACGACCAAGCATACATCATCATACGATATCACAACCAATTAAGAAAAATCATAAATCGATTAATAAAAAGTGCAAGTAGTCAAAAAAAGAATTAATATAATTATCATATGCGTAAAGAACGGCTTCCTCCATCATCCCAGTGTTGGGGTTTAGCTAATCATAATAATCATATTCTCAAAATATATTTGATGCTCAAAGTATGATTAAAAGAGTTAAAAATTATAAAACATTGTTTCTAAGACTCACAGAAGGCGTCTAGAGAAGAACGACAAAAGGTAACTGCAGCTAACTGCGACACTTCGCTGATGCTGTTGACGCTGCTGAAAATAAGTCTGCTATGGTGAGTCTGTTCTTCGTGTTCTTGAAGCTTTTTAATGGCAGCAGCAGCAGCAGGTGAACATTGTTGTTTTTCCTTCTTCTTCGCTCCTCCTGGCTCTGGCTCGACCCCAAACTCTTGATAAACCTTCTCTAACTTCTCTCCACCTCTTATATACTTCACAGCTCAAAGAAATCCCGATAGAATCTCTTTTTTTCTTCTCTGCCAGTTACGGGTTTCTATCTTCTTCTCTCTTCTGTACGCGTCTGTTATCTATCCCATTGCCACAAAACTCTCTCCTGACTTGAACAAAACTAGATACATGTATATCCAGCGTGAAAGTCTCCTAAAAATTTCTCACAAAATATTTGAACGTGAACAGCAACATACGTGTCCTGTTTGGACTTTGATTGCTTCTCCCGGTCATTCCAGCCACTTCTGGCCCTTAAAATCACCCCTGTTAGCTTCCTATAAGTCCATAGAGTAAGCCCAAACATTTCCAGCCCTTTAATCGCACTATAGCTCCTTCAAAAATTCCGATCAAAAACTGCCAGTTAACAAACTCACTTTCCCGCCAAAACTTCATTTGAAATGTGAAGAAGAGATGCCCCCTATCCAGCTCCGGCTTCCCTTTAGCAGATGCCTGGAAATGGGTCACCCCTTAGTAATTAGGTTACCCCTTATCCAAAATCGAGGGTCCATATAGTGAGTTTTCTGGGACATTTCCCGCACTTTTTCGGGGTTCCTCCGGGGTATTTCTGAGGTGCTTCCGATACTCTATCAACGGAGGTCCAAACGCCGCATTTTCAGCCAATTTTGCCGCAAAACCTTATTCTTCTAAAAACACCTACAAATAAATAAAATAACCAAATAAGTATAGAATCGAGCACTAACACTATATACAATTGAGATATATTAGACACATAAATGCCTCTATCAAATACCCCCAAACTTATTATTTGCTAGTCCCGAAAAAATCAAAACTACAAAATAAAATCCTAACTCATTGTCGCAGGCATCGTCGATTGCATTTAGCGTATGCAATAAGCCTTTAAACCCCTAGGTGGCCCTAGTGGCCGAGTTATAGTCTCGGTAGGGCTTACAAGAGATATACCCACAAAACCTGTACTCCAGACCTTAGCTATCTATGCAGAACCTTGGAAGGCACTAAAGAATCTCCTTGGTTGGCATACTTATTGACTACAGGAAGAAGTACCCTGATGCGAAATTCCAATTGTTGTACACGAGTTTGCACTCAAGCATACTAAAATTCATATAAAGTGACAGAGCTCTAGTCAGATAGTTGCACTATGGACATCATATTCGGAGTCAAAACTAATCACATGGATAGATCAAGAAGATGGATATAGAAAAACATATATGGTTTTGATGTTTACTAAGTGAACGGCGTTTCCCATATCTGTCTGAAGGCCTCCGCCAAAATGAACCTATCCTAATGGATTGAGATACTAGTCTGACTAATATCAACACAATGGCATATACAAGGGTACCAGTGGTCGATAACCTAACTCTAGGTCAACACAACTGGCATATACAAGGGTACCAGTGGTCGACTTTATTGAATTTATTCCTTTTGGTCAAATGGTCTGGTCTCAATATTTTCTCTCCTTTTTTTTTCCAACTTTTTGGTAACTACCATTTATTTTTTTCATCTCTTTTCTCTTTTTCGTTTTTTTTTTCAACTTTTTTTTTTCATGGTATCTCAATCACTCTAATTCACCCTAGCATTGGTAACAACTTGAATCGTGGGCCCCACCTATCACTTAGAGAAACATAGTTTAAAAACAAAATAAAATAAAAATAGAAGTGAAAAGGACTCAACGAGATATGGTGAACTATCATGTTATTTCTAACACCTGAGCTCTGTGCTTTTATGAATAGACTCTTTTAGATGTTGCCATCTAATCAGATTGGTTCCTCAACTCCTACAACCAAAATGCTTCCATCCACTTAGATTGGTTAGTGAAATCCTAAATAGGCATAAATTTCTAAGCTCTGGAGTTTATTTATTGCAACTAAAAAGTTTCTCCCATACCCCCAAACTTAAATCTAACATTGTCCTCAATGTTCTAAAGATGAAATTAAAAGCATGAACAAGGAGAAACTGTTACCATTTGAAGCAAAAGAGATAAGGAAAGATATTACCGTGTCGCATAAATATTGGGTTACCTCCCAAGAAGTGCTAAGTTTAAAGTCTTCAGCCAGACTAAGAAAAGGTTTAGTCAACTCGAACCGTATAACAGTAGCCGGAATAACTGTGGGTCTTTAAAACCAAAAAGAGCTGACAAAAGGAAACTGCAGTGAACCAAGAAAATGTACAAGACTAGCATGCCCTTACCTAGTTTCTGGATAACTATCGCTAATTGCGGTTCAGGTTCAGTTTCTATGAAGGGGTCTAAATAGACTATTTTCCTCGGATGCATTTCCTCATAGGTAGGATCCAAATTATTAGGTCCTAGAGTCTGGGAAAACTCAGATAAGAACCTGGAATTACAGAATAACCTAAATAATATAGGATCCTCTAAGTCAATTAGGTATGACTTACATAGTTGACCACAGTCAGAGTAGTGGTCATTCTGAATCAAATGTGTCGATTCTAATTTCCTAAAGTACTTAGGATTAGTCTCAGAACTTAATAAGTGACACATTTGAAATCTATACGTTCCCACAATTGGAAGAAAAATATTTGGTGGGAAAACAAAGTCAATCTGGGTATCATAGCCTGGGCAAACCACATCAACCATAGGATGGGTTTCAAATAACTGAACTTCGTTATGGACATCACTAGGTTCAGGAAAACGTGTATGAAGATAATCTTGTAAAATGGTCGAGGCAGAGATATCAAGTCCTAAGTGTGTGGACTTTCTGAGAGTTAAAGGTAAGGCACTAGGAAAGTGATAATCACCCCCAAACTTAGATTTTTCAGTGTCTCTAGATAGACCTCTAATTATTTCTTGAATTTCCGTATCTTCAGAGTCCTTAAAATATTCAAGAGATTCTTCTAAGTTATTATCAGGTAGTGCATCTTTACTCATCTCTACGGGTCTATCTTCTTCTTCTTCCAAGACTATTGTTTCTAAGTCGCTAGACTCTAAAACAGTATTTTCGAAATGAACTCGTTCCTGTAAACCACTATCGGCTTCGTAATCAAAAGGAAAAACTACATCGTCTAAAACGGTGGTATCCCTAATCAAATCCTTGTCCTTTTGAATAGGTGAATAATCATAAAAATTATTTGGATTTGAACTAGAAATAATATAATCACTATACAGCTCAATTGGATTACTAGACTCCTGATCACTATGCCTACATATTTCAGATTCTTCATTACTGCTATCCTTATCATCATAATACGAAGATGATTGAACCTTATCTAAATAAGTAGTGTCTTTTATTCTAACCTCGTCCTCTAGATTAGGAAAATATTCACTATTTACATCAAGGGTAAAATTGGAAACACTATTTTGGAAATTTAGATCTTTTAGAGAAGTTCTATTCTGGGTCTCTAACAAAAGCTTTTGGGCCGACTCACATGAATTCCTGACGTAATCTAGGAAATCAGGTAAAGAAAGTTCACTCATTGCATTATTTTCGTCCATAACTAAGTTATTCATTTCAGCAAACTTACGTGTTGTCTCAGCTAACTTACGTGTTGACTCAAGTAAAGAGGAATTAGCAGAATTTTTCTCGTATGACTGATGGTTGTGAGGATAGTGATTGGGCTCACCATGGTAATAAAACTGATGATGTCCATATTCAAATTCAGGTCGATATTCATTGTATTGGCTTTTATCATACCCGTTCGACATTCTTAATTGCAAGGGAATTCTACACAACCACAAACGAGGCTGACTCGACCAAATCAAACCTATAAAATCTAGCAAACAAAAAGCATGATGGCTCCACTTAGATTGTTTCTAGACCAGCTTCTATCTTTCGAAAGGGAATTCGTTACAATTTAAGCAAACCCCTCTGGAATCAATCCGAGTCAAAGTAAGTTGAATTGAGGCGAGGGAAGCTCAGTGGAGCTTTGATACCCAAGGCCTCACCGCTATCACAAGGCGGCGCAGTCACGCATTCAACTCACAGAAACCATCATGAACTTTGGAGTGTGCTTAAAGAGCAACCAATATTTTTCGAACGAGTTTCCTATTAAGCTCGTTACCCTATCGGTCTCGTTCTATTCCAAATTTTAAGCTTGGGTTCGCGTTAGGTTTCGTTTTCCTAAGGCGGGCAAGAAGGGAGCGGTGATAAAATCCAAACCCTTATCTTGTATTGGCCAGGCCTTGCCCTTTACTAGGAATTTAAAAACAGTCCAAATTCGTCCTCAATCAATGAATCACCTTAAGGAATACAGTAAACCCGCTGACAGGAGATTCACGAGTGTTTCGATGGACTTACCTCCCGTACCAGACGGGGGATGAACCGTTGAAGTCGACTCGGGCCACGACTCCTATGTCATGTACGAACCCGAGGGGCCGAGATGATATAGTAATCGTCGTCCTTCCCTGCACACAGTTTATATAATTTTTTTTTGTTTAATAATACCCTTTCGTAGGGTTAAAAAAAAAAGAAATAAAGTCCAATTGTTTAAAGTCCAAAGTCCAAAATAAATAAAAAAATTACGGTTTTCCTCACACACTCTAAAAAAAATTAAAAATTAAAAATTAAATCCTAAAATTGTCCTTTTTTCTTCTCTTTTCGCTTTTCGCTTTAAGCTTTTTCCTCTCCAAGTCCTTAGTGCTCCACTTCGAACCTGTAAATCAAAGAAAAAAAAGCAAAGTAAAAAGGAACAAATAATAAAAAAAAATAAACCTAAAAAAAATAAAAATAAATCTATATACAAGTCCCTGGCAGTGGCGCCATTTTTGTTGGAGTATTTTTCGTGCGGTAAATAAGGGTTCGTTGCTCGGACTTGTAAAGATTTAAAAAAATAAAAATATATACAAACGTTTGTCACAGGATCAAGAGACACTAGGACTCAGGATTCCACCATTAGTCATTCACACAATTAATATATTTATTCGAAACAATTATAGCTCAAATCATAAGGACTCTCATTCTTGCCAAGGTAGATTTTTAGAATATTTATTGTATATCACTAGCATGACGCATCAAAAGCACTACGACCAAGCATACATCATCATACGATATTACAACCAATTAAGAAAAATCATAAATCGATTAATAAAAAGTGTCAGTAGTCAAAAAAAGAATTAATATAATTATCATATGCGTAAAGAACGGCTTCCTCCATCATCCCAGTGTTGGGGTTTAGCTAATCATAATAATCATATTCTCAAAATATATTTGATGCTCAAAGTATGATTAAAAGAGTTAAAAATTATAAAACATTGTTTCTAAGACTCACAGAAGGCGTCTAGAGAAGAACGACAAAAGGTAACTGCAGCTAACTGCGACACTTCGCTGATGCTGTTGACGCTGCTGAAAATAAGTCTGCTATGGTGAGTCTGTTCTTCGTGTTCTTGAAGCTTTTTAATGGCAGCAGCAGCAGCAGGTGAACATTGTTGTTTTTCCTTCTTCTTCGCTCCTCCTGGCTCTGGCTCGACCCCAAACTCTTGATAAACCTTCTCTAACTTCTCTCCACCTCTTATATACTTCACAGCTCAAAGAAATCCCGATAGAATCTCTTTTTTTCTTCTCTGCCAGTTACGGGTTTCTATCTTCTTCTCTCTTCTGTACGCGTCTGTTATCTATCCCATTGCCACAAAACTCTCTCCTGACTTGAACAAAACTAGATACATGTATATCCAGCGTGAAAGTCTCCTAAAAATTTCTCACAAAATATTTGAACGTGAACAGCAACATACGTGTCCTGTTTGGACTTTGATTGCTTCTCCCGGTCATTCCAGCCACTTCTGGCCCTTAAAATCACCCCTGTTAGCTTCCTATAAGTCCATAGAGTAAGCCCAAACATTTCCAGCCCTTTAATCGCACTATAGCTCCTTCAAAAATTCCGATCAAAAACTGCCAGTTAACAAACTCACTTTCCCGCCAAAACTTCATTTGAAATGTGAAGAAGAGATGCCCCCTATCCAGCTCCGGCTTCCCTTTAGCAGATGCCTGGAAATGGGTCACCCCTTAGTAATTAGGTTACCCCTTATCCAAAATCGAGGGTCCATATAGTGAGTTTTCTGGGACATTTCCCGCACTTTTTCGGGGTTCCTCCGGGGTATTTCTGAGGTGCTTCCGATACTCTATCAACGGAGGTCCAAACGCCGCATTTTCAGCCAATTTTGCCGCAAAACCTTATTCTTCTAAAAACACCTACAAATAAATAAAATAACCAAATAAGTATAGAATCGAGCACTAACACTATATACAATTGAGATATATTAGACACATAAATGCCTCTATCAAATACCCCCAAACTTATTATTTGCTAGTCCCGAAAAAATCAAAACTACAAAATAAAATCCTAACTCATTGTCGCAGGCATCGTCGATTGCATTTAGCGTATGCAATAAGCCTTTAAACCCCTAGGTGGCCCTAGTGGCCGAGTTATAGTCTCGGTAGGGCTTACAAGAGATATACCCACAAAACCTGTACTCCAGACCTTAGCTATCTATGCAGAACCTTGGAAGGCACTAAAGAATCTCCTTGGTTGGCATACTTATTGACTACAGGAAGAAGTACCCTGATGCGAAATTCCAATTGTTGTACACGAGTTTGCACTCAAGCATACTAAAATTCATATAAAGTGACAGAGCTCTAGTCAGATAGTTGCACTATGGACATCATATTCGGAGTCAAAACTAATCACATGGATAGATCAAGAAGATGGATATAGAAAAACATATATGGTTTTGATGTTTACTAAGTGAACGGCGTTTCCCATATCTGTCTGAAGGCCTCCGCCAAAATGAACCTATCCTAATGGATTGAGATACTAGTCTGACTAATATCTGCACAATGGCATATACAAGGGTACCAGTGGTCGATAACCTAACTCTAGGTCAACACAACTGGCATATACAAGGGTACCAGTGGTCGACTTTATTGAATTTATTCCTTTTGGTCAAATGGTCTGGTCTCAATATTTTCTCTCCTTTTTTTTTCCAACTTTTTGGTAACTACCATTTATTTTTTTCATCTCTTTTCTCTTTTTCGTTTTTTTTTTCAACTTTTTTTTTTCATGGTATCTCAATCACTCTAATTCACCCTAGCATTGGTAACAACTTGAATCGTGGGCCCCACCTATCACTTAGAGAAACATAGTTTAAAAACAAAATAAAATAAAAATAGAAGTGAAAAGGACTCAACGAGATATGGTGAACTATCATGTTATTTCTAACACCTGAGCTCTGTGCTTTTATGAATAGACTCTTTTAGATGTTGCCATCTAATCAGATTGGTTCCTCAACTCCTACAACCAAAATGCTTCCATCCACTTAGATTGGTTAGTGAAATCCTAAATAGGCATAAATTTCTAAGCTCTGGAGTTTATTTATTGCAACTAAAAAGTTTCTCCCATACCCCCAAACTTAAATCTAACATTGTCCTCAATGTTCTAAAGATGAAATTAAAAGCATGAACAAGGAGAAACTGTTACCATTTGAAGCAAAAGAGATAAGGAAAGATATTACCGTGTCGCATAAATATTGGGTTACCTCCCAAGAAGTGCTAAGTTTAAAGTCTTCAGCCAGACTAAGAAAAGGTTTAGTCAACTCGAACCGTATAACAGTAGCCGGAATAACTGTGGGTCTTTAAAACCAAAAAGAGCTGACAAAAGGAAACTGCAGTGAACCAAGAAAATGTACAAGACTAGCATGCCCTTACCTAGTTTCTGGATAACTATCGCTAATTGCGGTTCAGGTTCAGTTTCTATGAAGGGGTCTAAATAGACTATTTTCCTCGGATGCATTTCCTCATAGGTAGGATCCAAATTATTAGGTCCTAGAGTCTGGGAAAACTCAGATAAGAACCTGGAATTACAGAATAACCTAAATAATATAGGATCCTCTAAGTCAATTAGGTATGACTTACATAGTTGACCACAGTCAGAGTAGTGGTCATTCTGAATCAAATGTGTCGATTCTAATTTCCTAAAGTACTTAGGATTAGTCTCAGAACTTAATAAGTGACACATTTGAAATCTATACGTTCCCACAATTGGAAGAAAAATATTTGGTGGGAAAACAAAGTCAATCTGGGTATCATAGCCTGGGCAAACCACATCAACCATAGGATGGGTTTCAAATAACTGAACTTCGTTATGGACATCACTAGGTTCAGGAAAACGTGTATGAAGATAATCTTGTAAAATGGTCGAGGCAGAGATATCAAGTCCTAAGTGTGTGGACTTTCTGAGAGTTAAAGGTAAGGCACTAGGAAAGTGATAATCACCCCCAAACTTAGATTTTTCAGTGTCTCTAGATAGACCTCTAATTATTTCTTGAATTTCCGTATCTTCAGAGTCCTTAAAATATTCAAGAGATTCTTCTAAGTTATTATCAGGTAGTGCATCTTTACTCATCTCTACGGGTCTATCTTCTTCTTCTTCCAAGACTATTGTTTCTAAGTCGCTAGACTCTAAAACAGTATTTTCGAAATGAACTCGTTCCTGTAAACCACTATCGGCTTCGTAATCAAAAGGAAAAACTACATCGTCTAAAACGGTGGTATCCCTAATCAAATCCTTGTCCTTTTGAATAGGTGAATAATCATAAAAATTATTTGGATTTGAACTAGAAATAATATAATCACTATACAGCTCAATTGGATTACTAGACTCCTGATCACTATGCCTACATATTTCAGATTCTTCATTACTGCTATCCTTATCATCATAATACGAAGATGATTGAACCTTATCTAAATAAGTAGTGTCTTTTATTCTAACCTCGTCCTCTAGATTAGGAAAATATTCACTATTTACATCAAGGGTAAAATTGGAAACACTATTTTGGAAATTTAGATCTTTTAGAGAAGTTCTATTCTGGGTCTCTAACAAAAGCTTTTGGGCCGACTCACATGAATTCCTGACGTAATCTAGGAAATCAGGTAAAGAAAGTTCACTCATTGCATTATTTTCGTCCATAACTAAGTTATTCATTTCAGCAAACTTACGTGTTGTCTCAGCTAACTTACGTGTTGACTCAAGTAAAGAGGAATTAGCAGAATTTTTCTCGTATGACTGATGGTTGTGAGGATAGTGATTGGGCTCACCATGGTAATAAAACTGATGATGTCCATATTCAAATTCAGGTCGATATTCATTGTATTGGCTTCTATCATACCCGTTCGACATTCTTAATTGCAAGGGAATTCTACACAACCACAAACGAGGCTGACTCGACCAAATCAAACCTATAAAATCTAGCAAACAAAAAGCATGATGGCTCCACTTAGATTGTTTCTAGACCAGCTTCTATCTTTCGAAAGGGAATTCGTTACAATTTAAGCAAACCCCTCTGGAATCAATCCGAGTCAAAGTAAGTTGAATTGAGGCGAGGGAAGCTCAGTGGAGCTTTGATACCCAAGGCCTCACCGCTATCACAAGGCGGCGCAGTCACGCATTCAACTCACAGAAACCATCATGAACTTTGGAGTGTGCTTAAAGAGCAACCAATATTTTTCGAACGAGTTTCCTATTAAGCTCGTTACCCTATCGGTCTCGTTCTATTCCAAATTTTAAGCTTGGGTTCGCGTTAGGTTTCGTTTTCCTAAGGCGGGCAAGAAGGGAGCGGTGATAAAATCCAAACCCTTATCTTGTATTGGCCAGGCCTTGCCCTTTACTAGGAATTTAAAAACAGTCCAAATTCGTCCTCAATCAATGAATCACCTTAAGGAATACAGTAAACCCGCTGACAGGAGATTCACGAGTGTTTCGATGGACTTACCTCCCGTACCAGACGGGGGATGAACCGTTGAAGTCGACTCGGGCCACGACTCCTATGTCATGTACGAACCCGAGGGGCCGAGATGATATAGTAATCGTCGTCCTTCCCTGCACACAGTTTATATAATTTTTTTTTGTTTAATAATACCCTTTCGTAGGGTTAAAAAAAAAAGAAATAAAGTCCAATTGTTTAAAGTCCAAAGTCCAAAATAAATAAAAAAATTACGGTTTTCCTCACACACTCTAAAAAAAATTAAAAATTAAAAATTAAATCCTAAAATTGTCCTTTTTTCTTCTCTTTTCGCTTTTCGCTTTAAGCTTTTTCCTCTCCAAGTCCTTAGTGCTCCACTTCGAACCTGTAAATCAAAGAAAAAAAAGCAAAGTAAAAAGGAACAAATAATAAAAAAAAATAAACCTAAAAAAAATAAAAATAAATCTATATACAAGTCCCTGGCAGTGGCGCCATTTTTGTTGGAGTATTTTTCGTGCGGTAAATAAGGGTTCGTTGCTCGGACTTGTAAAGATTTAAAAAAATAAAAATATATACAAACGTTTGTCACAGGATCAAGAGACACTAGGACTCAGGATTCCACCATTAGTCATTCACACAATTAATATATTTATTCGAAACAATTATAGCTCAAATCATAAGGACTCTCATTCTTGCCAAGGTAGATTTTTAGAATATTTATTGTATATCACTAGCATGACGCATCAAAAGCACTACGACCAAGCATACATCATCATACGATATTACAACCAATTAAGAAAAATCATAAATCGATTAATAAAAAGTGTCAGTAGTCAAAAAAAGAATTAATATAATTATCATATGCGTAAAGAACGGCTTCCTCCATCATCCCAGTGTTGGGGTTTAGCTAATCATAATAATCATATTCTCAAAATATATTTGATGCTCAAAGTATGATTAAAAGAGTTAAAAATTATAAAACATTGTTTCTAAGACTCACAGAAGGCGTCTAGAGAAGAACGACAAAAGGTAACTGCAGCTAACTGCGACACTTCGCTGATGCTGTTGACGCTGCTGAAAATAAGTCTGCTATGGTGAGTCTGTTCTTCGTGTTCTTGAAGATTTTTAATGGCAGCAGCAGCAGCAGGTGAACATTGCTATTTTTCCTTCTTCTTCGCTCCTCCTGGCTCTGGCTCGACCCCAAACTCTTGATAAACCTTCTCTAACTTCTCTCCACCTCTTATATACTTCACAGCTCAAAGAAATCCCGATAGAATCTCTTTTTTTCTTCTCTGCCAGTTACGGGTTTCTATCTTCTTCTCTCTTCTGTACGCGTCTGTTAGCTATCCCATTGCCACAAAACTCTCTCCTGACTTGAACAAAACTAGATACATGTATATCCAGCGTGAAAGTCTCCTAAAAATTTCTCACAAAATATTTGAACGTGAACAGCAACATATGTGTCCTGTTTGGACTTTGATTGCTTCTCCCGGTCATTCCAGCCACTTCTGGCCCTTAAAATCACCCCTGTTAGCTTCCTATAAGTCCATAGAGTAAGCCCAAACATTTGCAGCCCTTTAATCGCACTATAGCTCCTTCAAAAATTCCGATCAAAAACTGCCAGTTAACAAACTCACTTTCCCGCCAAAACTTCATTTGAAATGTGAAGAAGAGATGCCCCCTATCCAGCTCCGGCTTCCCTTTAGCAGATGCCTGGAAATGGGTCACCCCTTAGTAATTAGGTTACCCCTTATCCAAAATCGAGGGTCCATATAGTGAGTTTTCTGGGACATTTCCCGCACTTTTTCGGGGTTCCTCCGGGGTATTTCTGAGGTGCTTCCGATACTCTATCAACGGAGGTCCAAACGCCGCATTTTCAGCCAATTTTGCCGCAAAACCTTATTCTTCTAAAAACACCTACAAATAAATAAAATAACCAAATAAGTATAGAATCGAGCACTAACACTATATACAATTGAGATATATTAGACACATAAATGCCTCTATCAAATACCCCCAAACTTATTATTTGCTAGTCCCGAAAAAATCAAAACTACAAAATAAAATCCTAACTCATTGTCGCAGGCATCGTCGATTGCATTTAGCGTATGCAATAAGCCTTTAAACCCCTAGGTGGCCCTAGTGGCCGAGTTATAGTCTCGGTAGGGCTTACAAGAGATATACCCACAAAACCTGTACTCCAGACCTTAGCTATCTATGCAGAACCTTGGAAGGCACTAAAGAATCTCCTTGGTTGGCATACTTATTGACTACAGGAAGAAGTACCCTGATGCGAAATTCCAATTGTTGTACACGAGTTTGCACTCAAGCATACTAAAATTCATATAAAGTGACAGAGCTCTACTCAGATAGTCGCACTATGGACATCAATATCCGGAGTCAAAACTAATCACATGGATAGATCAAGAAGATGGAAATAGAAAAACATAGATGGTTTTGATGTTTACTAAGTGAACGGCGTTTCCCATATCTGTCTGAAGGCCTCCGCCAAAATGAACCTATCATAATGGATTGAGATACTTAGTCTGACTAATATCAACACAACTGGCATATACAAGGGAACCAGTGGTCGACTTTATTCACTGATTTTTCTTTTTTTGATCCGTTTGGTCTAATTGTTCTGGTCTTTTTTTCTTTTTCTTTGTAACTCAATCACTCTAATTCGCCCTAGCATTGGTAACAACTTGAATCGTGGGCCCCACCTATCACTTAGAGAAACATAGTTTAAAAACAAAATAAAATAAAAATAGAAGTGAAAAGGACTCAACGAGATATGGTGAAACTATCATGTTATTTCTAACACCTGAGCTCTGTGCTTTTATGAATAGACTCTTCTAGATGTTGCCATCTAATCAGATTGGTTCCTCAACTCCTACAACCAAAATGCTTCCATCCACTAAGATTGGTTAGTGCAATCCTAAATAGGCATAAATTTCTAAGCTCTGGAGTTTATTTATTGCAACTAAAAAGTTTCTCCCATACCCCCAAACTTAAATCTAACATTGTCCTCAATGTTCTAAAGATGAAATTAAAAGCATGAACAAGGAGAAACTGTTACCATTTGAAGCAAAAGAGATAAGGAAAGATATTACCGTGTCGCATAAATATTGGGTTACCTCCCAAGAAGTGCTAAGTTTAAAGTCTTCAGCCAGACTAAGAAAAGGTTTAGTCAACTCGAACCGTATAACAGTAGCCGGAATAACTGTGGGTCTTTAAAACCAAAAAGAGCTGACAAAAGGAAACTGCAGTGAACCAAGAAAATGTACAAGACTAGCATGCCCTTACCTAGTTTCTGGATAACTATCGCTAATTGCGGTTCAGGTTCAGTTTCTATGAAGGGGTCTAAATAGACTATTTTCCTCGGATGCATTTCCTCATAGGTAGGATCCAAATTATTAGGTCCTAGAGTCTGGGAAAACTCAGATAAGAACCTGGAATTACAGAATAACCTAAATAATATAGGATCCTCTAAGTCAATTAGGTATGACTTACATAGTTGACCACAGTCAGAGTAGTGGTCATTCTGAATCAAATGTGTCGATTCTAATTTCCTAAAGTACTTAGGATTAGTCTCAGAACTTAATAAGTGACACATTTGAAATCTATACGTTCCCACAATTGGAAGAAAAATATTTGGTGGGAAAACAAAGTCAATCTGGGTATCATAGCCTGGGCAAACCACATCAACCATAGGATGGGTTTCAAATAACTGAACTTCGTTATGGACATCACTAGGTTCAGGAAAACGTGTATGAAGATAATCTTGTAAAATGGTCGAGGCAGAGATATCAAGTCCTAAGTGTGTGGACTTTCTGAGAGTTAAAGGTAAGGCACTAGGAAAGTGATAATCACCCCCAAACTTAGATTTTTCAGTGTCTCTAGATAGACCTCTAATTATTTCTTGAATTTCCGTATCTTCAGAGTCCTTAAAATATTCAAGAGATTCTTCTAAGTTATTATCAGGTAGTGCATCTTTACTCATCTCTACGGGTCTATCTTCTTCTTCTTCCAAGACTATTGTTTCTAAGTCGCTAGACTCTAAAACAGTATTTTCGAAATGAACTCGTTCCTGTAAACCACTATCGGCTTCGTAATCAAAAGGAAAAACTACATCGTCTAAAACGGTGGTATCCCTAATCAAATCCTTGTCCTTTTGAATAGGTGAATAATCATAAAAATTATTTGGATTTGAACTAGAAATAATATAATCACTATACAGCTCAATTGGATTACTAGACTCCTGATCACTATGCCTACATATTTCAGATTCTTCATTACTGCTATCCTCATCATCATAGTACGAAGATGATTGAACCTTATCTAAATAAGTAGTGTTACCAATTATAACCTCGTTATCTTGATTATGTGAAAAACTATCTTCATTCTCAAGGGTATTATTGGATACACTATATTGGAAATTCAAGTTATTTCGAGCAATACTTTCGTTCGTTTCTAACTCAAGTCTACGTGTCGACTCAGCTATCCTCTCAAGGGTCTCTTCCAAAGAAAGTTCCCTTAGTGTAGGATCTAAGTTTTGAGTTAATATATTGAGGATATCTTCTACAGATTCAGTTGTTGTTGCAGTTCTTTCGTCCATAACTACATTATTCACCTCATCTAATTTATACGTCGATTCAGCTAACTGACGTGATGACTTAGCTAAATTCCTGAGAGTCTCTTCTAGAGAAGGAATAGGAACTGAAGGATCATAATAAGGACTACTTTTCAAAAGTTTGATTGTATCCTCTAAAGACGAAGAACTAGTATTATAATCTTCTTGCTCATATGACTGATGCGCGTGCGGATAGTAATTGGGCTCACCATGGTATGAACCATAACCTTGAAAAGGTTGGCGTCCCCAGTCACTATTCTCACTATGGTCATAATACTGATGATGTCCATATTCAAATTCAGGTCGATATTCATTGTATTGGCTTCTATCATACCAGTTCGACATTCTTAATTGCAGGGGAATTCTACGCAATCACAAACAAGTCCGACTCCACCAAATCAAACCTATAGAATCTAGCAAACAAAAAGCATGATGGCTCCACTTAGATTGTTTTCTAGACCAGCTTCTATTCCTTCGAAAAGGAATTCGTTACAATTTGAGCACACCCCTCTGGAATCAATCCGAGCTAATGTAAGTTGAATCGAGGCGAGGGAAGCTCAGTGGAGCTTTGATACCCAAGGCCTCACCGCTATCACAAGGCGGCGCAGTCACGCATTCAACTCACAGAAACCATCATGAACTTTGGAGTGTGCTTAAAGAGCAACCAATATTTTTCGAACGAGTTTCCTATTAAGCTCGTTACCCTATCGGTCTCGTTCTATTCCAAATTTTAAGCTTGGGTTCGCGTTAGGTTTCGTTTTCCTAAGGCGGGCAAGAAGGGAGCGGTGATAAAATCCAAACCCTTATCTTGTATTGGCCAGGCCTTGCCCTTTACTAGGAATTTAAAAACAGTCCAAATTCGTCCTCAATCAATGAATCACCTTAAGGAATACAGTAAACCCGCTGACAGGAGATTCACGAGTGTTTCGATGGACTTACCTCCCGTACCAGACGGGGGATGAACCGTTGAAGTCGACTCGGGCCACGACTCCTATGTCATGTACGAACCCGAGGGGCCGAGATGATATAGTAATCGTCGTCCTTCCCTGCACACAGTTTATATAAATTTTTTTTTGTTTAATAATACCCTTTCGTAGGGTTAAAAAAAAAAAGAAATAAAGTCCAATTGTTTAAAGTCCAAAGTCCAAAATAAATAAAAAAATTACGGTTTTCCTCACACACTCTAAAAAAAATTAAAAATTAAAAATTAAATCCTAAAATTGTCCTTTTTTCTTCTCTTTTCGCTTTTCGCTTTAAGCTTTTTCCTCTCCAAGTCCTTAGTGCTCCACTTCGAACCTGTAAATCAAAGAAAAAAAAGCAAAGTAAAAAGGAACAAATAATAAAAAAAAATAAACCTAAAAAAAATAAATCTATATACAAGTCCCTGGCAGTGGCGCCATTTTTGTTGGAGTATTTTTCGTGCGGTAAATAAGGGTTCGTTGCTCGGACTTGTAAAGATTTAAAAAAATAAAAATATATACAAACGTTTGTCACAGGATCAAGAGACACTAGGACTCAGGATTCCACCATTAGTCATTCACACAATTAATATATTTATTCGAAACAATTATAGCTCAAATCATAAGGACTCTCATTCTTGCCAAGGTAGATTTTTAGAATATTTATTGTATATCACTAGCATGACGCATCAAAAGCACTACGACCAAGCATACATCATCATACGATATTACAACCAATTAAGAAAAATCATAAATCGATTAATAAAAAGTGTCAGTAGTCAAAAAAAGAATTAATATAATTATCATATGCGTAAAGAACGGCTTCCTCCATCATCCCAGTGTTGGGGTTTAGCTAATCATAATAATCATATTCTCAAAATATATTTGATGCTCAAAGTATGATTAAAAGAGTTAAAAATTATAAAACATTGTTTCTAAGACTCACAGAAGGCGTCTAGAGAAGAACGACAAAAGGTAACTGCAGCTAACTGCGACACTTCGCTGATGCTGTTGACGCTGCTGAAAATAAGTCTGCTATGGTGAGTCTGTTCTTCGTGTTCTTGAAGATTTTTAATGGCAGCAGCAGCAGCAGGTGAACATTGCTATTTTTCCTTCTTCTTCGCTCCTCCTGGCTCTGGCTCGACCCCAAACTCTTGATAAACCTTCTCTAACTTCTCTCCACCTCTTATATACTTCACAGCTCAAAGAAATCCCGATAGAATCTCTTTTTTTCTTCTCTGCCAGTTACGGGTTTCTATCTTCTTCTCTCTTCTGTACGCGTCTGTTAGCTATCCCATTGCCACAAAACTCTCTCCTGACTTGAACAAAACTAGATACATGTATATCCAGCGTGAAAGTCTCCTAAAAATTTCTCACAAAATATTTGAACGTGAACAGCAACATACGTGTCCTGTTTGGACTTTGATTGCTTCTCCCGGTCATTCCAGCCACTTCTGGCCCTTAAAATCACCCCTGTTAGCTTCCTATAAGTCCATAGAGTAAGCCCAAACATTTCCAGCCCTTTAATCGCACTATAGCTCCTTCAAAAATTCCGATCAAAAACTGCCAGTTAACAAACTCACTTTCCCGCCAAAACTTCATTTGAAATGTGAAGAAGAGATGCCCCCTATCCAGCTCCGGTTTCCCTTTAGCAGATGCCTGGAAATGGGTCACCCCTTAGTAATTAGGTTACCCCCTTATCCAAAATCGAGGGTTCATATAGTGAGTTTTCTGGGACATTTTCCGCACTTTTTCGGGGTTCCTCCGGGGTATTTCTGAGGTGCTTCCGGTACTCTATCAACGGAGGTCCAAACGCCGCATTTTCAGCCAATTTCGCCGCAAAACCTTATTCTTCTAAAAACACCTACAAATAAATAAAATAACCAAATAAGTATAGAATCGAGCACTAACACTATATACAATTGAGATATATTAGACACATAAATGCGTCTATCAATAACGCATAGCCTCAAATATGTTGAAGAGAATGATATCTTTATCAAATTCCATAGTGAGTGAACCACTATCGACATCAATCTTCGTCTTTGCAGTCTTCATGAACGGTCTCCCAAGAAGTAACGAAGTGGATGAACAACTATCTCCATTGTGCATATCCACAATGTAGAAATCAACCAGAAAGATTAACTGATTAACTTGAACTAACACGTCCTCCACGACTCTCTTAGGATATATATTGGACTTGTTAGCCAATTGAATAATAATATCTGCCTCTTTTAAAGGTCTGAGATTCAAAGAATCATAAACATCGCCTGACATAACACTTATGGAAGCTCCCAAATCAAGCAAAGCACGCTAAAATCGTCGGTTACCAATGGTAACGGGTACCTTGAAACCATCCGGATCTTCACACTTTGCAGGCATCTTTTTTAGTAACATGGCTGTAGAACTTTCGCCCACTTGTGTAATCTCGTTGGAAATCAACTTATCCTTTCTTGTGCACAAATCCTTCAAAACCTTAGCATACCTTGGTACTGTTTTGATGGCCTCAATAAATGGAATGTTGATTTGTATCTTGCTGAAAATATCCATGATCTCCTTGTCTTGAGCTTGCTTCTTTGACTTGGCAAAACGAATAGGGAAAGGAGGTGGTATGATAAAGTGGGAAACGTGTCCTTAGGTTGGCCGGTTGAGGTTGGATTTTCCTTTAGGACGGTTTCCTCCTCTACTTCCTTTTCAATGTCGTTATTAGCCACTAGTTGTTGATGTTGTTGTGGTTCTGCAGTTTTCCTCCCACTTCTTAGAGTTACTGCATTAACGTGCTCTCTAGGGTTCACAAAATGTTGTGATGGAAACTTCGTTGAAGCATGTGCCTTTAGCAAATTTACATCGGTTGCCATTTGCCCCATTTGCAATTGTAGATCTTTGACAACAACATCATTCTTTTGTTGATATTTTAGGTTTTGTTGCAATATTGTATCTTGTTCCTGTGAAATACCCTTTGTTTCTTGCATCATAACCTTTATCATCTCCTCTAAATTAGAGCTTTAGTTTTGTTATTGCTGGAATTGTGGTTGTTAAAAACCACTTTGTCGCCCGAAAACTGGGTTGGAAACTGCAGCTTGCTTGTTCGCATAGCTGAAATTAGAGTGATCTTTCCAACCAGGATTATAAGTATTTGAGTATGTATGATACCTTGGCATTTGATTTGGAAACACAGTGTTCACCTATTCGGCCTCTTATTCATGTGAAGGAATGAGCACAACTGCCATTTGTTGCATCATCTTCTCCATATTACCCATTCTTTCCTCTAAATGTGAAGAAGAACTAACTTTGTTGACCCTCCTAGCCATCGATACGCCTCTTGTATTAAATTGCTACGTGTTTGCAGCCATGTTCTCGATCAGTTCTATGGCTTCATCAATGGTTTTGTTGGTTAACGCACCACCACTAGCCGCATCTATGAGATTTCTCTCAGATTGAAGCATCTCATCATAAAAATACTTCACTATGAGTTTCTCACTGATTTGGTGGTGCAAATATCTAGACAATAACTTCTTGTACCGTTCCCAGTAGTCGTAAAGAGTTTCACCAACAATTTTCTCAATTCCACTTATTGCTTTACGAATAGTTGCTTCTTTGGAAGCGGGAAAGTACTTTTCTAAAAAAACTTTTTGCATATCATTCCACGATGTAATACTTCCTTGTGGAAGGCTGTAAAACCATTCCTCCGCGGAATCCGTCAAAGAAAAAGGAAAAGCTGTGAGTAAAGCTCTGTCTTTGTCAGTCCCAGTTGGATTCAAACTTGTCAACCTATGTTGAAATAACAACAAGTGTTTATTCGGATCATCTCCAGGTAGCCCTTTAAACTTCGGCAACCAATGTATCAACTGAGATTTGAGTTCAATAGAATTATCTAAGTCGACGCAAAGCTTTTGTTGATCAAAAGATGGAGATGTTATATCTTTGAGCGTCCTCCTTGGAGGAGGAGGTGGAGGATTTATCTCGTCGTCTATATTAACCATCTCTTCTGTAGAGGGTTCTTGTTGCAAGTGTTGACGTGCTTGTAGTACCGTTCCTTTACGGGTTTGAATACGGAACCTCAAATAATCTCAATCTTTCGGTGTCAGAGATTAAGTACCTGAAACCAAAATCTAAAAAATGAAATTAAAAACTACAAATAAATTCTAAAAACAATAATAATAAAACTAAAAGAAATAACAACTAAATCTACCGAATGCTCCCCGGCAGTGATGCCAAAATTTGGTGCGCGTCGTTTACACAACAAATTAATTACTTCTTTCCACACTATTAACTAGTAATATAATGGCAAGGAGTTCGTTCCCACGAAGAGCAGAGAGATTTTAGTTGTTATAAAGTAACCGGAAGGGGGGGGTTTATATTTTGAATCGAAATAATTAATAAAAGAAAATAATAAAACTTTGTTGTAAACAATGAGAAGAAAGATGACTAGGGAATCATTCGCCGTCATTGAACCGAAACTTAATTAGATACAAGTTTATCTATTGTTGAATTTATATTGTTACCAACCGTAGAATAGCAATAAGCTCTGTTATCCCCCGGATTCCTGTTGTCACTGGATACGGAAGCGCTCGACTACCAGTTTCTATCCAACTAACCCACCAAGAATAAGCTCTCAAGGTGTAGATTAACCGAATGCTTTACACTCTGTGAATCAGGTTGATCTTAGCATCAGACGCATAGGCTCGACATCTTTATACACAATTGCTTAACAGAATCCCTCTGTTAGCTTTTGCGATTTACTACTTGTGTATAGAGCTGATCTGATGATGTGACAATTACACGTATCACACAACCCTAAACTAGTAGAAGAAATATTTATTGGTTGATTTAATTGATCACTTTAAATAACCCCTCAATATTCTTAAACATTAAAAAAAAAATCAACAAATAAATAAAACTTGAAATAAACTTGGTTTAAGAAATTAAAGCTTCATTGTTCAGGACTTTGAAATCATCCCTAATCAATAAGAAGTTTAGCTAGACATAGCTAAAAAATACTAAGAAATAAATAAAGTAGAAAGAAAGAAATTGAATTAAAATAAAAGCTCACAAGAAAAGCCACGAGCGAAAACTTTATTTCTCTCTGTTTCTGTCTTCTAGCTAGAGAAAATAATAAAGGGAGAATTTATAAAGTACCCCCGTTTTATTGACCTCGTTTTTTGTTACCCCTGTTTTTTACAAATTTTCTAAAGTGCCCCAACTGTTTAGTTTTCCATCCTAGTTAGTCGACACTAGTTTACTTTCTTTAAAGTTCACTTCTTTACCCTTTACTTGTTAGTACGTTTACCTTCTACATCATTTTTTCAATTTGTCAAGCTCGGTTCAGGATCGTGTCATCATTTTCAGGTTCGTTTCATCAATTCCTGAAAGGGCCAAGTGTCTTGGGGTTTTTGGTTGGTGGAAAATCAATCTTCTATAATATTTTTCCGGTTATTCGAGCCCGGTTCAGGGTCGTTACACCACTTTCAGGTTCGTCGAGCCTAGTTCAAGATCGTTACACCCTCTTTCAGGATCGTCGAATCATTATCCTCTCTATCAAGGAGATATAGTTCAGGTGTAAATAGGAATTTTAACTTGATGAAGTTTGTCTTTTGATCAAAACGGGGTACTTTAGAAAATTTATAGAAAACGGGAATACTTTTAAAGCGTGCATTTCAAAATAGGTGTACTTTATAAAATATCCTAATAATAAAAGAAGTAGTGATTTTCTCTCAAGCTTTTGGTTGCTATTTAGAGCTTTCAAATACCCTAGCCGATCCACAAAACTCGTACATGATAAAGATGCAAAGTCGGTGGAGTTTATCCCACTGATAATTAGGTGCAGCGCGGTACACTTTAGTAGTGTGTATATAGTTTCTTATCCGTTCGATCCTCAGTAAACCCTTTATATCTTTATCTATACCGTCGATGTATTCTTCCTCGATACTCCGAAGTACACACAATCAGCACCTTCTTATCTACGCGTCAGAGCTCTGCAGAACTGCTGCACCACGGCCCACCATACGTACTCTTCCTTAATCACGTGCTCGCCCTATTGTTTTCTTCTGACTTGTACGGCTTTCGGACTTCCCACCTACACCATCAACTCATTCAATCTCCGGCTTGTATTCGGCAGCAACACCCCTCCTCCATCTTTTGTTCTTACGCAAGCTCTTCATCTCTGCCATCATCACAACTCCATCCTCTGATCACGAGCTTCATCAACTCATTACCAGCAGCATCGAATGTACCGTCATCTTTTCCGTCACTGCCACCATCAACTCCATCTCGATCATCATCACTTCCCTATCGAGCTCGAGTTCTCTGCCAATGATCGATGACAGTCCCTTGTTCTTCCAAAACATCACCGATCATTACTGCTGTCATCATCTCGTTCCATGATCACCATCAATGGCAGCAGCTTTTCTCGAGCTCTTTTCTCGATTGATAGCAACCTTCAAATCCACAGCGTCATTATCATCTCAATCAACAACAGAAAACTAGACTCAGCCCCGTAACTGCCAATATCGGCCATTCTTCTTCTTCTTTGTTCTTCGAACTCAGTCCCTGAATCACCAGCAACTATAAACTCCGTCTGTATCCTTCTCAACTCATACCCCTCCTTCATCGTCGAGAAGCAATGGCAGCAGCAGGAGCCATCTTGTCATCACTGCCGTTAGCCACCTTGAATGATTTGTCGAAATCAGACAACAACCCATGTTTTCTACCACCTCCAGGAACCCAATGATATTTTTAAATTCGAATATAATTGTTGATCAAAATCCATCACCGTCGTGATCATTGGGTCCCGACTGCCATCGCATGTTTGCTGTTTAGGAATAGGGAAGACGAAGTGCCTGAGTAATAAGCTAGGTGCCTTTAACAGTATTTGAATCTGTGAAGCCCCTTAAGTAAAGGACTGGACTGCCTTTAGCAGTTCCTCTGAATTGTGTCTGCCCCTTAACAGAATGAATACCCCTTAACATACCGTGGAGGTGCCAATAGTAGTTTCCCTGGTAAATGACTATTTTGGCCTTTTAGTCTTCTAAATTCTTGTTTTGCTCATAACTTCTTCATACGAACTCAGAATGACTTCGTTCTTTCGCCATTGCTTTTGTCTTCTCGTCCTCTACAAAATGAAAAGTAGAAATGTTGTACTTGAACGAGTTCCACTTGGTCTTTGGCCGTTCTCCACTTGTAGCTAGTTTCTTTTATTGCACAATTAAGCGTTATTTCACTTCTTTTGGATGATATACCTAACAAAACACAAATAAGAGAAAACAAACGTAATATACAATAATTTGCAAGAAAACAAACAAATACTAGCATGGAATTGACACCAAATATATGTGAAATATGCACTTATCAAGTAGTGTCACCACCATTGTTGGAAGCAGGAATGGTTTCTAGAATACAACCATTGTTGCTAGTGCTAGCTATGTTCGCGTGAGGATTTGTAACTGAACCTGACCTAAGATCAACCATTTTGCGAAAATGTGAGATTGCAACCGAGAGATTAATCTCCCACTGTGGTCGCCAATCTGTGGATGGGGAAAAACGGGTTGCTAGTATTTTAGGAAATGAGGGAATCACCGTGCGATGGAGATTCCTCGAACCGACCAAACTGCTCAACCTCACACAGATGCACTGCAAAGGGAGTGCTTAGATTCGAGAGATCAATCTGTAGGACTCCGGCCTAAACCAAGTCAATGACCGTTCCAGAGTCAATTCGGTCGCAAAGAGGGAGATGGGTTGATCTGTTGGAAGAAAGCTGAGAATTGTGCGGGATCAATGATGATCAAGGATTGTGGGTGTGTTGAAGATTTCTGCAAATTGAAGAACTGTTGAAGTTGAGTTCTGTAAATTAGTTCTGAGCGATTGATGGAATTTCTGAGAGTGATTGCTCGAAAAATTGTTGTTGTTCAATCGTGGATCTAGAAACTTATTTATATTGTCAGAATAGAGGACACATTGATCCCAGTAAGTGTGACGGTTTCATGAGTGAAAGAGTGGAAAATTGGAAGATCGTGGTGAAACCAGTTCCAGGTCGTGCGGATACTTGGTTAAACGTCCACCCACTACTTTGATAACTCCTTCAACCGTTGCACGACTTACTCACATTCTCATCGTGGATGAATCCACGTGTTGTAGGCCGCCAGACCAAAACCCTAATTGATATCCCCCATGTGACGTGATTGAAGTCTCACGAATCGTGGAGTCTGCATAACAGATGTGTATTTTATTAGTTTTAGATAGTGAATCTAAGTTTTGTTGAGTTGCACATGATTGGCGATTGCTCAGCGATTCATGGCTTTGAACGTGTTAGTTCTTATGTTGATATTGCTCGTGTGCAATTATTATAAATTCGAGCATCTGAGCAAGTATTACTCGATTCAACAGAGAGTATCGATAGTTGGGAAATTGGGCAAGTACTGCTCAATTCAAAAATTACTGAATATTGATAGTTGGACCAATATTCCAACAAGTGATCAAGTATTGCTCAATTCAACAAATTCGTGAATCAATAATATTCGAGCAATTGAGCAAGTACTCAATTCGACGAATTATTAATGAATTACTGAATATTGATAGTTGGATCAATATTCGAGCAATTTAGCAATCTGTGGATCACTGAATATTGACAGCTGGGTCAATATTGAGCAAGTATTTCTCAATTCAAAGAATTAATGATCATCGAGCAAGTATTGCTCAATTCGACGAATAATTTATTTATTGGCGTGTCCCAATAACACATTAGTTAAAATATTGGTATATTACCAATATTACCTAATTAATCCGTGTGTTGCTGGATCAACATAAATTTATTTGGTGTTTGAACTTGCTCAGAATGGTGATTTGTTGAGCGTTTGTTCGAAACCCTAAATTTTGATCAATTGCTCATTAGTTGACGAATTGCTGATAATAGGTCATGAGCGAAGGACGTACCGACCACATGGGACTATGGACGTCCATGTGATGCATATTTGCTCGAGTGAGCGTACACCTGGGTTCTGAGTCGACCGGTTGGTGAAGGAATGACGATTAAATGTGGTTTCATCATTTACTGAAATAGTGATCGATTGAGCATTAGGTGATAAAACCTAATTATAGAAAAGTGAGGGACCGACCAAGGTGGCATGAGACCGTCCCTTGGTGGTCGTGGGACCGCTGATGGGCGTTTGCACAAACTTTAAGTTAATTGTGAAGAGTTTGGACCCAATATGAGCGATTGCGCAAATTAGGTCAAAAGTGTGAAAATGTGTGGGACCGGCTTATTGCAAGCCTTGGGGCCTCCCTTGGTCGGTTAAGGGAACATTCCCGTGTATCTGTAATGCCCGTGTCTCAGTTATGAGAGTTTCAGCATTTTCTGATGTGCGTTTGAGCAATATTTCAGGTTTTCAGAAGAGTTCGATCTTTGACTGAAATCCTCGTTTTTTCTCGAATGAGCAAGTATGCTCGTTTGATCAATATTTTGTAAATATTAAAATAATAATATTTTAATATATTTTTTCGTGAGTAGCCTAGTCGGTTATGTGACCATGTTGACTTTTGGATTTTTCATGATTTGCACAATATTTGAGAAAATATGGAGAAACCATGATTTTTGCTAAAACTGGGGAGTTTCACAAGATGAGAAAAATAACAATTTTATGAATGATTAGGGATTGCAAGGTGTGGGACCGGCCACGGCTAGGGCATGGCCGGCCGGCTAAGTTGCCCGGTCCCGCAACACCTTTCCCTATTTTGTATTATTATTTTTTGTGAAACTACACAAAATTGGGGAAACCATGAAAATATGGAGAAACCATGAGTTTTGCTCAAACAAGGAAAGTTGTCGGAATAGAGAAGTATTCATTAGTTTATGAAAACAACAAAAATAAGGAAAAATAAAGGAGGAAGCATGGGACCGGCCACGGCTAGCGCACGGCCAGGCGTCCGGTGTGCCCGACCCATGGGAACTTCTCCATTATTTTAATATTATTATTTTCTCTCTCCTGTTTTGTGCGGGATTCCTCATTTGTCCATATTTTGGATGAGGGTTGGCGTATTTGGGTGCTCATTCGTGCATCATTATCGAGTACACTTGCACCATTTTATGGGGCTTACTCAGTGGTAGTCCAGATGCCCGATTTTTGAGTATTTATTACTAATTTATAAAATTCAGCGGAGAATGATTCATGAAACTGAGTAATAAAAGTGAGTAGTTTTTATTATCAATTCATAGGATCAACCGTGGATTCGACCATGAATTCGGAATAATAAAATATGTATTACCATTCCATGGAATCGTGGATTCGACCATGAAATCGGAGTAACAAAATAAGTGGTGATATTACTATTTCATGAGACCAGCCGTGGGTTCGACCATGAAATCAGAGTAATATCTATTATCATTTCATGAGACCAGCCGTGGATTCGATCATGAAATCGGAGTAATACATTTATCTATTACCATTTCGATCATGAAATAGGAGTAATGAGATAAGATAGATTATCTTCTAGGAATTCATTGGTGAATGTCACGGTAGAATTTAATCTCTTGTGTATAGTCAGTGAATCAGCAAGTGTTGTCGATGCCCTGAAGACGTTATTGCTCTCAATCTTACGGAGAACCGCCTGGATCTATACACGATCTCTCTACATAGTCAGGGAACAATGAGTGTCACCGACGTCCTGACGGCGTTATTGCTCTCAATCTTACGGAGAACCGCCCAATCGTTCTTCTATGTAGATGTGGGTCTCTCTCATGTAGTCATGGAACAACGAGTGTCACCGACGTCCTGAAGGCGGTATTGCTCTCAATCTTACGGAGAACCGCCCAATTATGTTATTCTACACCAGAGGGCATGATGATATGCGAGGTATCGAACGCTCAGCTAGTGGAGGCCTTCCGAAATGCATAATCATCATGGATTCGTAAAATATGAATCGTCACATGCCTGAAAGCCGTGTCAGAAACATGTATCATGATTTTACGGTTTTGACCTTTGTTGAAATCCACCATCTACAGTCATTCATTTTGACGAGGGGCGTTTAATGGCGGACGTCGTGGATATGGACATTGCTCGTTGTCGCGAGATGATAGTACGTTAATGTTGCGTGTCGTTTTGAGGCGACTTACTTTGCTAGTTATTTCTTTCGTACACTTATTTTGGGATTCCGTCTCTTGTGGACTTCTTTTTGATATTAGTACTATTTATTGCTTGTCTCTATGCTGCTTTTCCCTGTTGCCACTTTCCCTTCCTTTCTTGTGTTGTGGGTATTTCCCTACTGGTATTTGATCTCTGAATCCCCGGGACTCATTTCAAGTTTTTCCTTCCCCCTAGGAGATGCCCCAGCGCTTCTTGGGGAGGCACTGTCTCCCGTACTTCATTTTCAATGTGAATCGATACGTATCTCCACGTGTAAAAGGAAAAAAGTGGGGTATGGATGGTAACTGCATCGTGAGTCACGCCCCTTACCTTTATATACAGTTCTTCTCCCTAGTATTCTTACTAGTTTCTTTTTAGTTTCATTTTCTCCTTCTCTTGGTAAATCGTATTGCTTGCATGACCAACTCTCTTCATGGATATGTGTTATCTTTGGCGCCTGTTCCCATGTTGGTTTCGGCGAGATTCAGACGCTGTTAATTGAAGCGAATTCTGCTTGTGAAGTCTGAGATTGAGGAGCTTCGAAAGAAGAGGAAGTTAAATAGAGATGCCAAGCGCGAGAACTTCAGGTTACAGCAGGAGGCGTACCAGACTGCTCGGCAAGCTGAACCGTCAGGTCGCATTCCATTAGATATCCAGGGAGCGCTGGACGATGCTACTACCGCTCAATGACGCGGCCAATCAATTATTCGCAGATTATGTGATGTTGATGGCTACTATAGCTCGCGCCATCTCCAATTGCCATCTCTGGATTTCCGATCAGATAGCCTTACCGCTTCTTGGGTATACACTGACCTTGGCGGCCGCGTCTACGCTCGTATCTTACCCTTATCTTGAGGATGAATTGGCGCGCTTATTAGTCTTAAAAGAAGAAGCGGGTTTGTTGTGGACACCTCCGTTAATTCGTTAGTATAAAGCTCGTAAAGATTAAGATGATCATGAGGACACTCTTTCGCTTGCTCGTGAAGCCGGAGCTGAGGGTGAAGTTATTCAAGACAACCATCATTTAGTACATGAAGCTGATCAGGATCTTCGCTTGGCTACTTCCCAGTGTGATGACGGACGTTTGATGGTGGAAGCTTTAGATGCGGATATTGCTCGTTGTCGGGCGTTAATGGATGATTAGGTTGCGTGTCCCTCTGCAGGGTTGTCTTTTCATTTTGAAGCTTGGTTTCCCTTTTATGTTTGTCCTGACTCATTATGAACAGTTTTTGCTTTTTAAGTTGGAGTGTTGTTTTCTTCCCTTTCTCTCTTCTTCTCTTTTTTTTTTTGAATGTGCTTACTCCCTCCCTTTCTTGTTTCTCTTTGTTTTGTCTTTTTTTTTTGTTTTTTTGTGAGAAGGGTGTGCATACTCCCTCCCTCTTTTATGAGGGGGTTACCACTGATAAAAGAGGGTTAACGCCCTAGTAAAACACGCCTGCTCTCCCCTTCTTTTTTTATTTATTTATTGAGGGTGTTGGGTGAGGCGGTCGTTAGTGAAACGCGCCTACTCCCTCCTCTTTTTGTTGAAAGGTTGTTGGGTGGGGTAAGCTTGGTGAAATGCGCCTACTCCCCCCTCTTTTCGTTGAAAGGGTGTTGGTAGGGCGGGCGTTGGTGAAACACACTTACTCCCACTCCCACCCCCACCCCCACTCTCTTTTTATTGAAAGGGTGTTGGATGGAGGGGGCGTTAGTGAAACACGCCTACTCCCCATATTTTTATTGAAAGGTTGTTGGGTAGGGTGGGCGTTGGTGAAACGCGCCTACTCCCCCCTCTTTTTGTTGAAAGGGTGTTGGGTGGGCAGGCGTTAGTGAACGCGCCTGATTTATTGAAAGGGTGTTGGGTAGGATGGGCGCTGGTGAAACACGCCTATCCCCCTCTTTTTATTAAAAGGTTGATGGGTGGGGTGGGCGATGTGGAAACGCGCCCACTCCACCTCTTTTGGCATTAGTCGATCGGGAGCCTTTAGCTGTCCTGGGACCTCTGTGAATGTCAAACAATCAGGCGACTTTGGATGTTCCGAGATCTTTTGTGAATTTGTCGGTGAATCAGGCGCCTATGGATGCCTGAGACCTTTTGTGAATGTCAGTCGATCAGGCGCCTTTAGTTGCCTGAGACCTTTCGTGAATTTGTCAATCAATCGGGTGCCTTTGGCTACCTAAGACCTTTTGTGAATTTGTCAGTCAATCGGGCGCCTTTGGCTTCCTGAGACCTTTTGTGAATTTTTCTATCAATCAGGCGCCTTCAGCTTCCTGCGACCTTTTGTGGATTTGTCAGTCGATCAGGCGCCTTTGGCTGCCTGAGACCTTTTGTGAATTTGTCAGTCAATTAGGATCCTTTGGATACCTGAGACCTTTTTTTAATTTGTCAGTCAATCAGGCGCCTTTGGCTTCCCTGAGACCTTTTGCGGGTGTACCGTTTTTACAAACTTACTTTTATTGCTCTAGACGGATGTTTACATGGTGTGACTTATGCGTAGAATTTTTTCAACCACTTTCCATTGATAGGCGTTTTGACTTTGGTTCCGTTCATACGTCTGAGCTTATAGTACACGCTTTCTGCCACTTTCCTTATCATGAACGGGCCTTCCCAGTTCGCAGCGAACTTCCCGGTGCTGGCGTTCCTTTGTACATGCGTGGTGATTTTTAAAACCAGCTCATCCACCTTGAATGTTCTTTCCTTTACGCTCTGATTGTAGTAATTAGATGCGCGCTTTCTATAAGCTTCAGCGAATCTTTATGCTCGTGTTCTCCTTTCCTATAATGTGTCTAAGTGAGAGAAGCGGCTTATTTCGTCGGGTGTAGTGTGGCTAGCTATTGCTATTCTTTCAGACGAGATCGCTATCTATGCAAGTAGTATTGCCTCTTCCCCGTAAACTAGTGAATAAGGTGATACTACAGTGGAGATGCGTTTTGAAATCCAGTATGCCTAGAGTGCCAATGACAGCTGCTCGTGCCATTCTCTGTGATGATCATGCACTATTCTGCTAAGGATGCGGATGAGGGTTTTGTTTGTTTCTTGCTCCTGCCCATTCCCTTTGGGATAATAAGGGGTTGACGTGTGAAGCCTTGTGTTATATTGACGGAGCAAGTCGATCACGTCTTTATTCATGTACGACTTAGCGTTATCTGCTCTGATTATCATGGGCACGCCGAACTTGCAAATGATGTGCTCCTTGATGAACGCGGATATTGTGGCTCCTGAGTAATCTTTGAGGGGTATTGCTTCAACCCACTTGGACACATACTCTGTTGCTGTTATTATGTATTTATGACGCTTTGAGGACGTTGGGTTGATTGGTCCTATGAGATCAAGTCCCCAACTATGGAACGGCCAGGGCGTTACTATGCTATGTAGCAGGGCATGAGGTGCTTGGATCAGATTTCCGTGTGTCTGGCAGTGTAAGCATATTAGGACGTGCTCCGTGGTATCACTCTCCATGGTTGGCCAGTAGAAGCCTCCTTCGTATATCTGTAGGAATAGTTTCCACATTCCTTGATGTTTCGCATCATTGGACCCGGTCATGACTTCTACCGCTTCCTGGTTTGACAGACACCGTGACGCAATGTTACCATAGATTCTGCGATAAAGAACACCCTCGTGTATGAAGAAACACGTCGCTTTCGCTCGGTAACTTCCCATATTGGATAAAATCGAAGTAGGGTTGTGTTAGAGCATTACTCGGTTGAACCCACCAAGCGTTGGTATGTCAAGTTTGGTTGTCATAATTTAGTGAATCAAAACTCATGTTAAGAGTCGCTTGATTATGTACTAGAGTCAACTTCGTATATGTTATCTTGAAAGTATTAGGATATGAGAATTACAAGTATTGTGAAGTCTTGAAGATGTGAAGAAGCAAGGAGCTACAACGACAACAAGCATCCTTCCACTTGAGGTTAGTGATATTTGACTTGAACTGTTTAATTCCCTAACGTATCTTTCAAGTCGTGTATATTGAAAACATAATTGCGAAGCATATTTGAACTCTAGATAGACATAGTATTGAGGAATGCAATACGAGGTTTATTGCTTAACCATTAAACTTTGTAGATAAGACATCGCCATAATCATTTGAATGCTATTGTGATTATGTATGGGTATGAGGTGAGGATTTCATCCCAGGGAACAATGTTTACATGTGTTCTACGGAAGTAAGTTTATAAACTTGTTTGTGGACCGAAAAGGAAATTTCCAGGTGTTATTGGTTTTGTTATTCATTGCATATCTTATGAAAAACCAATATGTGTGATAGAGTATAACCTCGCACAACTTGTTGTGTTCTTGGTAGAACTATTCACAAAGGAATGACTTATGTATTGGTATAACTTTTATTAGTAAAACCGATCTTAAGTAACCACCTGTGGTATGATCGGATTTTGTGTGCCTGACCAATTAAAAGGAAAGGGGAATCGATCCTTGTAAGGGGTGCAATACATCAAAGGGAACCGATCCTTGTATGGGGTGCACCAAGGTTTATAGCATAAATGGGAACCGATCCTATGCACATGTGCAACACGTTTTTAGTAAAAGGAAAACCGATCCTATGGACATGTGCAACACATATAAGTTAGATACTATATATATGTGGGGAACCGATAATAGTACCTAGTCAACTGAATTTTTGGAAAGCTAGTGTGATTATGCATAGTACTCACATGGAGGTAGAACTGAAACTTGTTTTGGTAGAACCGTAAACCCATGATTGTGATTGAATGTTGGTTTGATCAATCACATAGTTCTTGAAAGTCAGATGAACCAATTCTAAACTTGTTTGGAAGTGTGGCAAATCGGTTTCAAGGTTTTAAGTGTGAAAGAGAACTTACAAAGTAATGATGTCGACAAACTTTGAACACATGTTGTGAATGTTTATTTCTTTAATTGTTCAAAGATAATCCTTAACGGCTAAGGGAAGAAAATCCCAGGATCGGAACATAACTAAGTTAAGAATCTTTTAATTAAGTTTATTAATTTGATTTTGTAGGGAAATTACAGAATTAGTAATGTGCATTTACTAATTAGATTTTTCGAGAGATTTCGATCGTTATTTTTGGACAAAGCATTTCCAGGAATTATGATAACCGAATCTGTGCTTCAATGAATATCTTGAGAATATTTTCGGTTTTGGAAATTCCTTGGTGTCCAAACTTCCTTGTCTATAAATACTCGAAGTTTGCCTTTCTAGCAAACTAATCCTTTGTAACAACAAATTTACTCTTTTGTTGTTGTTACTGGTGTAGCCGCCTATTCGGAGAGGAGAGTAACCTAATTAGGCGAAATCTCTTACGGCCACTTAGTTTAAAGTCTTCTTTGGGATTGAGAAGCTCTAGCGTGTAGCGTTGGTGGGAAACTAGATAATTGCGATTTATATTTTGTTTTTGATTGATTTGATTGACTAACGGTGGTTGAAATCTGATTGCACCTAGTTTGTTTATTCTTGAGAATCTTTTCTTATGTTATAAGATTCACTCAAACTAGTTCAGAGTTTCGACAGGGATCTTTAGACTGTTGTTAGTTCTAAAGACGATCTTGTGATAATCCATTGTTAACAGACTCCGTTCTGTGCGTGATTGATCACAAGAGATTCAAGTGATTGTGTGCATGTTTTTATTGAAGATTTAAGAATATTTGAAGACAAAAATATATTGAATATCTGACTTGGGGATTTATAATCTTTGGTGTGCACAATACTTATTTTGGTAAAAGAGGATCCAATTAATAATCGGTTTATCCTTGTGGTAGATAGGATTGATTAATTGAGTAGATCGGCATCAACACGACTCTTCGGATTAAAGTTGTTGTTGGCTTAATCTTAAACGATTACCTTTGGGTGATTGAATATAAGATAGATCTAAGGACATGACGAATAAGTTTATGTTGAGATAAACGGAAGAGTCTTTGTCAAACTCATATCACTTGGTTGAATAGAGTTGATACCAAATAGATTTGTTGTTCCTTATTTGTTTGGAATACGAACCGAAGGAATTGTTCCAAGTACGTGACTTATTTATAAGTTGGAGGCGTGGGAATACATAAGGAACTAGGTGAACTATATGGTTAGTTACTTGGTCTCAACTATACGAAGTTAGTGTAATTTTGTATAGCGTCTTAATCCTGAGAGTACTTAATTCTGGACAAGGTCCCGAGGTTTTTATGCATTTGCGGTTTCCTCGTTAACAAAATCTTGTTGTGTCATTTACATTTATATTCCGCATTATAATTGTTTTATTATAATTAAAGTAAAAGTACACAAACGTTAATTCCTATTTACTTGATAAGCAATACTATTGTGTTTGGTTAAGTCCGAACCTTTGTATCAAGTTGTTGATGGTGGTTTTTAGCTTAGGGTTAAAATCGTAAAACCTTATATCTGACATGACGTCACTACAACGACTAGCGCATTTATTGAATCATTCAACATACCTACATAAGAATTACCAGGGTACCTTTGTTTTATATACATGTGTCATGTTCCACGGCAGAACCCTTAGTATTGACCGGCATCATCTTCGTACATACCAAACCCTAATTCTCATGCTACCGCGCCAAGGCATGCCAACCATGCCAGCCGCACCATTGTGCCAATGGAAAACCATGCCAGCCATATCTCCGCGCCAAGGCATGCCAACCATGTCAGCCACATCTCCGCGCCAAGGCATGCCAACCATGCCATCCGCACCATGCGCCAATGGCATGCCAAACCCTTGGCCCCACCATGCCAAGCCAACTGCGCCTTGCCTTGGCCCCAACCACGCTAGCCGCACCATGCGCCAATGGCATGCCAAACCCTTGGCCCCACCATGCCAAGCCAACTGCACCTTGCCTTGGCCCCAACCATGTTAAGCGCACCATGCGCCAATGACATGCCAAACCCTTGGCCCCACCATGCCAAGCCAACCGCGCCTTTCCTTGGCCCCAACCATGCTAGCCGCACCATGCGCCAATGGCATGCCAAACCCTTGGCCCCACCATGCCAAGCCGTATGTACCAAACCCTTGGCCCCCACTATGCCAAGCCATCCGCGCCATTGACCTTGGCCCCACCATGCTGGCCTTCCCTATGCGGCTACAAAAACGAAGGCGTGCGATGATCAACGGCCACCCTTCCATCCTATATGCAAATCCTAGCCGTCCAAGGTCGCCAAACAACACATGGTAACCTTTGTCCCAAAACCCTAGTTTTGGCCACGCCAAACCGCGCCAAGGCATGTCATTCCACATGTGCCAATGACATGCCAACCACCTTGTCGCGCGATACCATGCCGGCATTCCCCATGCGGCTACCCCTTCCATCCTGGATGCAAATCCTAGCTGTCCAAGGTCGCCAAACAACGCATGGTAACCTTTGGCCCAAAACCCTAGTTTTGGCCACACCAAACCGCGCCAAGGCATGCCATGCCACATGTGTCAATGGCATGCCAACCACCTTGTCGCGCCACACCATGCCGGCCTTCCCTATGCGGCTACCAAAACGAAGGCGTGCGACGATCTACGGCCACCCTTCCATCCTATATGCAAATCCTAGCCGTCCAAGGTCGCCAAACAACAGATGGTAACCTTTGGCCCAAAACCCTAGTTTTGGCCACACCAAACCGCGCCAAGGCATGCCATGACACATGTGCCAATGGCATGCCAACCACCTTGTCGTGCCATACCATGCCGGCCTTCCCCATGCAGCTACCAAAACGAAGGCGTGCGACGATCAACGACCACCCTTCCATCCTAGATGCAAATCCTAATCGTCCAAGGTCGGCAAAAAACGCATGGTAACCTTTGGCCCAAAACCCTAGTTTTGGCCACGCCAAGGCATGCCAAGGCATGCCATGCCACATGTGCCAATGGCATGCCAACCACCTTGGTGCGCCATACCATGCCGGCCTTCCCTATGCGACTACCAAAACGAAGGCCTGCAACAATCAACGACCACTTTTTCATCTAAGATGCAGATCTTAGCCGTCCAAGGTTACCAGCTAACGCATGACAACCTTTGGCCCTAGTTTGGTCACGCCTAAACAAAGCCAAAACCCTAAATTTTGGCCGCACCTAAACTGGGACATATTAAAGCCATACTGATTATACTTTCATGCTACTGGCTACCAAACAAAAGGTTGCAATAATCAACGGCTACCTTCCTCTTAAGATGCAAAATCTCGACCGTTGAAGGTCATCACCGAGCCGGAAAGTCTCCCAAGCTCAACTTGCCAAACAACAACAACATGCTACATGTTTTCCACGAAAACACTCGAGACATCAACACACGTCATAAACTGGGGGATGCTCATTGGGTATTGGTTTGGCGGTTTACAGCGTGCGGCGTACACTACGCTCGTTATTAGAAAGTGCCATAAGGATGAGGCGATTAGTAAATATAGGGAGTAATGGTGAAACACTTTCTTTTTTGGAACATCAATTCCAAGCGTTACCGGTTACCACCTCCTCCCATTTACTCACCCGTTTTCCATTTCTTAATGAGACCAGAGTATGTTTCACTTCGACTTGTATAAATAGGCATTACTTATTTCCACCGAACAACGAGTTCTGGTCAGGAGCATACAACTATCAGAAAATGTTTGCTAGATTTCCATCTGTTAGCTTCTCACTTTCTGATACAAGTCACAAAAAAACTACTCTTCCAGAATATCCTATTCTGGTCTCAACACTCTCTTCGCTTCCCTCCCCAAAACCAACCCTTCTCCTCCACTTTGTGCCCGAAGCAAGTCTGGAACGTCCATTTCTTGGTTTAGACCGGACTTGAACAGATTGATCTCTCGAATCTAAAATACTCCCTTGCAGTACATTGTTTAGGGTTTAGATTTGTTTATCATCCACATCACACGAAATTACCAAAACCAACAGAAACTATTTTCTCCCTCAAACACAAGTAAACATACTTCGTCGTTTTATTGTCTCGATCTCGTATCCATAGACGATCAAACGAAGTGTGAGTCGATTAGTTGTATTGTCTCGACTCAGTCCATAGACAATCACTTTCGGAGAAAGGACTTATAGGTAGGAATTTTTTTAGCCTGAGGTATATTTGGGTACCCTCGCCTTTTCAATTGGTATCAGAGCAGGCAAACACGAAAAAATCTAACAATCTGTGTTTGGTGCGATCCAACCTATAAGAATGAATCTAATCAGTGATTCAGTTAACGTTCCACCAAAATGTAATGGAACTAATTATATATTATGGAAATCGGCTATGAAGGCCTTTCTTCAATCCCGAGATTTTAATACATGGATATTAACCGAAGACGGATACCAACGTCCGATAGACTATTCGGAGTCAGAATTCAAACGACTAGCGTCATATACTCTTGAAGAAAGGATTCTTGCAAAACAGAATTCTGATGGTTTAAACGCCATTATACATGCAGTTAGTGATGACCTTATACATCATGTACTGTCTTCTAGAACTTCTAAAGAAGCATGGGATATTATTGAGACTGTATTTGAAGGAGATGAATCTGAAAAATAATCTAGACTTATCATCCTTTCATTTGAATGGGAACATCTCCATATGGATGTTAATGACACCTTTGAGGAGTTTAACTCTAAACTTTCTGAGATTGTTAATGCATCTTTTCTCCTTGGAAAGGCAATACCTGAAAAGGAAATAGTATGCAAAATTCTCAGATCGTTACCATCCAAATACGATTCTAAGAAGCATGCCATAATAGAAGGGAATGATCTTTATACACTTTCTCGAAGCTCTCTTGTAAAAAAGTTAAAGATCTTTGATAGAGAAATTTTGCTGAAGAATCAAACTGAAAAATGTTGCCAAAAGGTTATGACACCTGTTGAAAATGATCTTGACTCAACTATTGTGCTTCTTACGCAACGAATTAAGAACATATTATCCCGTGATAAATGTATTCCAGATACACTATCAGTTTTCCATAGAAATGGTAATGATGAAGTTTAATGCTTCAAGTGCCGTAGATTCAGACATATGGCAAAACAGTGTCCTAGCATAAAAACTGGAAAGTGCAATAGAGTGTATGTTTCCACTCTTGATGATATTCCGGAGGAAGTATCCAATGGAGAAATATCTAATTGCAATGCACTTGTTGTTAACTCTAATTATGATGTTTTCAGTAAGTCTAATCAACTTCTAGAAAAACTTGAGTTGGAAATTATGAAAAGTGAAAGGTTAATCCTAGATCTTGAAAATCGGTTGAAATCCATTTCAGATCAACCCTGTATGGTAGAATCTGAGCCAGAAAAATTGGGTGAAATACCAAGAGAATCAGAAACCAGTTTTTCTGATGACAAAACAAGTTCTTCATGTGAAGAAAATGATCTCGCTACAATCCTTTGCGAAATCAAACTTATCCAGGCTCTTCAAAAAGGGATAAGGAAGACTGGTAAAGTTCTTGGCTCACAAAAGATGATTGGAAACTCTCGCAATAACAAGAGAAAGGGATAACCTAAGAAAACACAGTCCACTGTGTTGATTAATCATCCTAAAGATGTTTTTGCTAAGAATGGTGAGAATATTTCTCACCTCAACACACACTGGTTGTATTGATTTTTGCATCCTCACTTTTGGCCCAAAATTCTGATTGTGAGGAGGCATAAATTTGGGCAAGATATTCATGATTGTTTTTCTAGTGAAAAATATTGAATATTTCTTATTTTTGGGAAAGAATAATTTCGGTTTCCTTAAACCAATTTTTTATATATATATATATTCCTTGATTTTCTCCCATCTTATAAATCTTCATGTCCGAAAGGAGATTATCATATTTCAATGGAGAAATCGGTAAAAGAAGAATCATATCTTGGTGATATAGCACTCTGTGCATCAGTTATGACTGAAACTCATGATGTTCCTCTTCATGAAATCTCTCTAGACTCTCTAAGGAAACAGATTCACTCTGTTAAAGGTTGTATTAGGTATCATGAACTGATAATAAAGGATTCAAAAGAAGTACTAGAAAATATTCATTCTCAACTGCTGGAGATGAACATGTCTAATGAAAGAGGAAGTATTCAGAGGAATTTAAATCCAGTTTTTGAAAGCAATCTTCACAAGAAATGAGAGAGTATAATAGACATCAATTTTTAATTTCTTTCACTGATTGTATTGGTCTAACATGAATAAAAACTATTATGAATAAAATTATTTGATTAGTAATTTTTCTTGTGATAGTTTTCGGTTTACATAGCATGTGCTTAATTGCTTTTATCTTATTGATATGTATGTTTATGGGATGTTTGATTTCAGTTTTACTACCTTAATATTCGATCTCATATATTGTGAACCCTTATGGTTTGGGTGACTTTTTGATTTAGCGGGATTAAGTTCTAGCGCTAGTAGGTAGTCTTTATCAAAGGATCATGAGGGGTTCTGATAGAAACAATATGTGAAAAAGTCACAATATATTGATCGGTTTTGGTTTAGCATAAAAACATATGTGTTTCGACGGTTTTCAACTTTTGCTTGCAATTGTTAAAACCGGTTTTCAACCTTTCTCTGGTAAAGGTTGAGGTGTGTTGTTATTCTTTTGTTTATGCATAAGGATGACAACGTGGTGATGTTTCGATATCAATTCTCCCTGGACGAAGATGCTATCATATTGGAGAAGTGGATGCGAAATTTGAGGTAACAATCTTGTTAGTTAATTATTTTCGTGTTTAATAAAAGCCTGAGTTTATATTATATATATTTGTTGCTTTTGCTTAACAAAATTTCTGTACAATTGATGTGTGTGTGATTCAATTGGTTCCGGTTAAGAAAAACTATTATTATCTTACTTCATTGTGTAGTATCAATTGTTTAGGCTTACAAAATTTTCGATACAATTGATGTGTGTGTGATTCAATTGGTTCCGGTTAAGAAAAAGTATTGTTATCTTGCTTTTGTATGGTATCAATTGTTTAGGCTTACAAAATTAGGGTGCAATTGCGGTGCTTTTAATGTCTATGTTATTTCAATTGCTTCCGGTTGAGGTGAATAATTACGCAAGTTGATTTATTTTGATTTGTATGAATTATTTATGGCTTAGCGAAATAATTTTTGTACGGCATGAGTTTTTTAGTCCAATTCGATTCCGGATATGAAACTAAGTTAATTCTGATCTTAGTTTGTCTTATCAAAGTGAGGTTTCGGTTATTCAAGTCTAATCGAATTCCTAAACAAGGAATGCTAGTTAACTAACCTAGTACTTGTCTTGTTTAAAATTGAAAGTTCTAAGTTTATGGATAATTAGAACCTGATGAGAAAAATAGAGTTTATCTTTATTTTGGTCTTATCGAATTAAGCGGTTGTTTTTGAACAATCGGTTTAGCAAAGGGACTAAAGTGCTTAGTTGTTTTTGGTTTGCTAAACTAAATTGTAAAAATTGTTTCAGACAATTGTTTCCTTGGTAACATATCAAAATAACACTACTTGTAGTTTCGGTTTTGGTATTGGTTATCAGAACGTGATGTGTGGAACCCTCGTGCCTAACTCTACAGGTTGGCAAGTCTATTCTGAGATTTGTAAGATTCTTTTCGTGTTTTCCTTTATTTTTTCGTCTCTTTGTCATTTTGTGACAAAAAGGGGGAGAAATATATGGAGTAAACAGGTGATGTTGGCATTGATTTTATATTGATTGGCATCGCTAGGGAAAAGAACATTGGTACTTGAATGTTTTATCTAACGAAAGAGTGAAAGCACAGACTAAGGGGGAGTAACATGTCATATAAATTGGTATAACAAAGACGTGCGGATTGAATATATACCTATATTCCTTAGGGGGAGTATTAGCTTTGTTACTATAATGTCAACGGCGGCATTTTCAAGGATTGAATGTAAGCAGTTTTACTGTGCTTTTGATCGGGAATCAAGCGGATTGTAATGAATTATTTTAATTTGTTTATCCATATGATGTAAGAGTTTTGTCACTAAAATTGATAAAGGGGGAGATTGTTAGAGCATTGATCGGTTGAACCCACCAAGCGTTGGTATGTCAAGTTTGGTTGTCATATTTTAGTGAATCAAAATTCATGTTAAGAGTCGTTTGATTATGTACTAGAGTCAACTTCGTATAGGTTAGCTTGAAAGTATTAGGATATGAGACATTACAAATATTGCGAAGTCTTGAAAATGTTAAGAAGCAAGGAGCTACAACGATAACAATCATCCTTCCACTTGAGGTTAGTGATATTTGACTTGAACTGTTTCAGTCCCTAACGTATCTTTCAAGTCGTGCATATTGAAAACATAACTGCGAAGCATATTTGAACTCTAGATAGACATAGTATTAAGGAATACAATACGAGGTTTATTTCTTAACCATTAAAGTTTGTAGATAAGACATCACCATAATCATTTGAATGCTATTGTGATTATGTATGGGTATGAGGTGAGGATTTCATCATAGGTAACAATGTTTACATGTGTTATAACAAAGTAAGTTCATAAACTTGTTTGTAGACCGAAAAGGAAATTGCCAGGTGTTATTGGTTTTTTTATTCATTGCATATCTTATGAACAACCAGTATGTGTGATAGAGTATAACCGCTCACAACTTGTTGTGTTCTTGGTAGAACTGTTCACAAAGGCCTGACTTATGTATTGGTATAACTTTTATTAGTAAAACCGATCTTAAGTAATCACCTGTGGTATGATCGGATTTTGTGTGTCTGACCAATTAAAAGGAAAGCGGAACCGATCCTTGTAAGGGGTGCAGTACATCAAAGGGGACCGATCCTTGTATGGGGTGCAGCAAGGTTTATAGAAGAAAGGGGAATCGATCCTATGGACATGTGAAACACGTTTTTAGGCAAAGGGGAACCGATCCTTTGGACATGTGCAACACATATAAGTTAGATACCATATATATGTGGGGAACCGATCCTAGTGCCTAGTCAAACTAATTTTTGGAAAGCTGGTGTGACTATGCACAGTACTCACATGGAGGTAGAACTGAAACTTGTTTTGGTAGACCGTAAACCCATGATTATGATTGAATATTGGTTTGATAAATCACATAGTTCTTGAAATTCGGATGAACCAAATATAAACTTGTTTGGAAGTGTGGCTAATCGGTCTCAAGGTTTTAAGTGTGAAATAGAACTTACAAAGTAAAGATGTCGACAAACTTTGAACACGTGCTGTGAATGTTTATTTCTTTAATTGTTCAAAGATATTCCTTAACGGCTAAGGGAAGAGAATCCCAGGATCGAAACATAAGTAAGTTAAGAATCTTTTAATTAAGGTTATTAATTTGATTTTGTAGGGAAATTACAGAATTAGTAATGTGCATTTACTAATTAGATTTTCCGAGAGATTTCGATCATTATTTTTGGACAGAGCATTTCCAGGAATTATGAAAACCGAACCTGTGCTTTAATGAATATCTTGAGAATATTTTCGGTTTTGGAAATTCCTTGGTGTCCAAACTTCCTTGTCTATAAATACTCGAAGTTTGCCTTTCTAGCAAACTAATCCTTCGTAACAACAGATTTACTCTTTTGTTGTTGTTACTGGTGTAGCCGCCTATTCGGAGAGGAGAGTAACCTAATTAGGCAAAAAATCTCTTACGGTCGCTCAGTTTAAAGTCTTCTTTGGGATTGAGAAGCTCTAGCGTGTAGCGTTGGTGGGAAACTAGATAATTGCGATTTATATTTTGTTTTTGATTGATTTGATTGACTAACGGTGGTTGAAATCTGATTGCACCTAGTTTGTTTATTCTTGAGAATCTTCTCTTCTGATATAAGATTCACTCAAACTAGTTCAGAGTTTCGACAGGGATCTTTAGACTGTTGTTAGTTCTAAAGACGATCTTGTGGTAACCCATTGTTAACAGACTCCGTTCTGTGCGTGATTGATCACGAGAGATTCAAGTGATTGTGTGTAGGTTTTTATTGAAGATTTAAGAAGATTTGAAGACAAAGAAGATATTGAAGATCTGACTTTGGTTTTATAATCTTTGGTGTGCACAATACTTGTTGCGGTAAAATAGGATCCAATTAATAATCGGTTTATCCTTGTGGTAGATTATATTGATTAATTAAGTAGATCGGCATCAACACGATTCGTCGGATTAAAGGTGTTGTTGCTTAATCTTAAATGATTACCTTTGGGTGATTGAATATAAGATAGATTTAAGGACCCGACGAATGAGTTTATGTTGAGATAAACGGAAGAGCCTTTGTCCGACTCATATCACTTGGTTGAATAGAGTTGATACCAAAAAGATTTGTTGTTCTTTTACTGTTTGGAATACGAACCAAAGAAATTGTTCCAAGTACGTGACTTATTTATAAGTTGGAGGCGTGGGAATACATAAGGAACTAGGTGAACTATAGGGTTAGTTACTTGGTCTCAACTATACGAAGTTACTGTAATTTTGTGTAGCGGCTTAATCCTAAGAGTATCCAATTTTGGACAAGGTTCCGGGGTTTTTTTGCATTTGCGGTTTCCTCGTTAACAAAATATTGTTGTGTCATTTACTTTTATATTCCGCATTATATTTGTTTTATTATAATTAAAGTAAAATTACACAAACGTTAATTCTTATTTACTTGATAAGAAATCATATTGTGTTTGGTTAAGTCCGAACCTTTGTATCAAGTAAACATACTTCGTTGTTGTATTGTCTCGATCTTGTATCCATAGACGATCACACGAAGTGTGAACTGATTAGTTGTATTGTCTCGACTCCGTCCATATACAATCACTTTCGGAGAAAGGACTTATAGGTAGGAAAAGTTTTAGCTTGAGGTATATTTGGGTACCCTCACCTTTTCAGGTTGCCTCTAATCTACTTCTTCGATGGTGCAGACTTCTGCGGGTTGCGGTGGTGCTTGGAAATCGGCGCAGCTGTCTTGAAATACTGATGCTTGATCTGACATACTTGGCCAGTACACGCCCTTCCACTTAAGTTTCCTGTAGAGGTGAACGGCGCCGGTTTTTCATGTTTCCGCGTGCAGTTCCTGGAGAAACTTCTCAGCTTCTCTTTTATTTACACACCTCGCGAGAGATCCTCCGGACGCCCTGTAATACAAGGATCCTTGGATCACAACGAATTGCTTCAGAGCTTGGGTGGGTATTAATCGTCCTTCGTCCATACGAGTAAGGTCTTCAATGTACACTCGTCTCCAGTCGTCTGCTTCCTCGAAGGACATGTCTTCTTTCCAAGTGCTAGGTAACTCCTTTCTCTTTATTGTGACGGTACCCTCTTCCTCGTCATTCAATTGCACTTTGCTTGCCAGGGTTTCCAGAGTGTGTGCGTGCTTGTTTCCACCCTTGACTTTATGATCCAGGGTCGACCCCGTTTGGTTCATCAATCTTTGGGCCTCTGCCCGATAGGGTGCTAAATGCGGATCTTTGACATGAAAGTCGCCATTCACTTGGTTTGTCACGAGTCTTGAATCACCTTTGACTTCTACGCTTCCCAGATTGAGCTCCTTTGCCATTCGGAGTCCCAAAATCAAGGCTTCATATTCCGCGACATTGTTACTGCATGGGAAGTCCACCCCGGATCCTCCAACAGTACAATATGATGACCCGTCAAAGAACATTGTCCAAGGTTTATCAACATCTGCGGTTGCCACTTCTCCAGGTATGTATTCGTGTACCTCATCGTCGCCTTCTTCCGGGAACATTTCCATGAGATCGGCTATTGTTTGTCTTCCCACCGCGTTCGGGCGTTGGTATTTTAGCTCGAATTCTGATAGTTGTAGCAGCCATCGGGCGCTGCATTGTATTTCTCCACACACAAAGGGAGTGCCTTTCTCCCCACACAAAGGGTGTGCCTTTCTTTAGGAGGGGAAGGAACGCAGTCATTAGTTGCGCCAAGCCAGGAATGAAACGTCGTAAGTATGATATCCACCCTATGAAATCTTTCGGCTCTTTGGTGTTGGATGGCGATGCCATCGTTGTGATCGCCTTTACTTTTCTTGGATCCACTTGGATTCCTTCGTTAGTTACTATGAAGCCTAGGAACTTCCCGGATATCACTCCAAAGGCGCATTTGAGTGGATTCATCTTGAGTTTGAATTTTCTACACCTTTCGAAAGTTGTTTTCAAGTGAGAGATATAGTCCTCGGCTTCTTGTGTCTTGACCACGATGTCGTCGACGTACACTTCCACCGTTTGGTGAAGCAAGTCATGGCGCGTTGGTACGTGGCGCCATCATTCTTTAAGCCAAATTGCATTACCACATAATAGAAGTTTCCATAAGGAGTTTGTAAGGCGGTCTTTTAGGCGTCTGAGGGATCCACATTCACTTGATTGTATCCGCTGAAGCCATCCATAAAGGAATACCTCCCCTTTCTCCCTGTCGCGTACAACGTCATGTCGTTGTTTGGTAGCGTGAAATCATCCTTTGGGCAAGACCGATTCAGCTCTCTGTAATCCACACATCACCTAACTTTTCCATTCTTCTTGGTTACTAACACAATGTTTGCTAGTCAGGTAGGATGCTGGATAGGCTTGATGAACTTGGCTTTAGGAAATCGCTCCACTTCTTCTTTTATTGCGAGAGCAGTGGCTCTGGGGAATTCCTAGCTCCTCTTTTTCACGGGTTTGAATTTAGGTGATACTCTGAGGTTGTGTACCACAAGGTCGTTGTCCATACCCGACATTTCTTCGTAATCGTAGGCGAATACGTCCTTGTAATTTTTAAGTAGCGCGATCAACGTTTCCCTCTCCTCTTTGTCCAGATTATTGCTTATCATGATTGGGCGATCATCTCCTTGCGTCCCTATGTCAACTTCTTCCATTTCATCCATAGTGTGGTCTTCTGTTGTTCGTTCTTCGGTGACCTTGGTGATAGTATCCGCTGATTGGTTTTGTAGTTCCTCATCATCAATCGTGATATAAGGGATCTTGGACAAACTTTGCTTGATGCCTTCATAGGGAGCTTCCGCTTTGTCCACTTGTACGTCGGCGTAGTCTTTTGTGCTAGCGGGCGCTCCCTCAGCTAATTGCTATAAGAGATACACATGTCCCCCATTTGGCTTGGAGAAATGTTGAAAACCGGTTTGCTCGCTTTGTTTCCTCTTCTTTTCCGTTGGGAACACCAATCTGGACGGGCTAAAAACGGATTTGGTTGATTCTGATTTTTCTTCTTTTCCCCATTTTGGTAACGATATGAGTTGTACTTATGGCACCTCGTCTTCCTTCTTAGGCTCGTCATAGAAAATTACATCTGCCATGTATGCTTCCTCTGGCCCGAATGGGTTACTCGTAACGGGAATTCGTTACTGCTTACCACCTATGTTAGTCTTTACACACTGATGATATGTTGATGCAACCACCTTATGATTAAGCAACCATCCTCGTCCTAGTAACACATGGAACGTAGTGTTGTCTTCCAGCACGTAAAACGACGTTGGCCCTCGAATGGGACCGACCCTCATGACCAAGCTGACGATCCCGATGGCTGTCTGAGCGTGTCCACCGAATCCTTTCACTATTGTAGCTTGCATTCTGATAGCAGCCCGTTGCACGCCTAGGACTTACAGTGTGTGCATTGAGATCAGGTTCAGGGACGCGTCCCCATCGATGAAATCCCTCTTTAGTGGTAGCTTGTTGATGTGCAATGTGAGGTACAGAGGCCTGAGATGTTCTCCCGGATAACAGATATCCTCATTTGTGAACACGATTGCTTCCTTGGAGAGAATACCGCAAGGCTTCCCCGCCGCTATGGCGGCTATAGCTTTGGATGCTTCTCTAATTTGGTGTTCGCTGAATCCGAGGAAGTCGAAGAATTGTTGGGCTAGCACCGTTTTAACGAACTGGCCGGCTACACTGTCTGTGTTTGGGAATGCTGGGTTTTTCGCCTCGACTTCACACGCTTCTCCCTCCTCCTCGTCCCACGGCTGCCAAACACCCCGCTTGGGTCATTGGAGAGCATCATGATTTTGTGTTGTGTCGTTTTGCCACTTTCTGGATTGTTCATTTCAATCTCGCCTATATCCAACTTTTTCTGGAACATCCTCCGAAGGTTGAAGAAATCAATCGTGGGATGATGTACCCTGCGATGGTAGTGAGAATACCTGACGTCATTTGTGTCAATAGCGCTGAGGTCTGTCTTTGTTGGCGGCAGTTGGATTTCTCTGTTTGCTATCCATTTTTCCAATAATCCCATAATTTGTTCCTTGATGCAGGGCAAGGGTGGTGGAAGCTTCTGTGTTCCCCAACCATCTCGGCTGTTATTTGCACGGGTATTTTTGGGCGCGGTTGATGCGGTGTTCACCGAGTTTCGCCAGATGTAGTCTGAGTTCGTCTCCTCAATGCAGTCAGCGATCTTTGCAACCGCTTCTTCTAACTCCAAAAAAGTGGGGAAGCGGAAGTTGACCAGGCTTTTCTTAAAGGATGGGGTCATCCCTCGTACGCAAATTTCCACTAGCGCTTCTTCCTTGACTTCCTCGTGGAAATCAAGAGTGAGCAGGCGAAACCTGGCGATGTATTTTCCTATCTCCTCGCCTGAGCGTTGATTGCACTTACTCAGGTCTATTGTTGTGACTTTCCTCTTTGCTGAGTAGATTTTTCCTAGGAAGAGCGTGGACATGGTTGACCATGAGCTGATACTTCCTGACTTTAGGTTATCATACCAAGTGAATGTTGTATCAGTTAGCGACTTTGGGAACTCTCTTAAGCATAGTTTCCCATCAGTTGTGTGATAATTCATAGTGGATAAGAACCTGCTGAGATGCTCTCTTGCGTTGCCTTGACCATTATAAATCTTGAATTTGGGTGAAATGTAGTCCTCCGGGTATTGATATTATGTTATTTCAGAGGAATAAGGACTCGCCATGAAGTTATAATTGTCTTGCTTTACAACTTTATAATTCGTTTCTAAGTATCTTTCCATCGCCTCCTGCGTCGTAGCTACGGACTCTTCTTCTTCCTTCTCTGCGTTCTCCATTATTTCTTTGGCGCTCTTTTCGGCATTGACTGCCTTCATGAGTCTCCTTAGTTCTTGTTCCCTGCGTATATGGCCTTCTAGTTCCTTCTGTATCTCCTTGAGGGAAGGGTGGGTGGCGCTTCCTCAGTTCTCTATTGTTCATCTTCTTCACGCGTGGTGCCTGGTTTTCTCACTTGTGTGATCGGGTCCTTCACTATCCCCACCCTCTCGCCTTCTTGATTGAGCGGGGGAACGTTTGGTCACTTTGTCGCGCCTGAGTTAGTTCCTTCTGTGTGTGTCATGATGAACTAGGCACGATCCTCCGGGTACCCGATTTTTCGTTAGGTTCTACCCGTCCTATCTTACCAAATGACCACACCTTTTCTAATAATAGTAAGAGAGAAAGTTGTCTTTCCATTGTACCTTGTCCTTCTTTATATAAAATTTCCAAAAGCCCCTTCCTTTTATGACATCATGCCATATGTCCTAAACTTCTTTAATTACGACTAATGTCATTCCTTCTCTAATGAAACCTCCTTCTTTCCTATTAATTCCTCCATCGTCCTTTCCCTCTAATAGACACTTTCTTGGTGGACTTGGGGTTTAGTCCCTAAGTCCCCATGTCTCATGTTGGATTTGCTTCCTCTTTGAGGGCACACTAGCCCGGCTAAAGGAGTGATGTTTTTCATGTATTAACACACCCAAATCAAGGAAATAGATCAACTCCGCAAATTCGACTCCACCAAGAGTTCTCAATTATGGAGGAACAAAGATTTGAAATGCCAAGTTTTCCGAAAACCATCAAAGAAAGACTAAGAACATGGATATGAAATTTTCCTTCTATCCAATCAACGTTCTTGCCAAAAATACCATTGGAAATGGTTTCACACGATGGCCTTTCTCCTCTTGGTCTAGGAGGGCGAATATTACCCAATGAAATTTCGGTAATCTTTGAAATCAACTTTCTATCAACTAGAATCCTTTTCCTATTTATCATAGTTTTGAATTCCAAGGAACCAAGATTAACATCATGGATGTTAGCATAAAAGATTCTTGTGAGAGTGTCAATACCTTCACCAAGACCATTAAAGATGTTACCAAGATTTCTCAAAACACAACAATTCTTATTTATGACCACTTTCCTCTACCAATTTCTTCTCTAGTATGAATTCACTAGAAGAAATCTTTTCAAAAATCTTATTACTAGAATTATTGATGAATCTAATTCTAATAGAGTCGTGGTCACTTGGTATGTTCATACTCATAAGAGAAGATGAAACAAGGTTTTTTGACATCTTCTTTGAATTCTTATCATCACTATTGATTTTCCCCATAAAACCTAAAAATTAAGAAAAATAAGAGAATAAAAATCTTACTTGATATGCTCCTTGTAGATGATGACAAGCCTTTGCCTCTTTTAGACCTCCAAAATTGGTTTTAATGGAATTGATACGTGAACCCTAAAAGCACCCTTGTTCACGTACGCGGACAAATAGATGAAGAAGAAGAGTACGCGTACTGAAACCCTTATAAACCTGGTCGCACTTGGACCCGTTCATGTATCGTGACCCATAAAATAAAGACAAGAATATTATGAGGTTCATACGACCAAATTTAAACCTAAACCATGAGGTTCGCACACTGTTAGAATCACGTCACTGTATGGTAAATAAGATAGCAGAAAACTAAATAACCTTATTTAACCTTAGGTAGACAGAAAAATTTTTGTCAAAGGAGCTTTTGTTGTAAAATAATATTTTACATTTCAAAAGCAATACTAACCCATAATACAAAAATTCACAAAGCTAATCAACCCGTTACTTACCCCATCTCAAGTTATATACAAATAGGGTGAAGCCAATCTTGTTACCAAGAGGCTAGATGGGCAGAAGATCCCTCATGCACCATCTCTGGTTAATATTTATGGAATGTACTAGAAGTATAATCATAGTAATGATGATACTCAGGGTTAATTGAACTTTTTGACTCTTTTTTCTTACGATTAAGGAATAGAGTTCTCCGACATTTGGAACTTGCAACAAAATCATCAGAAACCTTTTTATCAATTTTACCTGAGTTGTTAACAAGACCTGATTGCACGTCATGTATACATGAATTGACAGAATCAGGGTTTTTACCAGTACAAACCTTTTCCTTAATCGAAATTAGTTGTTCCAGCGATTTAAAAACGTTCTCAAAATCTTTAAATATATCTTTGTCAATTGATCCATCATGATAGTATTCCTCAAAAAGATTGAGAAGCAGTCTAGTGAGGTTCCATATCCTTGAGCTTTTGTTCACACGTTTCCTGAAACTAACCTTTTTAAAGGAACCTTTATTTTTTTCCTTTAGATTGTTTTACATCATCTAAGATTTCCAACATCTTATATTACCCGAGATAATCTTGAAAGACCAGAGGTCTTGAAGAAAATAAACTCTGAACAATCTTTAAGGATTTCTGGTGTGCGTTACAGATGCACAAAACAACTTTCCCAAAGTGATTTCCATCGGGACAGACTTTAGGATCAAACAAACACAAACTTATTAGGTTTATCGTGTTTTCCTTCTCTGATACCAATTGAAAAAGCGGGGGTATAACAACCACACCCAATAATTCGTCTGGAAATCTGTATGAACTAACTCCAATATAATTCCGAGAGTACCAACTAACAAGGCGAGCTCAACCAGGAAAGATATTAAAGAGTTATATCTCAATTTCTCAATACAATCTGCAATCAAAAAGATAGAAATCTGTGAGCCCGTTTGATATGAGAAATACCTTGGATCAATTCATATCCAACAATCGAGGTCGGATTTACCAATTGATTGAACTATGCACAACACGTGATATTTCAATTATATAAATAAGTATAATGTGGAAAAGAAATAACACCGACACCAAGAGTTTTATTAATGAGGAAACCTCAAATGAAGAAAAACCCCGGGACCTAGTCCAGTTTTGAACATCACATTGTATTAAGCCGCTACAAACACTAGCCTACTACAAGTTAACTTCGGACTGGAATCTAGTTGAACCCTAACCAAGTCTCACACTGATTAAGGTACAGTCGCGTTCCTTACGCCTCTAGAACCACCCCGGATTCTGTGCACTTGATTCCCTTAGCTGATCTCACTCATAACTAAGAGTTGTTACGACCCAAAGTCGAAGACTTATAAACAAATATGTCTTCCTCAAATAAGTCTATTCAAATAGATAAATCTATCTCCCACAGAAGTACCTATGAAGTTTTGTTCCGTCGTATAATAAACCAAGTTGAATAGGAACCAATTGATAATCCGGTCTTATACTCCCGAAGAGAAGCCTAGAAATATCAACCACCTCACAATAACTTAACTATATGGTAGTATAAGAAGTTATTGTGGAATCACAAAGAATGAGACGAAGAGCTTTGTGATTACTTTTTATATCTTACCTATCGGAGATAAATCTCAAGAAAATCTTAGAGAAGATAGTACTCAAATATGATATAACAAGTAAGATCAGAATATGCAACTACAGAGAAAATATTTGGATCTGGCTTCACGAATCCCAAATGAAGTCTTCAAGTCATTAACCTATAATGGTTTTGAAAAAACCTAGGTTAAAGGAGAATCGACTCTAGTCGCAACTAGGACATGGGAAAGTGTCAGGATTAGGTTTTCCAGTTACTAGAGTTCTCCCTTATATAGTCTTTCAAATCATGGTTTGCTTTCAATCAAAGCTAAGATATCTTAGTAACAAAGCATTCAATATTCACCGTTAGATGAAATCTTGATTTAAGATTCAATCTAAGTTTTCTTAAAACCAAAGCAATATCTCTCCACCGTTAGATGGTCTTAGCTTGTTACATACAAATGAAATATACCTCCATTTAGATATGGTTAACCTTACCTAAACGTGTATGTTGAGTTGGCTCAATAACAATTAACCGAAGTTATCCATATGAACACTTTTGTCTTAACGACATTCATCTATGACTTATAGATCAGATATGATGATCAATCAATCATGAAAGATAACCAAATGAATGTAATTGTGTTTCTCATAGAGTTGTTCAATTGTTCACCATTTCATATAAATATATGTGAACCAATTGAAACAAAATCGGATTGATTCGTAATCGTACAAAGTACCTATATAAGAATCAATTCATGAACATTAACCCATGGTTTGCAATGATTGAATTCCTTAATTCATAAATGTATTTGTTCAAGAGTATGAAAATCATATATAACCGATTTTAGAACTTTAACCACTAAGTTTGCAAACTGGCATGCAAACTATAGTTTCCGGACTTTGGTCTTGTCCAGCTGTTTGCAAACGGTAATGCAAACAGCCGTCCAGGACCTAACTCAGGTAGAACCCTTCGCATACTGGTATGCAAACTTGGTTCTCGGACTATAACAGTGAAAACTATTTGCATACTAGGTGTGCAAACAAGGTTCCCGGATCTCAATCATACCAAAACAGTTTGCATACTAGGTACGCATACTGTGTTGTATCCAGACAATGGTTTTTGTTCTAAACTCTCATTTAAATCATTGAAACATCCTTGGAAGACGACAATATTTGTCTCACACAAACTATTAGCTTCAAGTAATTTTCAAGTGATTGAATGATCAATACGAAACTTTCCAAGTCGAAACCAAACGATTGTCTCACACAAATCATGTAAGATGTTTCAAGGTAATTTCCACATGATCATCTTTTGACTTATTATTTAGTTTCCAACAAATAAATTCTTTCCAACTAAACTCGTCATGAATAATGATGAACGTAGCTAAAGCAAAAAGCTTCCAACACATATTTTGAGAAATAGATAAGCGAGATAAACTCGGCTTGAAATATCAAATGTGTATAATATAAAAGTCTATATAGATATACGACTTAGTCTCATTAGGACATATAATAAAATAAACTTCTGAGTGATAGATAAGTTTTAGTCTCCACATACCTTTTGTTGATGAATTTCCTCCAAGCTATCCTCAGTAGATCTTCGTCTTCAATCGATGAACTCTGTGAAGTCTAAAGCTCAGCTACACATTCTATCATAATCTGAGACATAGCTATAAGTAGACTAGAAATCAAGACTTATAGTTTTGATCAACTAAACTTGACAAACAAGCTTGAGATAGTAACACTTGTGAGTTCGACCGAGCAATGCTCTAATAGAAAATCTTACGGTTAACGAGAACCCATGTTGGAAAAGTCATTTTGCTTCATCCACGGACAATCTTAGAGTTCCCATGTTAAAGCTCTTACTCTCCATATGCTTCTTCTTGATTTTATTATCATTGTAACATTGTAATAAAAGTGAATTTCTCACGTTCACACTTTGTTATTACCTGTCTAGTCGACAACCATTTACCATAAAAGTCAAATGAGATTTCTATTGACTTTGATAGATTTTTTATTTGAGTGATTCCTGGAGATTCTCTGAAAATCTAGGGATTTCTAGTGATTTTTTGAGAGTATATTAAAGAGTGTTTATGACTTGTAGAGACAGAAAATGAGATTTAAAACAGTCTCCGTGATTTGTAGAGACAAAAAACCATATAAAATACCTAATCAAAAATTCAAAACTTCTACTAATTTTTATTATGCACGTTATAATGTGCAAATGGCTTATTTCTTGGCCGTTTGCTCAAGAAAAAAGAAAAAAAAATGGTTTACTCTTAAAAACGAATATTTCCAAAATTTCCAAGTCCCCCAAAATATCACCTTTTCGGGAGAGATTTCTACCATGCCTATTTTCCCAAAAAAATCTCTGAAAACAACAAATTCGTGACTTTCAATTCTCCTTCCAATAAAGGGGTGTTGGAGTTTCAATTCTCTTTTCAATTCTTACTAAATCTTAATCCAATAACATAGAGTTTCAGAGAATCTAAATGACTTTTAAAAAATCTTTAACCAATAACAAGAGATTTGAAATCTCATTAGATAGTGATAATCCCTATGGACTAACAGTAGATTGGAAACTCACCGCAAGTCAATTGAAATCTCATGTGACCACCTCCCTATTAAAGTTTCCCATGCTAAAGGCTCTTACTCTCCCTGTGCTTCTTCTTGATTTTATTACCACTGTAACATTGTAATAAAACTGAATTTCTCATGTGCACACTTGGTTATTGCCTGGCTAGTCGACAACCATTCACCATAAAAGTCAAGCTAAAGTCAATTTCAAATCAGTTAATAACTGTTACCCCATGGGGCCCACAATTTCATTTTGCGCACCAGAAGCAGATGGGAACTCGATATTCAGTAGTACTAGTGACTCACAGTTTCACTTGACAGTATGGCAATACAATATCAACATTGGAACTATTAGAAAAATAAAAATAAAATCATCTGGTCTTATCTTCAAATTTCTATCCATGACTATCCTAATTCTAAATTCAGACTTGTTAAATTTTTGTCCATTCTCCATGTTGAAAAACATACCAGCAAAATCCCAAAAAAAATATGAACCCAAAATTGATTAAAGGAGCAGAATAAGGCATTTTCTGGACTTCCACTATTAAAAAAGCAGAAGGAGATAACAGGGCAACAATTAGGTATCTACAAGGAAAGGAATCAACTATCCAATGGCAAAGCATTGCAATTCTTGAAGAAGTAAAGAAGCTAGTAGAACAAATGGTCTATATTTTGGGTTTCCACTACGTAGACAGACGAGCAAACAAAGTGGCAGACCAGTTGGAAAAGAAAGGAAGAAAAATTACCACTGCAATTTCTTAGTTAGACCAAATTCCCTTATTTTTAATTCCAACAATTGCACTTGACACTGTCAAGGCTTATGAATCCTGTAATAAAGTACAAACCTTGTATCAGTTCAAGAGGAGGCTAAATATAGAGATACAGGCATTAGCAGGACAAGTCTATCTGAGCTCGCTCCTGATGAGAGCGAATCAAATGCTTAGCCAACTCTGTTTCCAGTAATATATTTCTACTTTCAAAAAAAAGGAAAAAAGATTGATTAATCCCAACACTAACCCTCCTTTGATGTTTTTTCTTTTGTCAACTAGTAGTGTTCTTCAACCACTCCATTATTTAAAGAATTTTAATTCAAGTCAACGATTATGACACGCCATAATTGATCGATCCATTTTATAATAAACTATACACACTTGCAAATCAAAGAAAAGCATGGTTTTGAAATCTGGTTGTTGTTGGATATGAATTTTTTCAAGATACCATTAAGTCATCTTGTCATTAATAACAAGCTAAGAACATATAATTGATTCAATATTTCCGCCTTTTTTTTTAATTCGGCTGTTGTTTTCATTGTCGGGTAGTCGACTGAATTATCACTGAACAGATGATAGACTTTTTATGCTTCTTATATCACTCTCTTGAACATGAAAATTGCAGAACTTGGAGAAATGGATGGTAATGGCGGTATTCGCGGCATCCTGCTCTCGATAGTGTTGTTATTGCAGCTTCCTTTTCACTCTGCCGCGTTTCCGCTATGCACCAATTCAAGTAAGTTAAGTTTCTCTCTTTTTCTTTCCTATTATTACTTAGTTAATTTGTCTCTGCGGGTTTCTGATTATTGTTGTTTAAATTGGAATAGGAGCACCATTGATTTCAAAGACCCCTTTAAACTTCTGTTCTTATAATGGAAGTACTTGTTGCGACTCCGCGAAAGATTCACAGTTGAAAAAACAGTTGCAAGCTTATAACGTTTCCAATACCGCTTGTGCTTCGCTTTTGAAATCGATTCTTTGCGCAATAAGTCCTTTTCTTTTTTGTATCATCACTTGCCAATTATACTTGCAGCTGCTAATTAAATTTAGCGTCACATTGAAAGAATAGTACTGTTTCCGAGTTAACAATAATAACTTGGGTTTGCAGCAATGCGATCAGTATTCGGCAGATATATTTAAGATTGAATTTGGGGTTAGGAATGTTCCGGTTTTGTGCAATTCCACTACTCTTGAAGTAAACTCGACTCAATCAAATACTGCAACAAATGACTTTTGTTCAAAGGTTTGGGATACATGTCAAAATGCATCCATTTTGAATTCGCCATTTGCACCTTCGTTACAAGGAAGTACCGGATGAGGAGCTCGGATTAATTCGAGTTCGAAGCTGACTGACCTTTGGCAATCAAAAGCTGATTTCTGTGGATCATTTGGTGGTTCCTCTATTGAGGAGGGATCTTTGTGTTTTGATGGTAAACCGGTTTCTTTTAATGAAAACAGCACTACTACTGAAACCAAAGCTCCTCCAAAGGGTCTGTGTCTTGAGAAACTGGGAAACGATTCTTTTCTTAACATGGTTGGTCATCCTGATGGTTCTAACCGTGTATTCTTAGCTAACCAAAAAGGAGAGATTTGGCTTGCAGCTGTTCCTGAAAATGGTTCTGGGGAAGCTCTAGTTTTTGAAGAATCTCCTTTTCTTGATTTAACGGATCAAGTGCATTTCGATACTGAATTTGGACTTCTGGGAATAGCATTTCATCCAGATTTTACGCGTAATGGGCGTTTTTTCGTTTCATACAATTGTGATAAAGTCACTTCACCAAGATGTTCAGGAAGATGTGCGTGCAACTCAGATGCAAAATGTGATCCTTCTAAGCTTGCTTCTGATAGTGGTGCTGATCCGTGCCAATACCATAGTGTTATTGCAGAGTATAGTTCAAATGGCACCGCATCAAAATCATCGTTGGTAAGTCATGTATTATTAATCTGAATTACTCGCATACTGAAACAATGCATAATAGATTTTACCCATGAATTTGATTTCCTTTTCAGAAAGCAGTTATAAATCCAACAGAGGTACAGAGAATATTCACCATGGCCTTCCATTTTCAGGACACCATGCTGGTCAGATTCTCTTCGGACCGGCTGATGGATATCTCTATTTTATGATGGGAGATGGTGGAAAGATCGGCGACCCGTATAACTTCTCCCAAAACAAGAAGTCCTTGCTTGGAAAGATTATGCGGTTTGATATAGATAATGCACCAAGTAAGTATTAAGGTCGACAACTCAGTCTGGGTTTGGAAATGTTATTTTGTTTTTTTCCAAAGCACTTTCAAATTTGGAATCATATCTATAGTAATATTTTTTCATTGTATTGTTCGGCGAAAGCTTTAGAAAGTGGTTTTTTATATAAAACACTTCCAAAATTCCCCAATTTTTAAAAGCTAGGAAGAGAAGTTTTTAAAAGCATTAGCATAAGCTATGGTTCCACACTAATTTCATATCTTAATTTACTTTTCTATTCCTATTTTATTTTATAAATTCCAAAAATTGCTCTTAAATATATGTAATATTAATTTTTTAATCTCTATATTTTATTCGTTAAAGGTGATTAATATTTCAATGAATTATTTTTAGAAAATAAGAGCAATATTAAAAAATATTTAATTATAGGTTGATTTTTGTTTGAAAACTATGTTTATAATTAAAAGTAACTATGAAAAATAATGTTTCTTAACAATAATATAATTATTATTATTAGTAAATTTATAATTATGTAAATTTAATAATAAAAATTATTTTTGAAGAATAAAACTATATCAAGAGATATGCCTGTTTTTGTCATTTGCTATATAAACAATAGACGAACCTCATATTTACCAAAGTCCATTCTATTATCTTTTTAATCAACTTTAGCTTTTAATTTATACTTTACCAAACGTTCAACTGCTCTCTTTTTTTCCACACAACAACGCACAACAGAAAAGCGCTTGTATAAAAAGCACAACAATACCAAACTAAGGCAGGTGTCACTTGTCATTACCCTCTTAGGCTGGGTTTGGCAATTGTTTTTATCTTCAAAAGCACTTTCAAAACATATAATGTGGTAATAATCTTTTATATTTGGTTAAAAAAAAGTGTTTTTTATCCAAAGCAATTCCAAAATTCCTCAATTTTTATAACACGTTTGGATGCCAGAAGTCAAAAGCAAAAGTCAGGAAGCAAGGATATTTTTCTTCACAAAAATTCGACTTCTTTGCTTCTAGAAGTCGTTTTGAAATTTTACTCCCAAACGAAATTCTTGCTTTTACTTATGGATGTGTATCCAAACATGCCATTAAAAGCTAGGGAGGAAGAGCTTTTAAAAGCTACAAAAGCATAACCTTTGGTCCCATTTAATCTTAATGCTTGATTTATCTTTCCTATCCATATATTATTTTATAAATGACAAAAATTACCCTTAAACTTATATACAATCAATTTTTTATTCCATATATTTTATTCCTTAAAGATTATAGTTTTTTCTTTCCAAAGTGTTTTAAATACCATTTCACTGAACTTTTATTTTAATTTTCATTTGATTTTTTTTTTTGAAAATTATATCTATAAAGAGTAATATAATATTTTTTAAACACAATAATAATAATAATGATTATTAATGAGTAGGAAAATAATAATAATAATAATAATAATAATTTGTAACTTTAATGATGTTAGTAGTGGTGTAGGTAAATTTCTTTTCTATAGGTTAGGGGTTGCTATTCAAAAAGGTGTTGGTGCCCAGCTTGTTGCTAGGTTACCAGCCAAAGTTCTGTACGAGTCAATTGTTTAAATAAAAATACTTTCACGAATAAAAAAAAAAGTAACTTTAATATTATATATATTTATTTATTTATAAAAAAAAAATATTTTTTAAACCCTAATAAAACTGAATAAAACTATTTTCAAAGATATGTTTGTTTTTATCATTTGCTACAACGACATAGTTGAATCTGATGTTTTACCTAACACAATTTGATCGCTTTTCTTAATCAGCTTTCACTTTAGTTTATATTTTGCCGAACATTCAACTGCTTTTTTTTGTACAGCACAACAATGCACAATAAAAAATTGATTTTATAAGAAGCACAACAATACCAAATTAAGCCTTATATATATGTTCCTCGTTGTCCTTTATATGTCAGGTACAAATGAAAGCGACACTGGTCTTTGGGGAAACTATTCTATACCAAACGATAATCCCTATGTAGACGACAAAGATTTAGAGCCGGAAATATTTGCCATGGGATTTAGGAATCCTTGGAGGTGTAGTTTTGATTCCAAACGACCATCTTATTTTTTGTGTGCGGATGTAGGCCAGGTTAGTTCTCTTCCAGCTATCTTTGTTTTTTATTACTTGAACTTGATGTCTGCTTTCGCGTATCCATTTCTTACTATTACAAGTTATCTTTCCAACTTTAAATAGGAGATATATGAAGAGGTGGATATCATAACAAAAGGTGGCAACTATGGATGGCGTGTTTATGAAGGAAATTCTCGTTATAATCCCTCGGAATTTCTCGGAGGAAATACATCAGTCAACTCTATAAATCCCATTTTTCCTGTCATGGGTTAAAACCATTCTGACATAAATGAAGGTGATAAGGAAGGCTCCGCTTCAATTACAGGTGGTTACTTTTATCGCTCAACGACTGATCCTTGCATGTATGGAAGGTGAGTTTCCTAATATTTCATCTAGTACATTTGCAACGTTGCAATTGAAAAGAAAATAAGTCCTTAAATATTAAATGCAAGTGCACTTGAGTCATTATCACTTCATTCCAGGTACTTGTATGCGGATTTGTACGCGGGTGCGATGTGGGCAGCTGAAGAAACCCCAACTGGAAGTGGTAAATTCAATACCACTCAGATACCATTCAGTTGTGGAAGTGATTCCCCGATACCGTGTACCTTTGAAATGGGAAGTTCAGTACCGGATTTGGGTTATATATTCTCGTATGGAGAAGATAGCAAGAAAGATGTTTATCTTTTAGCAAGTAGTGGTGTGTATAGAATAGTTCGTCCAAGACGATGCAATTACGCTTGCTCCAAAGACAACAGTACAACTTCAAATAGTATTCCTAATCCTTCTGATCTTTCGTCGAGTATTTCATTGATGGCGGGAACTTGGCATAACAAAACTGTAACCCTACTATATTCGTCTTTCTTGATTCTGTTATGTTTTCATTTGTAATGCAAATAGTTGATGTCGTTTGAGTTTTATGCTCATTTTTTTTGCTGTAGACAGTTCCTTTTGTTGGTGTATGCACAAATTGAAATTGTGATGCTTTGTACATTGAGGTGTAAAACAAGTGTAAGAAAACTGTAAATACATTTATAATCTCAAAGACCCTGATTGATGGAAAACGTATTTTTGATGTGGAAAAAATCACATAAATTAAAGTACTGCATCTGAAAGCAAATGAAGACAGACCTTTAACTATATATATTTTCAAATTCTTAAAGCAAGTAGTATGGCCAGAAACTCTACTTATTTCCAACCACTATATGTTATTATTGGTTTTGGCTATATGTTGTCAGGATACTGAGTTTTTGACCGAAGTTTAAAATGGGGGCCAAAACTAACAAACCAGAAATATATAGATTTTAAAAGTCAATAAAAGTGGATCAAAAAGTATATTTTCTGATATACATATTTGGTTTCCCGTAGGTCCTAGCCAAGCCTCGGTTATCTACCATTATCAGCTTGATAGTGATTGTTTTTCTTTTTATATACTCGAAAGTTTTATACAATGTATGCCACCATAGATGATCTTTTGTGTTTTTTTTTTACTTGTCTGAATATGAATCATCTGAATCTGAATGATATATATAAAGCTGACTTATTATAACTGATTCAAAAGTTCTTAAATAGTAGTATGCTATCAAAAAAAATTGAACCTATGTAGATATAAGTGCTCAAGGAGACATACTGACTCACGGACCTCTGAATTAAATGTATGATCAGAGTCAAACCTCAAGTTAGACATCATGCAAAATGAAAAAATAAACGACCTGATATCTGACACAAGTTGAGTCAGACGCCGAATCAAATCCAAATACCTATTCGGATCTAGCCATATAAGGTATGATAAATAGATTAGCATCATACGTGGAAGTAGTTCGAAAATTTCCCTCTTCATCTTCCTTTTGGAGGCACAAATAATTAAAGTAAGCTATGAATATTAACATTTCTTCGTTATCACTATCCACATTGAAATTTCAAGCAACTCATTTCTAGTCGTTTTCATTATCACCATAAATTATATTCCCATACAATCACTCTTCCTACATTCATATGATTTGTGATTATCTTCTCCATGTTTGTCACATTCTCCTCGAATAGTTTGTTGGAAATATTGTCTTTTGATGTAATATTTGTAGTTGAAGCTTTATTAGTTGGCATTTAAGAGTTAGTATTTCCAATACCTCCCTCTGAGTGAGCACTCAATTTGGTATTAATAAATGTCGTTCCATATTATTTCCCTAAAAATAATGCTCTTTGATATGCTTCCGAGACCGAAGATATGTTGGATAAGTTTAAAGTGTCTTGAAATTCCATTTTCTAGCCTCATATGTGCCGTGTTACAAGTTTTTTTTTACGTTTCATAATGTTATATCTTTCAATTAATTGATATAACTTCTTGGTATAATTATCTAGACTTTGACCCTTATTTGAAATTTTAGAATTTTCGATAGATAACCCTTATATAATTATGGGTTAAAAAGACAACCCTCATATATTTCTTAAGTTTCTCCCAAGATTTTAGTTTAGTTTTACCTCTTCTCAACCTCATTTTATTAACTTGTTACCACTAAGCGTCGACCCTTCATCCACAACCTTAGACAGTCATTCAATACACTCCATATGTTATGAACTCCATAAAATTTCGGAGTATCAGTTGCTAACATAGTTTTTAATAGTTTGAAGTAATAATATTGTTTTGTCGTGGTCTTTCTTTAAACACTTTTCGTGTTCCCTGTGGAAGAACATGACTAGCAAATGAATTATTTTTCTTATATGTGACTTCCTCACCACACTCATGAGTTGCAGTTCTAGGCTGAACTTGATCACTATTTCAATTATCTTGTCTTAAAAAAATATATTCAAATTACCATCTATTATTTATTCCATTACATCAAACAATTCATTCTTAAGATATTATTAGAGCATTGCTCGATCAAACTCACAGACTTGGGTATGTCAAGTACGGAATAACCAAATTTAGATGACAAAACATTTCTTGTGATACTAGAGTCAACATCTTTCATTTAGATTAGAGTTATGTAGTGACTCATAAGATAGATAAACATTCAATTACGCTTGAAGATTGAAGAATTAAGAAGACACGTAGACATCCATGAAGAACTTCACCATCAATAAGGTTAGTAATGTGAAGACCGGTTATCCTACTTATAATTTCTCATTTTCAATCTATTCATCAAAGAAGTAGTCACTCCTTGGACTAATACATATGATCTCAAATATACTTTATTGCATATAAAAATATGAGGATAAATTGAGCTTAGAATTTCGTGAGGATGACTATCTGTCTTCTATTCTTTTAAGAGATTATTACATCCTAGGGTTTTTTATTAAATACAACAAAACGTTGGTGGTATTCACATATATAATCACTTTCAAACATCCAATTCTTTTTTCATAGAAGTCTCCTATATTACCTCTTCTTTTTGGATCCATAATGTTATATCAATGAGAGTGAAATATCCAATTTGTATATACTACAGAGAAAAAAAATCCAAATTATTATATTTACAAAAACTAATTTCTACCGCAAATGAACATCTTCAGTATAATTTCTCCCAAAAATAAAACTAAAATTCTTGACATCAACTAGTGCGGATATAAATTATAAGTGCAAGAAGAATGTAAAGTTGTAACCGATATCATAAAAATGAACATGGTAATCTTCAGGTTAAGATATTTCTACCCTTGAAACAAGGAATAAACAAAGATTAAAGATTATTTTCTTACAGTATATGTGGAATTTCTATCCAATACTAATTGAAAATTTCAAGATTAAGGACATTTTTTTACATAAACTATAATCTAAGAAGAAGGTTAATGAAAAGAAGCAAACTAGGGTTTAACATTTTTTCTAAAACACAAATCAAAAAGAGTAGTGTGTACTAGAAATAACGAATATGTTAAGAACTAAGAAGAAGAAAATGGTAAAAAATTGATCAATTTTTTTTTTTGTATTTATAAAATAGAACGTCGTGCATTACATTTTTGAATCATTAATATCGAAAAATATGGTAAAAAAATATTTTTTATAATAGTCAATCTACTTATTAACTTACCCTCTTATTAAGAAGTGCATGTATTTACCAACTTACCCTCTTATGGACGACAAAGATTTAGAGTCGGAAATATTTGTTGTGCGACTCAGAAATTATTAAAGGTGTGATTTCAATTCGAAACAGTCGTCTTATTTTATGTGTGCAGATGTGGGCCAGGTTAACATTCTCTTATAACTATCTTAGTTTTTGAGTAATTGAAATTGATATGTATACTTTTTTTTTCCATTTCATCATTATTGCTCGAATTACTCCAAGATATCGTATTTTGTTGCTACTCATAATTACAAGTTGCTTATAACCTTAGATAGGAGATGTACGAAGAAGTGGATGTCATCACAAAGGGTGGGAGTTACAAATGGCGTGTTTATGAAGGAAATTCTTATTATACTCCCCAAAAAGGAATACCTCAGGAAATCAATAAATCATATATTTCATGTCATGGATTGCATGTGGTTACTTTTATCGCTCGATGATTGATCCCTACATGTACGAAAGGTGAGCTTCTTAATCAATCCCACGGTATGAACATTAATAACTTATTCAGACACATTGGAACATTAAAATGAACATAATTCCTTAAATATTAAACACACACGTATATATATATATATATATATATTCATTATCACTTCATTACAGGTACTTGTATGCAGATTTATAGGCAGGTGCAATGTGGTCAGCTGAAGAAACCCCAACAGGAGCCGTAAATTGAATACTACCATTCAGTTGTGGAAGCAATTCCCTTATAGCGTGTACCTTAGAAGTGGGCAGTTCATTACCGGATTTGGGTTGTATATTCTCATAAGGATAAGATAACAAGAAAGATATTTATCTTTTAGCAAGCAGTGGTGTTTATAGAGTAGTTCGTCTAAGACGATGCAATTATGCTTATTCGAAAGACAACGGTACAACTTCAAATAGTACTCATAAACCTTCTAATCCTTCGTCCAGCTGTCGAGATGGGTACTTGGAAAAACAAATTTGTGAGCCTATTATGTTCATCTTTCTTGATTGTGTTATGTTTTAATTTATAAAACAAATAATTGATGTTGTTTAGGTTTGTTGCTTCTTTTTTATTTTCTTTTTTGCTATAGACACGGTTCCTTTTGTTGGTATATGCACAAAATCGCGATTAGTATGCTTTATATATTGCGCGTGAAACAAATTTAAGGAAACTTAAACATACATTTTATAATCTCAAAGACCCTAATTTTGGAAAAATGTGATTTTGATTTGGGGAAAATTACATAGAACAAATCAGGGAATCTGGAATCAGCTAGAGAATATCTTAGCCACCAAAAACAATTATGACTTACCGTTTATTTATTTTTTTGTTGACTCAGCGTCTGGATCTGGATCGCGATGTTACATATTTACCCTTAAATTTAATCATTATTTTTATTTATTTATTTTCTTTTGATCAGAGATTAACAAATCGATCACATACACTAGCCATAACTTACTACCGACATCATAGTTACGTTTTTCTCTCCTAACTCAATCTCCGTCAATAAAATCAATGCCGATAAACATTATAATTAAGGTTTCATTTATCCTTGATTTGTATTAAATGAAATATATAGGTTTTCCATGTGGAATCGCATACCGCCATAACACCTATGATCCTGATCTCAGTTATCGACCATATATAGATTGCTTTGAAGTTTGATTAGTTATTTTTATTTTTTTATTTTGATGATTTGTGTCCGTGTACTGACATATTTTTTATTGTCTTACAACATCATGAATACCCATTGTCCATAGATAATGTAACAACTATTTTATTTTTGCCTAATAGGGGATGTAAATTTATAAAAGAACTTTCTTCAAACTTGAGGGTATTTCAGGAATAATCATAACATTTATTACTAGAGTTTATTTAATTCAAAACTGTTTTAATCCCAAGGAATAATTTGGATAGCCAAGATAAAAAGACACATTTAATGCTATATAATCCTATATACACCCTCCGTCCTAGTTTAGATGCTAAAATTGAGGATTTTTTTTGTCCTAAAATACTTGGTATACTTCATATTTTTCCACCTTTTATCCTAATTTTCCCCTAACTTGGAATCATGCCATAACATGGATAATTGTGTATTTCAATTTTTAAGACACACTCTTAAATACTTTTCTCTATATATTCCCTCTAATTTGAATTTTTCCAACTAAACAACAAAAACCTAGATATAAAAAAGCTGGGAACATTAGATACTAAATTAGGGTAATTGTGGAAAAAAAACTATTCTCTTTGTGTTTCTTAATCTTTATGCAAAATTGGCATCTAAACTAGGACGGATGGAGTAGTATTTCATCCCTTCTAGTTTGTAAGACATAACTATTGGAAACACATTTATACCAAATGGGGATCTAAAATCCAATGTGTAATTAAAAAAAAACATTTTCACCCTCTATTAGATATGCTCTTAGATAAACTACTACCAGATTAATACTACACAATAACTAAAAAAATTTCTAGTTCTTAAAATATATTTAAGATCCAGGCAGTGAATAGATCTGAAACTTTTTATAAAATCAACGGATCTTGGTTTGGAAAGAGAATATTAAGGTGAAGAAAGGAAACAGTTAGAGCAAGCACTATCATCAGCCTCATCCCTTCCCTCATTTGTAGGGAAGGGATACTTGTCACAAGGCAGCTCCACTATGGTGGCGCTGTATCCCTTCCCTACACGAGACGGAAACTGAGTTTCCATCTGAATAGTACCATACAGTTTCCGTCACAGTCAACTCGTTGACTTGACCAGATGGAAACTCGGTTTCCGTTACAGAGGAATAAAGTTCCAAGAGATCGACCCTTCCTCCCACTTCTTCTTCTTCTCAATTTCTTTCTTCTCTCAAACCCCTCTAAAACCCCTTTTATCCTCTTTTGATTTTCATGGTGATTAATTGCGATTCGTTGGCTTAAATTAAAAGGGTTTGATCGTTACTCCAAGGTGAAACAAATTTATCCTTCATTTTCGTTTTCCATCCACAAAATCATCAAAGGTGTGTGATTGTAACTTTAGGGTTTAAAATTAATTTGATTTTGATTTTAGTTGATATTAGTTGATATTAATTTGATCTTGTTGTGTGATGCATCTCTTGATATATTGAATGAAATGTTTGTAAACTTCTATTCTATTGATGTATTATCACATTGATTGGCTTGTATTTATGTATGGTATAGACAAAATGATATTATGTTTGTTGTTTGGAAAGGTACAAAATGAGTCTTATGTGTGCTTATGTGAGAGTTAAATACGGAATACATTTAGATACTTCTAGTGATGAAGAAGAAAAAGCTTTGTTAATGTTTACACAATTGTGTTTGGATGAACGACTGCGTATCATTCGACAACCGATACCTAGGGAGTGCAGACTCGTAGTGCAATTACCCGAGATCGAGCGTGTCATGATGCGAAAATGATGAATGATTATTTTACACCGGGAACAGGTTATACCTCAAGACAATTCAAACAACGTCTAGTCATGAGGGAAGAATTATTCGAGAAATTGTTGGGAAAATTGCTTGAAGTGGATCCGGAATGGTATCAACGTCCGGATGCAACTGGTACTATGGTGCATTCTCCACATATGAAATTAGTTGGTGTGATGAAATGTTTGTACAAAAGTACGGCAACTGATAGTGTTGATGATTACACTCGTATTGGTGCTACCACAATATACTATTATCTAAAAATATTTTGCCACACCGTTTGCATGACTTTTGAAGAAAGATATTTGCGTCAACCCACTTCTGAAGATGTTCAGAGGTTGTTAGCTGAGAATGCGGAATGAGGATTTTCATGAATGCTTGGTAATGTTGATTGTATGCAGTGGCCATGGAAGAATTATCTAGTATCTTGGAAAGAAGTTTACCGGGGTAAAGAGAAAGAGAGTACTATGGTACTAGAGGCGGTGGCACCATATGATTTTTGGTTTTGGCATGCTTTTTTTGGAATGCCGGGATCAAATAACGTTTTGAATGTGTTGGCACACTCACCCCTTTTCAATAACATGTTAAAGGGTGTAGCACCTCCATGTAATTATGTCATCAACGGTCACCAATACAATATGGGTTATTTCTTAGCCGATGGTATCTATCCAAAGTTGACTACAATTGTACAAGCTTTCAGTCAGACATTGGACATTCCAGAGTATGTGAGATTCAACAAGTATCAAATGGCTAAAAGAAAGGACGTCGAGCGTGCTTTTAGAGTGCTTCAAGCTAAATTCCGAATTGTCAGATCACTGTGTAAGTATTAGTATGACCATGACTTGAAACTAATTATGAAATGTTGTCTTATATTACACAACATGATCATTGCGCATGAACGTCGGGATACGTATTGGGGCAGAGTTGTTCATGTTCCGATTCCAGAACCTACCAATGAAGGTCGTGTTTTTATGTCAACTCTGAAAAACCTAGAAATGCACCTACAACTAAGAACGGATCTTGTCAAGCACATTGTTTCGCGTCCGGGTAGAGGAGGCCAGGCAGGGGAATTTTCTAGTTTGGAGGGTTCAGATATGGAATACGTGGTACTTCCATCATCGGATGGATATTATGATGATACAGATTTAGAAGAAGAAATTGTTCCTGGTTAAAATGAGGATGGTGCAGTTGATTATTATGAAGATTACAATGACCAAATCCCGGATGAATTTGAACCTGCAGATGAACATGTTTATGGAGACGTACATGTGGTAGATGAATATGATGATGATGATGGTGATGGTGATGACGACGAGGAGGAAGAGGACGAATGATAAACCTTTAACTTTTGTGTTTGTGTAAAAGTCTTAATGCTAAATACATATGTAAGATGGACTTTAAAATATTTTTAGGCTTGAATTATGTATCAGAATAATTACGTTTCTATCTTGTGGCCATGTGGTTTACGATTATGAGTTGGTTATTTAAGCCTGATAGTAGATTACTCCATGAAATCTCTTTTTACAGCATTTGGAAATGTATATACTTATCTGTAAAATCTCATTTGTACAGTATTTGGATATGTATACACTTATCTGTGAAATATCATTTGTACAGTATTTCTATATGTATACTTATCTGTATAATCTCTTTGTACAGTATATGGATATATATACTTCCTAGTGAAATCTCTTTGCACAGTAAGAGTAATCTATTTGTACAGTATATGGATATGTATACTTACCATGTATAAATAGATCACATATGGTTTACCAATGAACACATTAGTCCGACCTACTTTCATTTTCATCTAAAAAAAACACTTCTTTTTCCAAATTATTATCTACAAAGCAACACGTTTCTTTCTTAATAATTATGGTGGCTTATAATCCGGCAGAAGACGAAATGATTGTTAGTTCATGGATCGAAGTTTATTAACAAAATGAAGAAGGAGTTAACGCAAACATTTGGGAACAATTGCTCCAAAGCTTTACTATCAATACCGGTAATCCAAATGAGAAAAACAGTGGTTACCTAAGAACAAGATTAAATGTTATAACTGCTGAGGTGACAAAATATGTAACGATTCAGAAAACTTTATACCTATTTAGGGCTCCAGTGGAATCCGAGATCGTAAGCAATTAACCTATTACCTAAGTATGTGTAGTTATTAATATTGAATCTCGTAAATTGTAATTGATATTGTTTTATTTGATTGTAGGAGGCGGAGGCTTTGACTAGTTATTCAAAAAAACACCACTCGAATTTCCGCTTTTATAGCTGTTACTTGATGTTGAAAAACAACACCCTGATGAGTATGACCTACAAGGTGCAGAAGATACATCCTCGGAAGATTCATATGAAAAGTAAACAACTTAGATGATGAAAGGTTTTGTGGGTATATATCTACGTAAACCCTCACGAGACACAACTCGTCCAATAAGGTCTTCTATTGGTTTAAATGCTTGTTGCGCGTACTTAGTTATTGTAAAAGCATATTACATCATGTTCATCAAATTTAAACTCATTAAAATTTGAACAACAACAATTTTACTAATTATAAAGCACATTACATCGGTTCATATTCAAATTCCTGATTAAATTAAAAAATAACAACACTTATTCAGTCCATTTCCACTGCGTCACATTCAGGACATTTCCAGTAAAGTTTACCATATGTTTTCTTTGCACTGGAGCAGTGCATTTCCATAAAGAAAATACAACCCTGATTTTCACATGGAATCCCCTTGATGCATTCAAACTCCACTTTTCCTTTAAGTTTCAAATTCTTGCACAGTTCGTCAACCTTTTCTTGTTTGATTGCATCTTTCATTGCATCCTCCAAACATTGTGTTTCTGCAGGACAGTTAGCATACCGGTATGGACTCCTTTACCTTCCTAGTGCCGGTACAAACTCTTTGTGGACATTTTGTATATAGGCATGGGAATTGAAGAAAACTATGGCTATCCATGAAACAACATGGACAAACCTCTGTTGTTTCCACACATACAATCTGTTTTCCTTTTCTATTCGCAATATTTGAATACATGATTGAGGTTTATATTTGAGAATGATTTGAGTTTGTTGTTGGTTAGACGAAGTTATTTTCTTTTGTCGAGTTTTATAAGAATAAAAATAACCGTTGGGTGCGAGTTCTGAAAAATATAGCCGTTGGGCGCGAGTTCTAAAAAGAAATAGTCGTCGGGCGCGAGTTCTGAAAAATATAGCCGTCGGGTGCGAGTTCTAAAAAATATAGCCGTCGGGCGCGAGTTCTAAGAAATATATTCGTTGGGCGCGAGTTCTAAAATATATAGCCGTTGGGCGCGAGTTCTAAGAAATATAGCCGTTGGGCATCCGTCTATATAAGGAAGATAACTCAATTTTGTGTTTAAAGGATATTATTGAGGTGAAAATCTAAGTTACACAAGTTTTCAATGGCGAATCCTTCATCAACTACCAATTCCATCGAACACATACTTAGAAGATGCAAGAGAACAACCAAATCAATTGACGTAATGGAAGAAGAGATACACAAAAGAAGCGAACAAGCAACTAAGAACCCAACTACGTCTTCATCACATTCGAAATGGATCAAGGTGACGGAAGAAGTGTTAAGAAAACATTGTACAAGAGAAACCATATCTTCGTCATCGGCTGCATCAGAATATGAAGAGAAACTCAAGGCAAAGAAACGTGGTGAAGAACAGTTTCAATTAACCGAAAGATTAAAGGATGTTGAAGAAGAGACTCAATGAATTAAAAATTATTACATTGTTAAGAATCTTTATAAAGAAAAAGAACATGATAGTATACTTTGGACTAAAGTTTCTTGGGATCCTTTCGTTAAAAATATGAGCGATTACAAGAAACCACGCCATCAGTATACATCAGACTACGTTTGCAGAAAGACAATTCATGTTAAGAATTTGTGCGTCTAGTATAATGAGTTTCTCGCTAGACATAGAAGGTAGAGGTTTTCGTCACAAGAGGCATTATACCAAATAGATAAAGGAACCGTTTTATCATTTCGAAGCGGCATTGATAGTTGAATCTCGTATCGGGAAAAATAATAACATGTAATGTGTTCATCTTAACATTCCACTATGATTAAATGTCTGGGTAGGGCGTGTAATTTCTATTCTTAGTTAAATGTATGGGTAGGGCGTGTAATTTCTATTCTTAGTTAAATGTCTTGGAGGGAATGTAATTTCTATTCTTAGTTATTAATGGATAATGGTTACTCGAAATTCAAACCTTTCATTAATTCAAAAAACAAATGAAGACAACACTTTTAATTTGAAACTATACTGAAAATTAAAACTAAACTCAATTAAAAGAAAAAACAATTTAGAGATGGATTACATCTTCATCTTATGAATCTTCAATGCTGATTATATTCGAACTCTTCATGATATCCTTTTGCTTGCATCGATAATATTTTCGTCGTTTCGACCAAACTTACTAATATCCATACTCATTATTACATCATCTTCGTCGTAATGCATTTGTGGTTGATGCATTTGATAAGCTTGGTGGTGGAGGTTCTGCAAATTGAGTTGTTCTTCCATTTATAACTCGGTTGTTGAGTAGACGCCCACATTGTTTGGTATTTGGATTCTTGTTCCGCTTTTATTAGTTCATTCTTTGATCGTGTTTCCTTAAGATAATCCAAAATATTTGCACTTTGTTGATAGATCTTATCTTCTTCCATCTTAACCGAAGAACTCCCCTCATCACCTTCTCTGAATATACCGCGCTCCCGATCCTTCTTCTGTCTTGCTTGCAATTTGGTTTTTTTTGTTCCTATAGGACGAGCATTATACTTGTAATTCCAACGAGTCTGTCCGTTAGGAAAAACTTCTGTACCGTCTTCGACGGGTACAAAGTTAGAATGATTTCAAACAACTAACCATTTTGGGATACAGTGAGTTCATAATTAAATTCCTGGACCTTTTCTCGAAACAACTCATAACATGCATCAAACTTGAAATGTTGGCTAGTTTGCCACTGAAATTGCTCCTTACCTTCTTTTGTCTGCAATATTGTGTAACAAAATTTTAGTTAAATGCAACAAACCTAAAAATATCTAATAAATGTAAAAAAACTTAATAAATCTTCATGTGACGCACCGCTTTTGTGTTGTCGATATATAGCATTAAGAACGCCGACAAATTCTTTGTCATCTTTTTTTATTGCTTTCATCTTTGTTTTTAAGGCAGTCCAATCTCTTCCATTAGGATTGTTGTTGCGTTGGACAAATGCTTCATGAATACGTATCCAAAATAACGAGGGCTTTTGTTGTGAACCCAAAAATTTCATCACAACTCACATAAATATAGGCAGTAGTAACAACAACCTCTTCCTGATGTGTAAAATTATTAACCATTTCGAATCTAACCAAAAAATATAAGACTTGAGTAGTATAAGATAAAGATAGACATCAAACAACTATGGTAAAAAGAGAGAATTAAGAAATCAATTGGAAGAGAGATAAGAAATCGATTGATTTGGAGTGATTTGAATTGAGAGTAAGAGTTGTATTTATAGAGATTTTTTTGAAAATATGACCGCTGCGATCCGTCGATGGAGAGGATAGAGCCGTTATTAGTGATGGATGGTTAGGATGGGGTGTGGGAGAGGTGTAAAAAAATGTCAAACAAATATATTTTCGGATACGGAAACTGAGTTTCCATCAATTATGCTACGGAAACTCAGTTTCCGTCATTTCTAGGGATAAAGCAGGATTTTTGACGGAAACTCGGTTTCTGTCACATTTCCCTTCCCTATAAAACTTATCAGATGTGATACACTTTGTAAGGAAGGGGGGATATCCCTTGGTTTGTAGGGATATGGGAGACCATAGTGGTTGGATTTTGGGATTTATCCCTAGAAATGAGGGATAGGGAAGGGAAATGGTGTGTTGGAAAATTGGGTTAAACTAGAGGATGAAAAAACAGAAAAAGAATGGTGTACCCCTGACTTTAAGGCTCTTTCGATTCTTTAAGACAATAATTCGACCTTTCCCAATAAATTGGCGAGTACAAACGGTCTCTCGAATTATTCCTTCAGGATTCAATGAAGCCCTAACACCGTAATCGAATTCAAGGATTGTACTTCCTTGACCCGACCAAGAATCACACTATATAAGGTTCTGATGATACTTTTTAGAGAAGAACAAAACAGATTGTTTTTGATGATGGTAATGGGAAGAATCCTTCGCTATTTATAGAGGGTTTCATGTCTTTTGGAGATGTCGTTTCATCTTCAACATGCGCTATCAAAAGTCATCATCCATTAATGGGAAGAGACGCGACCGTAGAATTAGAAAAACGAATTAGGTTTTGCTGGGAGGGACTACATCCCCGGATAGCGACAAATAATATTAAAAATATCCAATATGGGGCACCATAGTGCTTGGCCTTGTACAAAGCAACTCCATACTTATTAAACATGAAAAGGTTATAGATATATTGTTAATCCGATTAGATATTTGTTTAATAAGTCGGGTATAAGATTGGACATGACTCAAATACTCCGGAGACGGATGTATGAGCCGAACTAGACCTCAAGTAAAAAAAGAGAGAGAAAAATGATACTAGTAGACGATTGGACAGCTGACTCTTGTCGAGGCAGATGCTGAATCAGACTATCTCGAGTCAGGTCTAAACAAAGGTGTTATAAAAAGTAGAACGGAAACTTCCTTCTCCATCTTCCTTGAAAGTAATTTTTGGAGGCAAAAATAAAAAGTAAGCTATGAATATGAACATTTTTTCTTCTTCCTCATTATCACTATCCATGCTGAAATTCGAAGCAATTCATCTCCAATCTACATCCCCTTTTCCCACTTCCGCACTAGTATTCATAATTAGGGACAATAATTACAAAACCCAAGTTTCAAAATCTCGTAATCAAATCAGAATCTCTTCATCTTCTCTGATTATAACCTCATCTTACCCAAACAAAGATATCTGGAGAAAATCAGATAACAACAACAATGAGAAGACCAAACACAGTTCTTCTTCCCCTGTTCTTCATAAAAAATCTGATAATCAACATCAAAATCATCACCACCATCGTCAAGTTTATTTAGATCATAGTGTTGATATGGATGAATTAATCTCATCCATTAAAAAGACTTCAACCCCACAAGAACTGTTTGCTTTAATGTCAATTTACAAAGGCAGACAGCTCTCATTACGTTTCATGGTTTCTCTATTATCTCGTGAATCAGATTGGCAAAGAACATTAGCTTTGTTTGATTGGATGATTGAAGAAGCAATGTATAAACCCTCTGTTTTTGCGTACAATGTAGTAATACGTAATGTTCTTCGTGCGAAACAATGGGAACTTGCACCTGGACTAGTCGACGAAATGCGTCAAAGAGCTATATCACCTGATAAGTTTACTTATTCTACTCTTATAACACATTTCGGTAAAGAAGGAGATTTTGATTCTGCTCTATCTTGGCTTCAACAAATGGAGCAAGATCGTGTGACAGGTGATCTTGTTTTGTATAGTAATTTGATTGAGTTATCAAGAAAACTTGGTGATTATTCAAAAGCGATATCGCTATTTTCTAGATTGAAACGAGCAGGGATTACTCCTGATCTTGTTGCTTATAATTCAATGATAAATGTTTTTGGTAAAGCTAAGCTTTTCAGAGAAGCTCGGCAACTTTTTCATGAAATGAGATCATTTGGTGTTGCCCCTGATACTGTAAGTTACTCTACTCTTCTAAGTAAATTCGTCGAAGATAAAAGATTTGTCGAGGCATTATCTATTTTCTCTGAGATGAAAGAAGTTAAGTGTCCACTGGATCTTACTACGTGCAATGTTATGATTGATGTATATGGTCAATTGGATATGGCTAAAGAAGCCGATCGTTTGTTTTGGAGCATGAGAAAGATGGCAATTGAACCAAGTGTTGTTAGTTATAACACCATTTTGAGGGTTTATGGTGAGGCTGAGTTGTTCGGTGAAGCCATTCATCTTTTCCGGTTAATGCAGAGCAAGGATATTGAACAAAACGTAGTTACTTATAATACAATGATCAAGATTTATGGAAAATCTTTAGAGCATGAGAAGGCAACAAATCTTGTTCAGGAGATGCAGAAAAGAGGGATTGAGCCTAATGCTGTTACATACTCTACGATCATTTCGATATGGGGAAAGGCAGGTAAATTAGATCGAGCAGCAACCCTTTTCCAGAAGCTGAGGAATTCAGGTGTTGAAATTGACCAAGTTCTTTACCAGACTATGATTGTTGCATATGAGAAGGCAGGATTGGTTGCCCATGCTAAGCGGTTACTTCATGAGCTCAAACGTCCAGATAACATCCCTAGGGAGACTGCCATTTCTATTTTAGTGGGTGCAGGGAGAACTGAAGAGGCTATGTGGGTCTTCCGTCAAGCTTTTGATGCCGGTGAAGTTAAGGATATATCTGTTTTTGGAGGTTTGATTGATCTTCTCTCCAGGAATAAGAAGCAGACGAATGTTATTGAGGTGTTTGAGAAGATGAGAGGTGCTGGATATTTTCCCAATTCCAATGTTATTGCATTAGTGTTGAATGCGTATGGAAAACTGAGGGAATTCGAGAAAGCTGAGGCCATGTACAAGGAAATGCAAGATGAGGGTTGTGTTTTTCCTGATGAAGTACACTTTCAAATGCTAAGCCTGTACGGTTGGGCAGGGGATTTTACAGCAGTTGAATCACTGTTTGAGAGACTGGATTCTGATCCTAATATTGACAAGAAAGAACTGCATCTTGTGACTGCTAGTGTTTATGAAAGAGGTAATCGATTAGACGATGCGTCCCAAATAATCAGCCAGATAAATAAAAGGGGAATTTCAAATACATTGCCGTCATCATGAAACAAGGATATGATCTTCCAGAGTTCTAATTCATTGTACATTTAAGTAGCTTGACGGGTAAGTATTCTGTACGTCCCTTGTTGAATCAGAGAATAGGATTGCTCTTAACCATTGTTGATATTTGCATCCTGTTTGTTTTTGAGGAGAAAGTTTAAATTGTATTAGAAAATCAAATACACTGCAGAGGCTAAATGGCCCTAGAGTGTACATTTTCCGGTTTACATTTTATGACGGTCTATTTCCAATGACTAATCAGGTCCCTAAATGGTGTAGTTATAAACCATTCCCTAGTAGATCCCACAAATATACTGTTGCCTTAACTTCATTTATTACCACTGCTTCACTTCTAGGAGACTGCGACTTTCTTGCCATGATCCTTCTATTCCACCCACCCAAACAAAATGCCCAGCAAATGGTACAATTCCAAAATTCTCGGTCATAATTGCAACGTAGTAGCAAATGGGGCACATTGGGTTGATGCACCCTCTTTTGTCTGCTGCTGGAATTGCATTTAGGGATGACCAGATGAAAATTGGACATTGGAAGGCACCTGCTGCACCAGATGCAATTGAAACGTAGATAAGATGAATATTGAAAGCACAAAGCAAGATCAGTACAATCTTCATCGATGGAATGATCTCTTAAAAGCCTTTCTCGCGAGTAGGCTGCGAGGAGTTTCTAAAACATTTTCAATAGATCACCCTTGGCTCAACCACATACATATAACACAACCGAGCCAACTTCATAGCATGCTTAAACACACCCTAAAACGATGTCTACCAGAAAATAACTTATATAAATTTTTAGATTAGGGCGACCTACTGTACATCTCTACTTTACAGCCATAAAAAAGTTACACCATTTGATTTCCATCTCAGGTTGTTAAACCTGAGAAGGACCAAATAAAGGATCTTCTTTGTTTTGATAAATGGTGAATAATTGCTTTGAGTAACGACTAGCTAACTTTCGACAATCTTCAAGTCCTTTAAAATCGAACATCTCCAGCTCCTTGACAGATTTCACCAACTCACCTTCTTGACTACCATCTGTCAGGAACTCGGCTAAATAGGTTCCCCTGCAATGCATGAAACACAAGTATTACTAGAAAGTTCTAAACACAAATATGGAAGGAAGAAAATACGAAGGGTTTTCTCAGCCTAGCTGACGTTTCAGTGACTCTCCCAATACAGACGAGTTATAAATGCAGATATCCAATTCCATAGTTCGGTCACACACATAAAAAAACTCAGATAGGCAACAAATACATGCAAATTAGACAATCATTATGAAAATTCATATAAATAGAAGTTTTCCTTACGAGACTCATTTGGAAAGCAGAAGTAACTGTTCAATTTTCTAAGCTAGAATGGCAAAGGACCATAGCTGGTCATTGACATCGATTTCTCTGATTTAGAATCAATAACCCCCTGCCCTTGTCTCAGTTAGAGAATTATCATCATATTCCAAATCAGATAACAACCAGTGTGGATAAAACATAGAAGTACATGAAACCTTCTCCTCCATAGAAGTAAAAACTTGTAAATTTTGAATCACATCTGCTGCTACCTACTAAAATGGGGTACAATTTCTGGAACATGACTTGTATCTGGTCAGAGTTTTCTACATCGCCAGCACAACAAAAGATAGGCAGATACAGACAAGTTTCAAGTTATTTTGCTCAATGATGAGGATTAATGCTCCTAAAATCTCCCACTTACGATCCAAATGAGAAATATTGCTCGATAAATTGTATACAAGAAAATTACCAACAATTTTTAAGAACAGAGCAAATGCAGCAATGTACCGAGAAATGAAACAAAGTGGTGCCCAACAAAATCTAGAAAAGCAGAGCTCTAATAACAAAACAGATGGATCGCCCATTGAACTTAAACACACACACATCGGTCCTGCATGCTTACGATTTGACAACAAACTGTAATTAAAATCAAATAACAGCTTAGTTTTTGGCGGTTAGAGACTTCTATTTCCTTTTAATGGATGTCAACTTCCTTTCCAGTTTCCATGTTTCTTAATGTATTATTCCATGTTAAAGTACCCGTCTGAAAGCTATTTCCTTTGCTCAAACGCCCTAGTTTGCTGAAGAGTACTAGAGTGAAAATGAAGTATCCTATTGTGACATCCATGTAAACATATAACACATAAAATTGACATGGAATACGAAAACTCACAGTTAATAAGAAACCGCCAAAAATTTAGTATTCTATTTAGAAGTTAAACGAAATAAAAGAAATGTGACAAACCTGTGCGCATCAAACTTGCTGAACCCTCGCTTATTGAGATGCACTGAGCCTTTCATTAGTTTTTCCTCAGCTGTTTGCTGCCGATATAGTGCACAGACAGCTTTCATACAGAGGATAGGATCCTTTCCGAAGGAAGAAAGCATGTAGCCCTCATCTTTCCATTTTGAATCTTTAGTTTTTCTCCTCTCTATCATTCCTAGAATCTGATCAAAATCCACATCACTATCCACCGTATCTTCTGCGTCCCTAGAACTATCTCCACTATCAGAAATTTCACCATCACCATCACCATCTGATGCAATAAATTCATCCAAACTGTCACCCTCACTCTCAGAACCAGCCTCTTCTGCCACTAACTCCTCGTCACTCTCAGCAGTTACGTCACAAAACTCTCCTTGTGATGACGCGCCAGTTTTCACATTATTAGGAGATGTATTTTCATAAATTGATGTTTCATCAACCCGACTCTTCTTTTCTTCACGCTCTCTCAGTGACAGCAGTCTTCGCCTTAGAGGGGTCACTAATTCTTCGACATTTGGACCCTCAGGAGAGACAGCAACATCCTTATTACATGGACTCGATGGAGAGTGTTTGGGCATAGTAATTCCAAAAAGTTTACTAATTGGAACTGTATCATCCTCTTCACTATCACTATCACTTGAAACTCTCCACCGCCTCTTCCTTTTTGGTGTAGTAGATAATGGAATACTATCCGCCTCAAATCCGACATCATACTCCTCTCCTCTCTGGTCAGAAAATGGTCTTTCTAAGCACTTCTTGGATGTCGGATCATTTACATTGTCCACCTCAATCAGCCTTTCTTTGCCTCCAATCTCACAAGTACGCGTTGGACTAATCTCCTTTTCATCCTCGCTATCACTGATATCAATAATGTCTGCTGGTTTTACACTATTAAGCCCTAAGAGGGCTACCTTCCTCTCTTCTGTCTCAAAATCTATCTTCTTTCTTGCTTTGTTTTCAACTTCCACATTGGACCCTGAACCCCTATTCTTCTTGCGTTCTTTCGTACCTAGAGAAGGCTCATGTTGCCTGTCGATAGTCATTGGACCTGCAAAATTAACCAATAAAAGAGGATAGATAAGATTACATGTTCTCTTTGGTAGCATCAAAATAGAACAAAAATGTAAGATTGCTATAAGATGGCTATACCTGTAACATGTACACCTGTATGCGGTGGAGATGGGTGGTAAGAGTCGGTGACCATCTTCTCTTTCTTCCATCCATTTTCACTCTGAACTTCATTCATTTCTCTCTTCCCAGCTTTGTCGCCGTAAGAAACATCATCTTGTAAAGTTCCTGGATCCACAACTGTCTTTCCGCCGGATTCTAGACATCTCAAACTTGAACTTTCTTCTTCTTCTTCTGCCACCGTTAAAACTCGAGTTTCCAACTCTGTGCACCAATTCTTCTTCGCAATAGGAATTTCCAGTTCTTCCACCAGACCCATTTCATAATTCAAGGGTTTATCAAGTTTCAATTCTTCCTCCATTACAAAAGCCATCGTTTCTTCTAAAGAGATTGAATTCAAGAAATAAGTTTTTCTACCCTATTTCATAATGTTTCCTACTGTAATCCAAAAAAAAAAACTTTCAGACAAACGAAACTGAATAACATAAAATTGAACAATTTTAAAGCCCTAAACCCCTAATAGGCTAATACGGTTCATACTACAAACTGAAAAAAGGAACTCAAAAGAGAAGAGAACTCGTACCTGAAATCCGAAGGGAATTAGCGATCGATATCCCTAATAAACCAAGAAAATGAGAGCGACGAAAAAGGTTTATGCAAGGGTTCTTAACGTTCTTTCCTCGGACTAGTAAATTTATTTTCCGAGCGCTTTGATGTGGCGAAGAGGCATTTAAGTTAGTAACCTGTTATAGGGGCGGCAGGTTTTATTAGAGTGGTGAAACCATGATAGTAATGTCTCTCTAGTTGGTTAGGGGGTATCCAAATGGTATTGTAAATTGTCTAGATTACCCTTTCCATTTTTTAACCTACATCAAAGCTAAATTGAAAATTTGTTTTCTTTCTTCTTCTCTTCTCCTCCTCCCATCAACCGTATTAAAACTGAAAATTTCATTGTCTTAATCGGCGATTCGAAAATTAATCAAGTATAATGAATTATATGAGGTATGTTTTGAAAAACCCAGTTAGGGTTTAGTTTATTTTGTTCGATTTAAGTTTAATTTTCTATCAAAAATTAGGGTTTTAGATGAAAATTGAAATTCAAATTTCTGGGTTTATGTGAGTTACGGTTGATTTTAACTCAATTACGAACCGTAACTGGAGATTTTGATGTTGTTACGGTTGGTAATAGTTCAATTACCAACCGTATGTTCTTATATCTGAGAATTTTTTTTAGTTACCTTTTTTTTTACCGTAAGTTCACTTACGGTTGATGTCGATACCATAATTACGAACTGTATATAACCCTGGAACCCAGAGTTCAGAAAAGTCACCAATTATGGTTCATAAATAAAATTCGAGATGAACTGTAAATACTGTTACGGCTGGTAACCATTTTAGTTTACAAACCGTAACTTCGTTACGGTTCGTCTCGAGCATTTGGTTACCAATCGTAACCGGCTTTACGATTGGGTTTTCCCCAAATTTAACCAGTTATGGTTGGTAATTCATCTTTTACGAATCGTAACTATGATTTACGATTGGTTACGAGCAAAATTCCAATCGTAATTAGCTACGAAAATGTAAAGAAATTGAATTTTTTACGTACTTTAGATAACTTTGAGCAACAAAAAGCTAGTTGGGGCTAATTTAGAAGTATACCTGGTCATTTTCAGGCACTGGTTCTTCATTTTGTTGGTTAATTTCTTCCACTGATTGAGATTGACCTTCACTTTGGGTTAAAACATCTTTACCATCTCTAAACTTTTTTTTCTCTTAAACTCTAAACTCTGATTTTGTTTTGATTTAGAGTTAACTGAAGTGAAACTTAATCATTAACAGTAAACTAGATTATCAACACTAAACTATGAGTTAACTAGTCATTTTTAGTTTTTTTTGGATAAGAGGCACTTGAAATTACCATGTAATGACCCTTTTTGTCCTGTTAGGTTCCTCCTTTCTAATAGAACCTGCCGCCCCTATAACATGTTACTTAAATAAAGAATCCTATTATTGCGGCTGTATGGGGATGCGACTTTGGGGGCTTAAATTACTAAGTGGAACCTAAATGTTATAGGGGGAGATCAGATTTATGTAAAAGTTCAAAAATATCCTCAATCATTTTAGCTTATTACCCTTCTACCCTCTCATTAACTACCTAATCTAATAAAAAAAACTGAAAAATCATTAAATTAAAAAAAACTGAAAATCATTAAAAAAAAAACCCGTCATCACTCACTCATTTCTTCTTCTTCTTCTCACTTTCTTTTCTTCTTATTCTTCTTCCATTCTTCGTTTGAAAAGATTAATCGTCGATTCAAAAAAAAATATTCTTCGATTAAATTCATTGTATAAAACCGTGAAACCTAAGAAAATCTAGGTCAATCTTCGTTGAATCCACCTCCTTCTGAAGCACAGAAACCAACTTCATCAAATGAAGATGAAACTGAAGATCAAGAAGAAGTGACTGAAGGTGATGCACCAGTTTCCGAGACTCCTGATATGAAAGCAATAAGGTATGAATTGAAAAACCCACTCTTTATTTAAGAGTTTTGTTGATTATTCAGTAGGTTTCGAAAATTTTAGGTCTGAAAAAACAGTTTCTGAAAATGCTTACGGCTGGGAGTTCTTGTGTTCCCAGTCGTAAATAGGTATCACGGTTGGGATTTATTTTTTTCCCAGCCGTTTATATGTTACACGGTTGGGATATCTAAGAACTCACAGCCGTTTTTAAGCTTTATAGTTGGGATATCTAAGAACTCTCAGCTGTAAAGTAGTCGATGCGTACGAGATGGAGAAATCCTATCCGCAACAAGTTGTATACGGCTAGGTTATTCCTACCCTATATTCTCCTGTGTTCGAATTTTTTTCAGAGGTAGTTTAGTTTACGTCTCGGTCTTTCTATCCGTAACTTTGTTTTCTGACCGTCATATTTAGTTTCCTATCCTTTTATAAATTACGACTTGGAATTTCCTAACCGTATGTGGTACTGTGCTGAATATTAAATCATCTATATTTACACCTATAGGTTTTCCTATCCGTTTGTTTTGGGGTAAAAAATGATTCTGCTGTTTTTGGTAATTTGGGGTGTGTTGACGAGAAACGAGTTCAAACCCTAAACAAATGCACTGCACGGGAATGCTTTTAGGTTCGAGAGATCAATCTGTAAGACTTTGGCCTAAACCAAGAAATGGTCGTTCCAGATTCAATTCGGTCACAAAGTGGAGGAGAAGGGTTGATCTTAGGGGAGGGAAATGGAGAAGGTGTTTGAGATCAGAGTGTTGAATTATGAAGGTGTGATTTTTTATGACTTGTGTATCAGAAAATGGTTTCTGGCTACTTGTGTTGATAATACTTGTGTTCTGTCCCTTTTGAAATAGATTGAAAATATATTTATACAATTCGTTGAGCACACCCTGATCTCTTAGGAAGTGGAGGAAGTGAAGTAGTGGAGAAGTGGGTTTTGTGCGAAAGGTAGTGATCATCTTGTCTCCGTTATGAGGGATGACTGATCACACGTTCTTCCACTACTCTCATTACTGATAACCGTCCGTCTTTCCTGACACGTTCTCGTAATGGACGCGTTGCACGCCGCACGCTATAAACCTCCAGACCAATACCCTAGTAAACATCCCCCAGTTTGTGACATGTTTGATGTCTCGAATAAGTGGGTCAATTTGTGGGACCTGCCACGGATAATAGCATGGTGCTATTAGGTGAAACAACTAAGTTGTTTATGAAGCCGATATCTATAAAATATCGCATGTATTCGATGCATGTGAAGCATCGCTTTTAAGAAAGAAGCTCAAAATAATCGATGTGCATGTTGCATCGTTGTTTTAAAGATTGATTAAATAAGTCGCGGATAAGCGTCTTAAAGGGCAGCATGATCGTCCACTTTTGGGTGATCGTTTGGTGGCTCTAGGGATACTCCATCACTTGGTCGATCACTGCTCGTGGAAGATGGGTGATCGGTGATCACGGCGTCATCCTCCTGGCCTCCTAGAATTTGATCTAAACCGTCCGACCAAGCTAGAAAAGTTGTTCGTACAAGATGATTTGCGGCAGTTGAACGCTGCCGCTGATTATTTTTTAGGGTTTGAAGCTGCACAGCTAACCCCTCTTTGAGCGTGCGTTCTGGGACATCGAGCCCTTGTTCGAACAGGCCGGTCGGCCATGTATAGAGGTGGGTCAACAGTGATCACACTGATATCTTCGGGGCGCCTAAGATTGAATCTAACCCACTCAACTAGGCCGACAAAAATGGATGGTCGCGATTGATTTGCGACAGTAGGGCGTTGCTGCAAACGTAATTTTAGGGTTTTCAAAGCAGCGCGTTTAAGCTACTTTGGGCAAACGATTTGGTATGCTCGGGTTTTTCCATTGAGAGTCGATCGACCAAGGGAGGAGTTGGGACGCCAATGTGCATGCCGGCGCCTTTTTGATCATTCCAGGGAAGATTTCGGTCGTCCAACAAGGCTGGCAAAATTGGACGATCATGTTGTATTTAAGACCCTTTTTAACGGTCTTAGATCGTTGGATCTTTCTTTTGAATAGCTCGAATACCCATTTTAGGTTTGACGTTCGGAACACTTGTGGCTGAGGGAAGTGGGACTCGATCGACTAGGGCGCTAGTGGCCCCGCCGGTGGTCAATACGGTGATTTCCCAGTCCTATTAGGAGTAAGCTATGCTCGTTAAATCGTGTAGCCAAGTTGTGTGGTCGTGATCGTTTCTGAGACTGATATTAACATTCTAGATTTTCTTTAAGGAATAAATATGTGTTCGATCACGCTAACTTTAATTAAAAAGTGTGTGAACGGATCTCTTTGTCAGAGAGATGTAGCATGTATGAGCGTTTTTGTGCAGATCCCAATACTAGCACTTCGGGAGATTCATGCTACTCTGTTGAGAGTGAGCATTGATCGTCATGTCATGTTAGTATTGAGAGTTCGGCTTAGAACATAGCATGAAAAAATACCAGGCGAGTCATGCATTAGTTAATAATGCTGGCATAAAGTAGAATTCACGGAATATTTGGTATTGCTACTACGCGCACCATTCTGAATGAATTTCATATATATACTAAGTTGTTCAATACATGTATAAGTAAAGAGGTTTGAGCACTCGTTACCTTCAAACGGCCTTTATTCCTTTGCAGGATGACGATGCTAAATATAGGGTTTTAAGTCCCCTGCTTAGCACGTAATTGTGACACTATTGCGGGGTAAGCATTAGATGGTGATAGACGAAGAAATTCACAAGAAGAGTCCGGCGTACATTACCCGGATAGAGGCTGACTTGGATCTTGAGTAGGATACGTTTCCTTTCAGCGTATGTCTGTTGTCTTCGGATGGATAAGTATCTACTTTATTGTCATCCCGCACCTAGAGCCTTTATACACTGCTAGTAGAGACTCCTTTTCTTACCGGGATCTTGCTGATTTGCGAAATATAAAGAAGACGTTGAGCCTTTCTCCCATCACATGATTGTTTTTCTTCTTTGATCCAGGTATTGCTCCATGTTCATTATATTGTTTGATTTTTGGTTGATAATAACGATTTTTTTTATTTACCAGCTATTGGTATGATCATAACGTCCCTTTTTGCAGTGTATGATGGGAACTGCTTGTGATGATTACTCCTTTACTTCTCTAGAGAAGAGATTTGAAGTCGACAAACCCGAGGTTGGTGCATTCGAGGAGGTGATGGCCAAAATAGATCCTCTGTTTCGTGAAGCTGGTCGTTCCATATAGGGTATGTCTATTCTGCAACTACGTCTCGTTCGGGAGCGTGCTCAGGCTTTCTTGGCTTCGGTCGGCATTGAGTAAGAATGGAGGTGCGAAGAAGCATCTCAGCCGTCGAGCGCGAGAGCTGAAAGGTTTGCATCTCGGATAAAGCGGCGAAGGATCGAGCATGAGCGGCCTTCCAATGAAAACATGTATGATTACCCTGTATGTAACGGAATCATCATCCTCGATTCTGACATGGACGAACCAAATTATCCTCAGAAGTATGTTAGGGAAGTTCCTAAGGGAGAGATCGAAGTAGCTTCCGTAGAGGGTGTTGAAGCAACCGCCGGAGGGAACACTGAAGTGTCTGCTGAGGAGCTCATGGTAGCGGCATCTGGAGGAGATGTTGAAAAGGCTTCCAAGGATAATGTCGGTGCATCTCCTGGAGGGAATATTGAAGCAGCTATTGAGGGAAGCGTCGAAGCGGCATCAAAAGGGGAAGTCGATGCGGCTTCCAGGGAGGATGCAATAATGGCTTGCGATGAAGGCGTTGAAGCAGTTTCCAACAGTTCCTGTGAAGATATTGTTGATCCTTCCGATGACTAGATTTCTCTTTGTTGCTTTTATTCATTATTGAACGCTTTCATAGTTTGTAGATATTCCTTTTTATGCTTAGCGGTGACTGAGTTTAGGTTTAATTAAACAATGGTTCTTCTATTCACGTTATCTTGAGACCCAACTGTGACGCTCTCTAGTAGGGTCATAATAGAATATCCCCATTTCATCAATTCATGCATATAATTAGTGATGCGTTTTATGTGTACTGTCTTCGTGGTGATTGCTCATGATACCAAACAATGAAGGAGGATGTGATAATGGAAGCCAGAGATTAACCACGAACCTGTTTTCCAGTAGGCAAAGTTTCTTAAATCTCATTGTGGTGATGTTGCTTCATTGTTGAAGTAGATTGTTCTCCCAAGCGCTTACCCTAATAATCATATGAATCCCCTTTGACCTTTTCTTCTTGCATGCAGGCCTTCAATATTTCCCGAAAGATATAAGATGTTCCTCTTTAGGGTTTTCTTTTTTCTTTTTCTGGTTTGGACTGATGGGTAGTGATGAAGATTTAAGCTCGTTCAAGACTTTGTATCATGATTAGGGGTAAAGAAATTTCTAAAAGGAAATAATATTTCAATTAATCGACAAATCGGAACCCTAATAATTATGAATGCAAACAGTGCAATCATTTTGGAGGAATTACAAATGCTGAAAGGGGAAATCGTTTGGAAAAAATAATATGGAGAACGATGTAGGAAAAGATGGTAGCACAGAGTTTTAGGTATTATAGGGTTTGAGCCATCGTGAGTGAATCGTCATGCCTTTCAGTTTGTCAGCATTGATGAGCTTGCAGTAACCTCCTAAGATAACATCTGCTACCAGGTATGGATCGTCTTCCTTTTCTGCAGGCAAATCAGTCTGAGCGGTCATCTTCACTGTCATATCCCCAACTTGAAACGCGATCGCATTTATTACCAAATCTCCAATTTGAAATGGGTTTGGGCGTTGTACAGATACTTGATCCTTGGGTTTGTCGTCTTTGACCGAGACAGCTTCTATACTTTTAACAAAGCGTTTGAAAGGACCAGCATCCCATTCACATCTCCTAGTGGCGGATGGGTTGCTGATTGGAGCGAGTCCCTGAGACTTAGCGGAAGGAGGAGTGACTGGTTGCAAAAAAAGGTTGTTCAATAAGACTTACTTGGGTTCAGAATCTTCTAACGTATGTTGATGGGCTCTCTCCAGGTAATTGCACCACACCGGCCAGTTGTTGATATGGCAACAAATAATCTTCGGGACTTGATGGCTTGTTGGTAATCATTTCAGGTATAGACACTGGCAAAGGACACATCCCTAACTTTGCTTTGTTGTTATGCACCCACGAGTGCCCAGAATCATATTATAGTCCGGATAATCTTTCATAATATGAAACTTACCGCATGTTAGAGCATCTCATATCTTGATTTCGAGGTCGATGTACCCATAAGCGTCTCTAGACTCTCCTTCAGAATTTTTAATCATGGTTGGGCAAGAACAGCTTCCTGCTTCGATATTTTTGCAGCTTTCAGGGCCTTGACAGTGTCAATGTTGAAATCAGATGCTACATCAATCAACGCATTGTCGAACTCGACATCCTTCAAGCGAGCGATGGTTAGGAGTCCCCAGTTACACCTCGCATTTCCCAATAAGGATTGGGGTTTAGGAGGTACTTCCTTAACTGGAAACAGATGCTTGCCTGATTCGACGCGGTTGAGAGCCCCAAACATGTCTTGACGCTGTGCTTTAGAGAAATACAGAATTTCACATAAATGTTCCATCATAGACTGCACAGTCTTGTGAATAGATTTCCCAGAAATCATGCAGCTCCTGACAGGAAGAGGGTTTCTGTTGACTCCTTCATTTCCTAGTTGAAGTTATCCCGCGTCCACCTTCTCTTTGAAAATGCGCTTCAACTTGTTGCAGTCACTGGTTGGGTGATTGACGAACCTGTGATAACGACAGTATTTGGGATTCGTCATCTCTTCTTCAGTTGGCGGACGTCTAAGAGGAGGTAGATTGATTGCGTCATCTTGAATCCATGCTTCCACGAGTTCAATGACCTCATCTATTGGAAATGGGAAGTATGGAGCAGCATCTCCATCTTCAGGAGTCTTAACCGTGGATTTCCGGGATGGAGTCGTCTGTGATGGTGCTGCGTGTTTGGGTTGTTGCTCCATTGCTTGAGCTTTACCTTTTCCCCCTTCGCCTACCACGCTTACAGAAGGACCGGTATTGTATTGCTTGTTGACCAGACGCCTGTTTCCTCGAGTTTCGCGTGCATCTTCACCCCTGTCCGGTCTGGCTCTTTCTAAAAGTGCTGGTGCGGTCGTAGCCGATCGTTTAACAGCTTCATGGAGTTCAGAGAATGTCTGGAAGTGCAGGTTTTCCAGTAAAGCACGATATATGGGAACCATATTATTGATGCATGACTCTACCAATTGTTGTTCGGTCACGTTTGGATCGTGACAATCCAAAGCTTGAATCTTGAATCTCTTGACATAATCTTTTGGATGCTCTTTGTTTCGCTGAAATATTCTTCCCAAGTCTGAGAAAGTGATTTGCTCGGATACTAAGAAATACTTTTTGTAGAAAGCGGTGACCATCTCACACCAGTTTGATATGTTGTTTGGTGCGATGTTGTTGTACCAGGTGTATGTTCTTCCAGTAAGAGACTTGGAGAACTCTTTCAGGCGGAGGACGTGATTATATTCGTGTTCTCCCAAAGATTCCAGAAAACGAGAAATGTGTTCGTGGGCGTTACCAGTACCATCATAAAGGGAAAACTGAGGAGATAAATATCCTATCGGTAGGGGAACTCTCTTCACATCAGGAGGATACGGAGGTTGGTGCTGGTGTAGGTCCACCGGGTTTTCCTTGCCTCGATTTTGGAGAAGTCATTCCAGGTCCTCGCCCGTGATGAAATTGGATGGCTGATTCCTTTCTCTTGAGCGTTCAGGAGCAACACGAACTTCTTCATCTATGAATGCACGCCCTATTGAAGCGCTTTCTCCAAGAGTGATGAATGTACTCCTTATGGGTTTCATGGGCTGACGCGGTTCTTGCGGTAGTTTCTCTGTTAGCGTCTTGAGGAAAGTGAGTACCTCTTTTTGAGTCGAAGCCATGTTTGTCTGAGCCTTATAAAGAATTTATTGCCTCTCCATCAAATCAACAATGGTAATAGGGGGTTGGCCTCCTCTGATTCCTCCAGCTCCTCGTCCTGACGGGGGAGTAGCAGCTGCTCTGGTGACGACTGAAGAAGTTACACTCGAAGAAATGTTGGGGTTTGCGGCTGCTCTGGCTCTGGTGATGGGAGGTGTTACGCCCAAGGGAATATTTCCTGCTCCGTTGGTGTTGGTGGTAGAGGACGTAATTCCACGAGATACATTGATCGTATTGACATGCTGTAGGGTAGCGCCACTGACAGAGACATCAACGCCGAGAGTGTTGTCAGTGCTAGTTCCATCGGAATTGGTTGCCGATCCAGACCTAAGATCCATCATTTTGAAATCAGGAAAATCGAATTGGATATTGAAAAATTGACTTCACGACCGAGAGATTAATCTCCCACTGTGGCCGCCAGTTGTTTTGGGGTAAAAATTGATTCTGTTGTTTTTGGTAATTTGGGGTGTGTTGACGAGAAACGAGTTCAAATCCTAAACAAATGCACTGCACGGGAATGATTTTAGGTTCGAGAGATCAATCTGTAAGACTCTGGCCTAAACCAAGAAATGGTCGTTCTAGATTCAATTCGATCACAAGGTGGAGGAGAAGGGTTGATCTTAGGGGAGGGAAGCGGAGAAGGTGTTTGAGATCAGAGTGTTGAATTATGAAGGTGTGGATGTTTATGACTTGTGTATCAGAAAATGTTTACTGGCTACTTGTGTTTTGTCCCTTTTGAAATAAATTGAAAATATATTTATAAAAGTCGTTGAGCACACCATGATCTCTTATGAAGTGGAGGAAGTGAAGTAGTGGAGTAGTGGGTTTTGTGTGAAAGGTAGTGATCATCGTGTCTCTGTTATGAGGGATGACTGATCACACGTTCTCGTAATGGACGCGTTGCACGCCGCACGCTGTAAATCGCCAGACCAATACCCCAGTAAGCATCCCCCAGTTTGTGACATGTTTGATGTCTCGAATAAGTGGGCCAAGTCGTGGGACCTGCCGCGGAGAATAGGATGGTGCTATTAGGTGAAACAACTAAGTTTTTTATGAAGCCGATATGTATAAAATATCGCATGTATTTGATGCATGTGAAGCATCGCTTTTAAGAAGCAGCTCAAAATAATCGATGTGCATGTCGCATCTTTGTTTTAAAGCTTGATTGAATAAGTCGCGGATAAGCGTCTTAAAGGAGGCAGCATGATCTACCACTTTTGGGTGATCGTTTGGTGGCTCTAGGGACACACCATCACTTGGTCGATCACTGCTCGTGGAAGAGAGGTGATCGGTGATCATGGCGTCATCCTCCTGGCCTCCTAGAATTTGATCTAAACCGTCCGACCAAGCTAGCAAAGTTGGTCGGACAAGATGATTTGCGGCAGTTGAAGCCGCTGATTATTTTTTAGGGTTTGAAGCTGCACAGCCAACCCATCTTTGAGCGTGCGTTCTGGGACATCGAACCCTTGTTCGAACAGGCCGGTCGGCCATGTATAGAGGTGGGTCAACATTGATCACACTGATATCTTCGGGGCGCCTTATATTGAATCTAAGCTACTCAACTAGGCCGACTAAGATGGATGGTCGCGATTGATTTGCGACAGTAGGGCGTTGCCTGATGTGATTTGTAGATAGTGGTAAAAGTGGTTCGATTCTCAGACTTGTGAAGGATATTAATTAGACTTAAATCCTAATATTAAAATAGAAAACTCATTAAAAATTATAGAAACAACAATCAAAGATGATACCAATACTAAAAGAAACACTGAGGATAAGATTCCACTATTTTCCAAGTTCAAAGTGATTAAACCAATACTTATATTTATGCAATTTTCTTGTTTAATTTGATTCTAAAATATTGCAACAAGTATATTTTCAAAAGTAATAATTTTAAATACCAAGTATGAAGCATCAAAAGTCTTAAAACTAAGCATACTCCATCAAAATAGATCACAATCACTCAAATAAAAATCATATTCAATAATATTTCAAGGCAAATAATCATATAATTATTGCAAATAAAAAGATAAAATAGAATATACCACTTTTTGTTGGAAAAATAGCTTCCTCTATCGCCTCAGCAATGGGTTTTAGATCCTCATATTAATCATAATCTCAAAATATGTGTTTGTTGCTCAAAAGATGATTAAAAGAGTGAAAAGTAATAACACAGACTGTTTGCAACAGTGTATTGGTGTTGCAAAACAGCTGTTACAATGGAAATGTTACAGAAAAACTGTTGCTTTGTCGCTGATTTTAAAACCCTAGAATAAGACTGCCCTGAACAGCTTAATGTTCTTCAGCTGTTAAACAACGACACTTTTCTGCGACTGTCTACCTAGGGTCAATGTTCTTCGCGTTCTTCTTCTTCAACAGCAGCAGCAGCAGAAACAGAGTTTGGTAAAGCTCTGATTTCTTCTTCTCTGGCTCTCCTTAGGTTCCCAAACTCTCGACACCTCTTCTATATGACCCAAGACATCTATTTATATCAAAAATACCGATTAAATCTCTCCCAAGTCTTCCAAAATCTCTTTCCTTCTCTTCACGGCCAAGTTGCGACAATTTCTTGTTTTAGGATTTCTACGCGTTTCTGAGCTTTCTTTTTTATTCTAAACTCTTCCTTAGATAGATACAAATCTTTGGGAAGGTTTACATCGTTTTAATCACTCTAAAATTCCCTAAAACAGGTCACACACGTGACTTTCCATATTTTCTTGTTGTGAGAAAAATCCGTCGTTTGAGCCCATTCTGATCGATTTAAACACCCATATCAGATTCCGAGGTTTAATCGACCTCAAAGTCCTTCAAATCACGATTTCCAAAAATGCTCTTTAACTACATTTCCCCCCCCCCCCCC